>NC_142582.1:116596277-116907944 GCF_965207765.1 Zootoca vivipara | reverse complement strand
AAACATTTTTCTAGCACTCTGCAGCCTCCCTGGCTGCCCATGCTTCAAGATCTGGAGGAAGCCCCATGGGTGGGTTAAATGAAAAACACGAAGCCAGGGAGAGAGGGAGCTACCAAGATTGGTGAGCTGAATGATTTTGTTTTTAATGAAAGTGCTTCCTTTTACCATACACACACACACACACACACACACACACACACACACACACACACACACACACTGGTACCTCTACTTACGAATTTAATGCATTCCGAACACACATTCGTAAGTCGAAAAAAATTGTAAGTTGAATCCCATAGGAATGCATTGGGAGAAAAAAATTCGTAAGTCGAAGCAGCCCTATCTAAAAATTCGTAAGTAGAAAAAATCCTATCTAAACCGCATCCAAGATGGCGGATGGAGCTCCGTTCGTAAGTAGAAACATTTGTAAGTAGAGTTATCCGTAAGTAGAGGCACCTGTGTGTGTGTGTGTGTGTGTGTGTGTGTGTGTGTGTGTGTGTTCTTTAAATAGACTTCCCCCTTAAAAAAAACAACAATGCACTGGAGCATAGTAGATAGTAGCCTTCCCAAGTTCTCATAGAAATCATGAGATCTTGACAAACTGCAGACACCCAGGAAGGCTGCAGAATATAGACCAAGTGATTTGATCAATGAATGAAAGAATACTCACAAAAGTGCAATAAAAGCTCTGCAAGAGGAAGGATCATAGCTCAGAGACAGAGCATCTGCTTTGCATGCAGAAGGTCCCAGGTTCAACCACCAACATCTACAGGTAGGGCTGAGAGGGAACCCGTCTGAAACCCTAGTCACTGTTGATACGCTGATTAATCATAAGGTGGCTTCTTATATTCCATCCCACCCACGAGAATTTTCAAATGTGATTTGTTTTCTGATTAAATGATGGAGAACCATCAAAGGGCACAGCACTAGTATCAACCTCCTTGCAATGTATACTTGTCAATTTCACACACACTTTCCTTAAGAAATCTGGCAATTCAGAATCTAAGGCTCCACCAACCCACATTATCTGCTACAATGTCCTACGAACATTCGCTCTGCCCAGGACTGAATTTTCAGAATGCCCACAGATTACCACCAGTCGTTCGTCTAAGTGGGCAAGGGGTAAGAAGAAATGAAGTGCAAGGCAGGAGGTGAATGAGAGAACAATCTGTATACTGCTTCATGCCTTTAAGGAAAAAACAGCAGCACTGGGAGACACAGTCTGCAGGCACAGAACACCAGAGGTTGGCTAGGTATCTTACAACAAATCACTTACTGTATTAGCAAAGGGTCGGGCATTCATTTTCATTCAAGTATCCTAAATGTGTGACTCAGTGGCAATGTTTCTTAAGTTACAAGTTCAGCTTCAGACTCTGCAGCTGCTGAAATATAGATGGCTTATAAAATATTTTGGGGGTTGGCTAATTTAGCTAAGCAACATTTAGACTTTCTCTTTTTCTTTTAAAGGGCTTTCTATACCTCCTCCTCCTCTTCCTCCTCCTCCTCCTCCTTCTTCTTCTTCTTCTCTCTCTCTCTCTCTCTCTCTCTCTCTCTCTCTCTCTCTCTCTCTCTCTCTCTTTCAAGGAGTGGCTTAGACTCCATGATTAAGGTCATGCCGCTTGTTCATTACTGGCCAGGCTAATGTGATTGAATCTGAACAATACCTTTGAACTCCTTGGTTCTGATCTGCATACTAATTGATTCCTTTGTCCTTGACAGTGACCTTGGCAAGCTCTCTGCCACTCTGAGAACATCTGACCACTTTCTGATAATAATAAAAGAAAATAAGTTGGCATTGGGTGGGCAGAGAGAAAGAGCAGGAAATAAAACAAAAACTGGTGATTTCTTTCATTCTTATCTAGATCCACATTTCCTTATTTATCTTTAGGAAAAAGCAAATCTGTTACTCCCTAGCTCCCCCTGGATGTATTAAAAAAATATGAAAACCATGCATTTTAATAATAATAATAATAATAATAATAATAATAATAATAATAATAATAATAATAATAATATCATTGTAAGGAACACATAACAAACAGAAGCATTTTTCTCTCCCCCCCATCTCTTTCTTATAACAGGATATCAGAAAACCTTGTGCCTACATTGTAAATTAAACCAGAGGTTTATTTGCTTTGAACACAAGTGAACTTTTGAACAATATACACATACTATGTCTGTCTGTCTGTCTGTCTGTCTGTCTGTCTGTCTGTCTCTCTCTCTCTTTCTGTGTGTGTGCGTGTGTGTGTGTGTGTGCGTGTGCTTGTGTGTGTTGCTTTTAGGAAATATACATTTCACAGGATATGAGTAACCTTCATATAATTGACACCAACGGTTATTTGTTTTCATAGTGTGAATCAGATGTTGTCATGGCTAGTGAGTGGGTTTTCCGAGCTCAACAGGTTGAAAAGCTGCACAAACTCTTCAAAAGGAGGAAAATCTGTGTGCGCAGAAAATGCAATTTTCAGTAATGACCTCCAGCTTTTATTGAGATTCGTACAACAACCTGATTCTTTGGAAGTGCCATGCTTTCTGTGCCGGAGAGAGATTTTTAAACTGTACCAGCATTTCTGAGGTGAGAGGAGTGGCAGCAGTTGGGGGGGGGGGAATGCTATTATAGAAAACTACTTCCCTGACAAGAACACAAAGCATGACTTGGTTCTCCGTAGAGGTGGCATTTACCTCAGGAGACACATTTTTAGCAGCCAGGAACCCTTGTTATTAAAACATGTGCCTCATCATAACAGCTGAACAGCGAGCATGAGAGATGCAACACCAAATATACACACATAGCGTCAAATGTAGAAATTGCAAAGGGACAGCGGTCCTCATCCCAGAAGCTCCTTGCATACATCCCACACAACAGGATATTCTCTTGTTTCTAAACAGATGGGTAGCACTGGTAGCAGCTCTGATGACAATGATCACCTGTTTCGGGAAGGGGTGCTTGGAATCAGTCCCCCTTTCCACAAGTGATCAGTGCTGTCAGAAATGACAGCAGAAACATCTGTTTGCTAAACTGCATCTGGTGCAGGAACACTGAGCATGCACTATTACTTGCAGAGTACATGCATGACACATATGTATGTGGAAAGGTGGCCCTGTAGTATTATGTAGTGTGTGCATGTACAAGAATTGCACAATTGGGATGATTTTTTGGGAATCGTGACTGCACGATTGGGATGGTGTGTTTTTTTTAAGTCTCTTTTTCTCTCTCAGTTTGATACATGCACAGACAATCGCACATATATATCTGTAGGCTGAAAGCCCATGCACATCCTAAACACAATGGGATTTACTTCTTAGTAAACATGAGTAAACAAGGACACGGGTGGCACTGTGGTCTAAACCACAGAGCCTAGGGCTTGCCAATCATAAGGTCGGCGGCTTGAATCCCCGCTACGGGGTGAGCACCCATTGCTCTGTCCCAGCTCCTGCCAACCTAGCAGTTCAAAAGCACGTCAAAGTGGAAGTAGATAAATAGGTACTGCTCCGGCGGGAAGGTAAACGGCTTTTCTGTGTGCTGCTCTGGTTCGCCAGAAGCAGCTTAGTCATGCTGGCCACACGACCTGGAAGCTGTCTGCGGACAAACGCCAGCTTCCTCGGCCAGTAAAGCAAGATGAGCGCCGCAACCCCAGAGTCATCTGCGACTGGACTTAATGGTCAGGGGTCCCTTTACCTTTACCTTTAAACATGCTTACAGTTGTGCTGCTTAAAAGGCTGTGAGTCCAGCAATTGCATTTCAAGAGGTTAATTTGTCTTTCATTCTGTTTTGTGGGAGTTCAAGAAGCTATTTCTAGCATCAGGGGGAGATTTCCTCCCAATGGAGTGGAGGTCAGGGAAGTCAGGACCACAGCAGAGATGAAAGGGTTATTTCCCCCCACCACCACCTATCAGACCTCCCCCATGCCCCCCAGCTGCTGCTACTTGCACATTCAGTACAATAACACTTTTAACAACATGTCTAGCTAGGCCTTGAGCTAACGTGAGTACAGTCATACCTCGGTTTAAGTACGCTTCGGTTTGAGTACTTTCAGGTTAAGTACTCTGCGGACCCGTCTGGAACGGATTAATCCACTTTCCATTACTTTCAATGGGAAAGTTCGCTTCAGGTTAAGTACGCTTCAGGTTAAGTACAGACTTCCAGAACCAATTGTGTACTTAAACTGAGGTACCACTGTAGATGCAGAAAGATGTACCAAAGCAATTAAACAAAATAAGAGGAAAGGGATGTCGTTCCAGGATCCCCTTTGAACCAACCAAGATTCACCACACGTGTAGCTGCCTTTTTTCCAGTTCCCAGCTTCTGTATCTCAGATTCTGTGCCCTCCATTGGACCCACTCCCTGTGTAGGCTTGCAATGTAGGGAGCTGAAGAATGCACAGCAAAAGAATTTAAGGGGATTGGTAGCAGCTGGTGTCAGATGGGACCGCAGACAAAGAACGTGAGATGGCATTTTGGCTGATGGGGTTGATGTATGCAGATGCATGAGTAGCTGCATCCCCTGGGACACTGCAGAGATTGTGTACTGAGGCAGATTTGACATAACAGGCTGCAATCCTGTGCACACACTCACCTGGGGAAAAGGCCCACTGTCCTGGAGTTTGGGGTATATATCGCAGCTGCATGCAGAAAGAAATAGCCTGGTAAGACTGCTGGTTGAAAGGATAAAGGAAACTTTAGGTTTATTATTCCAGGTATGGGTTCTGCATTTGGCCAAGATGTTAGCACTAGCACATGCTAACTCATACTGCAACTGACTTGGAGAAAAAGCAGAGAAAAAGTACAAGCCTGAAAGAAAGAGATCTACTTAACCAACAAGCAGTTCCTAAAAAGAGGAATCACTGAGGAGGAGGAGAACAGCAGCAGCAGCAGCAGCAGCAACAACAGCAACAACAACAACAACAACAACAACAACAACAACAACAACAACAAACAAACAAACAAAAAACAAACAACAACAGAAGATAACTTATTTCAAGCACTGGGGACAGAAGGACAGAGTTTCTGAGTAAATATGTATAGGATCAGGCTCTATAGCTATCATGGCTCCATGCTTTGAGAGCAGCTAAGATCACAAGTGAGTTTTAGACAAGCAAACACCATCTTTATTAAAATACTGAATTTATATTAGGACCTGAAGAGCATTACAAGTCATGCATGCCAAGGATTTGTACATCTATCTCTGGGGTAAATGAACATATATTTTTTAATGACTGCAGCCGATCCAAAGCTCTGCTTCTTCTCCACTGTGCCCATTGCATGCATGGCCTTATCTCATTATTTCTGCCCACTGAAGTTAGACAGGACCCAAAATTGTACACTTTTCATTGCATCCTATTTCTTCTGGCATTTCCAGAGCCATCAGACAGATTTCTCTTTGGATAACTTTTTTATCTGCTGTATTCCTGTTGTTCTTGCATTTGGTAATGTTTAGTGGTATATAAATCTCCCATACAAGCAAATGCTTCAACAAAGCTTCTGCAACCACAGTCTGTCTCATCTACTTCAATGGAGAGAGCATATTTCTTCATGCAAAAGTTGCCAAATGGATTGGGGTCAACATTATAGACTACAGGAAGTATTTGGCGGCATTTCATCGAAAGCAAAATGCTTTCAACTTTGCTGCAATCTTTAGCCATGGTCCAACGGTCTCCTGCTACCAGGCACACCAACTATAGGGGCAGAAGATGCTTGACCCCCCTCAATATTCATGGGCAGGGGTCTGAGACTCCGCCCCATTGAGGGGGCCACCATTCCCCACTGTGGCTGCCAAATTATTATTAACTTACACTCAGTTATCTTTGGTATAAGACTTGTGACATTTGTGCTCAACCCATTGTGCAGTCTACTTTGTCATCCAGAATCCAGTAAGGTACCTCAGATCCAAAGCACTGGAGAGTATTTAGGAGTGACCATGCCAATAACCCTTTGTATGCAGAACACTAGACCATAGGAAGTTGAGTTATACTGAGTCATATCATTGGTCCATCTAGTTCAATATTGTCTACACTGACTGGCCGCAACTCTCCAGGGTACCAGGCACGAAATGTTCCCAGTGAGGGATGCCAGGGACTTTCACAGTGCAATGAGGGTTTCGGCTGGTGCATTGTTTAGCCAGTCATTGTCAGAATATAAAAAGCTAAACTAAAGGTATAAGAATATGTTTGTGTCCCACAATTTCAGCATTGACTGTACAGAGCAACTCTCAGCCCTGACATAACGGACACATATGATTTTGGGCTATGAGAATTAACTCCCACTAGCTTCATGCACTCCCCCTCCCATGACTGCTTTCAAACCCATGAAGAGAAGTCACTTTTCATTTTAAACTAAGCACAGTTCCCCATGATGCCTGAACTCATGGAACTGTGCTCTTGCTAAACAGTGTTTTGAGAACAAATGGCAGCCAGGATCTAAAACCATGGTTTGATCCTGGCTGGTTTTTGCTAACTACAGCTCAATCAAATCACAATTCCATGAGTTTCAATAACTGTGGTTAGCTTAAAACTGAAAGAGGAAGCTCTCTTCCTCACAGGCACAAAAAGGAGAGGGGGGAAACACATGAGACTGTGGCTTACAGCAGCTTGTTCTCATTGCAAAAAACAACAACCATGGTTTCTCATAACATTTGAAGTGAGCATGAGAATCAAACAGATTCAATTTCCTTTTCCCAGCTATTTCTGATCTTCAGTAGTTGCCACACCACATTATCACTAATGTTAATGCAGGTGGCTAAGCAGCCAGCAAAGAAAACCAATGGTTGAGTGGCAATGGTGAAAAAAGATTAAGTACAATTAAAGGATCAAGTAACACTCTGAAGAAAGTTAGTCATGGTTTTCCCTCTTATTTTAATTGGGACATTATGGTATTGAAGTTATTTTTAATTGTGAGAAGACATATGGAGCAAATAAGTCAACAACCTACTATTTAAGGGAACAATTTACTTCCAAGACATGACTAACTTGCATAGACTGGAACAAGTAATGAAAAGAACAAAAAACTTCTTCTTTTTTTGCAAATGTTCACATGAAACACTAATGACATAAGCCCCAAGATTCAATAATAATAATAAAAATCTGATCCATGTTGCTACCTATGGAAAAAGGAGAAGATGGGGCACAAATAGATTTAGAAGGCTGAGAGTATTATATGTATGGGTTGAAAACATTGCTATGCCAAATATCTGTCCTTCAGTTTCTCAACAGTTTGCTTCCCCTGCGAGAGATGATTCCATTTTCCAGCCTTTTTTTCAGGGTACTTTAGAAATTCTTTTAGAATGTTGTTGGGCGCTGGGTTTTGAGCTGGCTATATGTTCTGCTGGAACATATATGTTCTGTTATATGGTGCTGGAGGAGACTCTTGAGAGTCCCATGGAATGCAAAAAGATCAAAACTATCCATTCTGAAGGAAATCAGCCGTGAGTGCTCACTGGAAGGACAGATCCTGAAGCTGAGGCTCCAATACTTTGGCCACCTCATGAGAAGATAAGACTCCCTGGAAAAGACCCTAATGTTGGGAAAGATTGAGGGCACAAGGAGAAGGGGACGACAGAGGACGAGATGGTTGGACAGTGTTCTCGAAGCTACGAACATGAGTCTGACCAAACTGCGGGAGGCAGTGGAACACAGGAGTGCCTGACGTGTTCTGGTCCATGGGGTCATGAAGAGTCAGACACAACTAAACGACTAAACAACAACAACAACAACAACAACAACAACGTTCTGCTGTGAAGACAGATGTGAATAATTCATTCACCTTCTTTGTAAATGTTTATAGGAGACCCTTGTCCAAATGAGAACAAAAAGGAGAAACACACACACACTGTAGCATCATCCCTATTGGGGCATTTTTAAAGTGGACATGAATACTGTCGGGATGCTCAAGTAGTTCTGCTTTTTGTGTGTCTTAAAGGGGGGGGAAGCCTTCCCCACCAGCAGGAAATTCTCTCTTCCCATCATTTAGTATCTGCTGATCTTGAGCAATGCAGTAGCACCAAGCAACCACAGAGACTGCTGGGTGGAGCATCCTTTTGCAATTTCAGCAGGAGAGGTCTATAGATTGCTTCCTGTGGATTGGGGCCATTACCAAACACTTGTTTAATAAAAGCTACCCTTCATCATTGACAACCATGAAAATTGGTTGGTCTGGCATAAACTGTCTCTAATAACTGGCATGCGCAAGGCCCACAGGTTGCTTATTACTTAGGTCATAAGGGTAAGATTAAATCAACTGCATGTGTTAATTTTGTTCAGCTGACAAGGATATCTCCTTTTACTTGCCCTCTTACAACAAGGGTCTCAAAACTAGGATTAAACTTTCATGCAAAATGTCTCCTTAAATGATGCCAACATTGTTTGGCATTGTACATAATTGCTTCTTGCTCCACTTGGTAAGAATGCTGTCCCTTCAGTATTTTCTGCTCCCAGAAGCGAATGATTAAGTGTTGACAGTAACTGGGTCATCTGTACGCGAGTTCAGAGGAAAAGGTGCTAGTTCGCACAGCTGTCCCCAAACAGGGAACTATGACCTCTAGTGGAATATGGATTACAAGGTATTATACATTTCAAGGGCTAACCATTTCCTCTCTTTCTCTCTCTCTTTTTGTAATGGCACAGGCATGATTTTGTGAATCATACCTGTGTTTCAGGAAAGACACGTGTGATCAGAAAGAATGGCAACACCTAGGTGTTCCTTCCAAGGGAGTTCAATCATGTCACCGATACCTACGATTTCCCACTTCAGATGCAAAACCTACATTCACTGTTTCAAATAAGTGTACTGAGCAGGCAGAGGGTTTGATCGTGTTATTGTCAGAGCCACAAAGTAAAGCTGATTGGATGCACAAGTGGGCGTGCAATTAAGTCAAACAGCCAACAATTAAGCACATGCAATGCACAACCGTAATTCATTTTGCTGTATCTACTGCACAGAGAGTTAGCTGTACTTTTGAAAGGGGAACATGGTGTGCAATTAAGGCAACTGAGGATAATAATCAATATGTGATACACATTAATGATGCGGTTCAGCACTGGGGGAGGGGAATCTCTTGGATTTTATTTTATTTTTGGTATGGATTCACATCCCAAATGCTTGGGAAAACACACTATAGGTAAGGAACTGCTATTCTCCTTTAATTTGATGCTGTGCTCTTGTTACATTTACAGGTATGATGTGGAACAGTAACTCAAGAGAATATTTCCACATGTTAAAAATTGTCATGTGAGCAGCAACTTTGCATCTGGAAAGCTTACCGTGGCAATTTTTGACAACTTCCTCTGGATGCTGGCACCTGCATCACAGGGCCACCTGCACAAAAATTGCTTTACCTGGTACAACTGCCGGGAACGGCGTAAGCAATGTGTTGTTTTAATTCATGAATGAGGCATTTGCACATGGGGCAGGAGGGAGAACTTCAAAAAAAGGAGGCACCAAAGGACCACTGCAATATGCAAGGGGGATCAAGCACCTGGTTATAGTCCAGCACCCACATCTCCCTTTAATGAGTCATCTCCTTCTTAATGAGTCATAGAATCATAGAATTATAGACCTGGAAGGGAACCTGAGGATCTTCTAGTCCACCCTGCTGTAATGCAGGAATATGGAGCATCCCATATGGGAATTGAACTTGCAACATTGGCATATTCAGCACTGCTTTCTAACCAACTGAGCTATCTGGGTTGTCATCAGCATACTACCAGTGCTGCTCATGTTATTATTATTATTATTATTATTATTATTATTATTATTATTATTATTATTATATTATATTTATTTATTTATTTATTTATTTATTTATTTATTTATTTATATCCTGCCCATCTGCTGACTGGGTTTCCCCAGCCACTCTGGATGGCTCCCAACCAAATATTAAAAACACAACACAGCATTAAACATTAAAAACTTCCCTAAACATGTTTTTTGCAGCCAGAACTCACCGGAACTCAGTTCTGGCACCTCTCAGGTGGGCGCCATTGTTATTCTAAGAGAGGCATTCATGGTGAGTTCTGGCACCTCTTTTTCGAGAAAAATAGCACGGTGGATGCATCTTTCCTTTTGAGAAAAGCCTAATGTATTTGGGACGTTTTTTCTTCGAAGGAAAATGAATGACTGCATAGGGATAGAACGGGGGCTTATAAAATTATGAATAGTCTGAAGAGAGTGGGCAGAAAGAGTCCCCCCCTCCCTCTCTTGGGTGAACTCTGGGTCACCCAATGAAGTTGAGTGGCAGGAGTTCAGGACAGACAAAGCAACTACTTTTCACAACATATAATTAGCTTAATGGCATTCCCCACAAGATGTGGGCTTAGCCGCTAGCTTAGATGGCTTTCAAAGGGGATTAGACAAATTCGTGGAGGACAAGGCTATCAATGGCCATTATCCATGATGGGTAAATGGATCTTTCCTCTTCAGAGTCAGTGTGCACCCGAGTATTAGATTCTAAAGGCAAATAACAGTGGATGGCTGTTGCCTTCATCCTCTGCTTCTGAGGCCACGACCACACCTTACATTTAAAGCAATATTATACCACTTTAAACATCCGTGGTTTTCCACAAAGATGCCCGAGGGCTGTAGTCTGCTAAGGGTGCTGAGAGTTGTGAGACCAGTTTGATTCACAGAGCTAAAAGTCCCAGTTAGATTTAACAATCAATCTCTGTTCCTAGGGAACTCTATGAATTATAGCTCTGTGGTGGGATTAGGGCATCTCCAAACAGCTTTAAACTACAGTTCTCAGAACAGTAACTTGACACTGAACTCCATGGATCATTGAGAAGAAATTTCTCAAGAAAGATTTTTCTGAATGGTTTTCCTGAAAGATTTCTGAATTTTCTGAAAGATTTCTCAGAATGTTCTCTTTCTCACTCCTCCTCCAAATGAGGACCATTTTGCCAAATATTCTAATGCCTTTGTGCTGCAGAGGTGTTGAGTCCTGGGCATTGTGGAGGCTGCAAAATGGTGGTCAGAGACTAATACTATTTTACAATGTGGCACTGTTCACATAGATGTTCCGGGATCAGAAAACATTGATAAGGAGCCATAGAGATCCTTGTGGCCACAAACGATTTTTTATTTTTAAGGGTAGGATAGGGGGAATCGTAGCTATTTCATAAAATTAATTAATGCAAGCCAACCCTTTCTGAACATTTTCAGGGAAACTCACCCACTCCAACCTTTTGTGGGACAACCAGCCTCCTATAACCAACATGCTTAAGTCTAATTAATGCATGAAGGGGTTAAGACCACAGAGGAAGCTGCCCTGCCAGGCTTAGCTAGGTCACTCCCCCTTACCATGGGAGGAAGGGTTATCAAGCTCTGTGTTCTCTCTCTTTCCACCAGATGAATCTTACAAGTACCGGTAAGGAGTTCTGAACTGGTCACTCCAAGCTCAGACCTTGTGGCTTAAGCAAGCTATTTTTGTATTTCTATAAAAATAATTTAGAAACATTCACCACTCTGGAACCTAAGTTTTACTGCCTGTGTTTTCTGACTGCTGTATGGAAAAGCACATGAATCTGACCTTGGAAGGGTTTGTAAGTCAACCATTTTTAAATTACCAAACATGTGATCCCTTTCTATGCTAAGGGAAGAGGGGAACTTTGGAAGCAACTTAAAACAGGTTATCTTAAAGGTCTAGCAGCCTATATTTCCATGCTTTTCTTTGCTGCATAATTTGTGATTTTAAAACTCTGCTGGGATTCTCTCACCAAAAAGTACTTGCCTCAGACCTCAGGCATCCAGGTATTTTCCTTTTAATAAAGGTAAAGGTACCCCTGACCATTAGGTCCAGTCGCAGACGACTCTGGTGTTGCGGCACTCATCTCACTCTATAGGCCGAGGGAGCCGGCATTTGTCCGCAGACAGCTTCTGGGTTATGTGGCCAGCAAGACTAAACTGCTCCTGGCAAACCAGAGCAGTGCACGGAAACACCGTTTACCTTCCCGCCGGAGTATTACCTATTTATCTGTATGCACTTTGATGTGCTTTCGAACTGCTAGGTGGGCAGGAGCTGGGACCGAACAATGGGAGCTCACCCTGTCACGGAGATTTGAACCGCCGACCTTCTGATTGGCAAGCCCTAGGCTCTGTGGTTTAGATAGGTGGTTTAATACCTACGTATTTTTCAAAGAAAGAAAGAAAGAAAGAAAGAAAGAAAGAAAGAAAGAAAGAAAGAAAGAAAGAAAGAAAGAAAGAAAGAAAGACATTTATGGGGATGTTCTATTTCCCTCACATCATGACTTTTCAAGAAAACCATGTCAAAAAGTTCATCCACATCATGCATTTAAAGCACTCTTATACTACTTTAAAAGCCATGGCTTCCCCCAAAGAATCTGGGAACTGTAGTTTGTTAAGGGCACTGAGAGTTGTTAGCAGACCCTTAACAAGCTACAATTTCCAGCATTTTTTCAGGGAAGCCATGGTTTTAAGAAAGTAGTTTAAGAGTGTTTCCAATGTATGCTGTAGACGTGGCCTCAGTCTCATCCAGCGGTGTTCTTCATTATAGCCAAGATGGTGGACATATTCTCTGCTTTTGGAATTGGATGTGCCAGAGTCCTTCTCCTTTAATACCCTCCCTCTGATTATTATGAGGGAAGGGGGAAAGACAAATCCTTTCTAAATTAAGAAATTCAAAGTGACTTTGGTGCTCATAACAAAGAGGACTTGCCATGAGTTCCACATTATCCACTTGGATAACACTGGACAACACATGAGCCATTTTGATATATGTTTATGCTCATTAGTTGTGTGGTAAAGAACAATCCTTTGTGCCTCAAAATTATTTCAAAACCGGCGCTGTCAAAGGAGTCATTTCTGTCAGGGGGGAAATGCATTCATGTCAGAGAAAAGATGTTAAATGGTAGCCAATAAAGGAAAGAAAGGGGGAATTTGGAGACAAGGGGGGGAAATCTGAGAGGAGGACTGCAATTGTTGTTCTTTTCTACCTCATTATTTGTAACCAGTGGTATGTAAACTCCATATTATAATTCAGGATCAATTCAGATGCAAATAGCTGAGCCTTAATTGTATATGTGGAAGAAAGAAAACAGTGACAATATTAAAATGAGCTTTCTTCTGCTACTTCTGTGTCCTTCATGACAGACATATAAAGTTGAAGCAGTAACACATCACCTGTTCTCCCCCCCCCAATTTATAATGAAGAAAACCCTTTACAAATTCCTCATGTAAATTGTGACAAGGGGAGGGAGGTGGAGACTAGTAAGCAGACAGCAAGGTAGCAAATGTGAATCCCTGTATGTTCAAAATATTTTAACATAATGTGGAATAATGCATGTTCTCCTACAACACAGCAAATGACGTTTCCTCATAAATTCACTGGGCTATTCCAATTCTGTAAACCTTTTTCTGAAGGACTTCCCATTTGAAATCAAACATGCAGGACTGTCTTGCTGAATAAATCAAGGGAGGGATGGACTGTGCAGGCGGCACGGTGCTTCAAATTCACTTGTAATGTTGGATAACAAAGCCATAGATGGCTACAATTCCAACCAGGTCTACACAGATGTGAGTCCCATTCAACTCATTGGGGTTTACTCCCAGGTAAACAGAGTTAGTAATAATAATAATGTTTAGTCATGTCCGACTCTTCATGACCCCATGGACCAGAGCATGCCAGGCACTGCTGTCTTCAACTGCCTCCCGCAGTTTGGTCAGACTCATGTTCGTAGCTTCGAGAACACTGTCCAATCATCTCGTCCTCTGTCGTCCCCTTCTCCTTGTGCCCTCAATCTTTCCCAACATCAGGGTCTTTTCCTATTATTATTATTATTATTATTATTATTATTATTATTATTTTATACCCCACCCATCTGGCTGGGTTTTCCCAGGCACTCTGGGCGGCTTCCAACAGAATAATAAAATACAATAGTCTATTAAACATTAAAACCTTCCCTAAACAGGACTGCCTTCAGATGTCTTCTAAAAGTCTGGTAGTTGTTTTTCTCTTTGACATCTGGTGGGAGGGCGTTCCACAGGGCGGGTGCCACTACCGAGAAGGCCCTCTGCCTGGTTCCCTGTAACTTGGCTTCTCACAGTGAGGCAACCACCAGAAGGCCCTTGGCACTGGACCTCAGTGTCCGGGCAGAACGATGGGGGTGGAAACACTCCTTCAGATATACTGGACCGAGGCCGTTTAGGGCTTTAAAGGTCAGCACCAACACTTTGAATTCTGCTCAGAAACATACTGGGAGCCAATGTAGGTCTTTCAAGACCAGTGTTATGTGGTCTCAGCGGCCACTCCCAGTCACCAGTCTAGCTGTCGCATTCTGGGTTAGTTGTAGTTTCCAGGTCACCTTCAAAGGTAGCCCCTCATAGAGTGCATCACAGTAGTCGAAGCGAGAGATACCTAGAGTATCCACCACTCTGGCAAGACACTCTGCTGGCAGGTAGGGTCTCAGCCTGTGTACCAGATGGAGCTGATAGACAGCTGCCCTGGACACAGAATTGACCTGCGCCTCCATTGACAGCTGCGAGTCCAAAATGACTCTCAGGCTTCGCACCTGGTCCTTCAGGGGCACAGTTACCTCATTCAGGACCAGAGAATCCCCCACACCTGCCCACCTCCTGTCCCCCCAAAACAGTACTTCTGTCTTGTCAGGATTCAACCTCAATCTCTTAGCCGCCATTCATCCTCCAGCCGTTAGGATTGCTGCCTTCCTCAGTAGTTTAACCAGGTAGGATTGTAACGTATCTGCCTAATTAACTGCATATATGTCCTTGTTTAATTGCAATATTTTACTTGCAACTGTGTGTGTGCGAGGTTTGCATGCTGAAACGCAATTCTCAAGATTGGATTACTGCAATACACTCCATGTGCAGCCTCCCTTGTGGTTGACCTGGAAACTGCAGTTAGTGCAGAATGTTGCAGCGTTGTTGCTGATGGGAGTGAGAACCTGTTGGTGTGCAGTCAAGAGACTGTTCCAGTGGTCTCTTCAAATCCCAACAGTTCCCTTCCTTACTGTCTCTGAGGACCAGGAGAGGCTTGAAGAGGCAGGCACAGTGGTATTTTCCATGTAGGAGAAGTTGCTGATTGTTGGCGAACACTCCATCCAGCTGTGGCACAAGCCTGGGAAAGTTATGCCAGCTAAGTAGATGGTGTGTGTGTGTGTGTGTGTGTGTGTGTGTGTGTGTGTGTGTGTGTGTGTGTGTTCTGTGCACCTTAGGAGCTGCTTTTGTCAATAAAAGTGCACTTTTGTCAATAAAAAATTAAACTACTGGCCATTTGTCCTCCTTGGCTTGGAAGAACACCTCTGCTTAGAGATCTGCACTGGTTTCCAATTTGCTACTTGGCCAGATTCAAAGTGTTACTGTTGGTAAATAAAGCCCTTCATGGCTTGGGACCAGCTGGCTTTCATGATCATCTTTCCCTATATGGGCCCACACAGTGGCTTTGATCTACAGAACTGTCACTGCTACAGGTCAAAAAAAAAATCCTTTCAGTAGCACCTTAGAGACAAACTTAGTTGGTCTCTAAGGTGCTACTGGAAGGATTTTTTAAATTTTGTTTTGACTGCGTCAGACCAACACGGCTACCTACCTGAAATTGCTACAGGTGTCTCATAATACTTGTTACATCCTTTTAGGTTTGCCCCCTCCTCTGAGAGTTATGGCACATCTGCAAACCTTGGGTTGCATCCAAGGGGAGCTGTCTCATTCCATCGGCACAAGGATTTAAGCTTGTGCAACAAGACTTTTCCCCATCCCCTTCTCCCTGCACCCCTGAAATTTGTTCTAGGGGTTCCTCCCACCCTCCAAAGAGGGTTTGGGGAGGGTGCAGGGCACACATCATGGAAGGAGAGGGGGAGCTTCCATTCCATAAGCACAAATCTTTGCATTGATGGAATGAGTGAGTTGGATATTGCTCCTTGGGACCCTCCAAACTGCTCTCTCGTGCATGGACAGTGCCAGTATAGCTACACAAGGGCCTTTCCGCACTTACCATTTATAGTGGTGTAGTTGCTGTTTGATCTGACATTTTTTAAAGTGAATTTGCAGTTGATTTTCTGCACCTTGGGTCACACATCAGCACTTGAGACCTCTGGGTATAGGGTGGTATATGAATTCAACAAATAAATAAAATAAATATCGCTGTTACTGAAAATGAGTGCAAGGTTTTCCACACTAATGGATTGTGGATTGTGCCCAAACTGAGATATGCTCTCTGGCTGCAGTCATTTACCCACACATTCTTCCAGGCAGTAAATGTTGGAGTTCTGAGAATGCTACACAAGAATCGCCCTTTCACAACTATTTAATAATAATAATAATAATAATAATAATAATAATAATAATAATAATTTATTTATACCCCGCCCATCTGGCTGGGTTTCCCCAGCCACTCTGGGCGGCTTCCAACAGAAAAATGAAATAAAATTATCTATTAAACATTAAAAGCCTCCCTAAACAGGGCTGCCTTCAGATGTCTTCTAAAAATCTGGTAGCTGTTTTTCTCTTTGACATCTGCTGGGAGGGCATTCCACAGGGCGGGCGCCACCACCGAGAAGGCCCTCTGCCTGGTTCCCTGCAACTTGGCTTCTCGCAACGAGGGAACCGCCAGAAGGCCCTCAGTGCTGGACCTCAGTGTCCGGGCAGAATGATGGGGGTGGAGACGCTCCTTCAGGTATACTGGACCGAGGCCATTTAGGGCAGGCATCCCCAAACTGTGACCCTCCAATGTTTTGGCCTACAACTCCCATGATCCCTAGCTAACAGGACCAGTGGTCAGGAATGATGGGAATTGTAGTCCAAAACATCTGGAGGGCCGAAGTTTGGAGATGCCTGATTTAGGGCTTTAAAGGTCAGCGCCAACACTATGAACTGTGCTCGGAAATGCATCTAATGCCTAGTTTTCCAGGACACTGACCTTGTGGGAGTAAAGGAGCTTAGAAGTGGAGCTATGTGCTTGCCTGAGCTATGGCGAAAATGTTTATTGTGATGTCGTTTTATCTGCAGCTGCTGATTGATGGCATGCCTTTCACTCAGTCCCATTGTCTCTGTCTGCCATTATCCTCCCTCTGAACTGAGCTCACAAACCGGCAGCTCACGTTGGCCAGAGGGGAGGGGAGCAAAACAGATGTCTCCCAAACCGCACCCACTAACCCCTTCCACACAAGAACAGGGATAATACACACACCATACATTTGGAAATACTGAAGGTCCATTCTAGATCTTGCACCGCAGTTGGATATTTTGCAGCAGGGGAAAAAAGTGCACTGTTCTGGAATGCTGGCTGGAAAGTGATGGTTTTGTGTGGCAACATGCCAAAAATATATATATCTGGGGTTGAGGGGGGGGGGGGAATCAGGAACTATACCACTATAAATAGTTAGTGCTGAAAGGCCCAAGGATTTCCACTTGGAGAATGAGTTCACTGGTGCCATATATTGTTTGCGTTGGCTCACCAGGAATTCGACAACAACCAGGTGTGTGGGTGTCATAGCTGCCAAGTTTTCCCTTTTCTCGCGAGGAAGCCTATTCAGCATAAGGGAAAATCCCTTTAAAAAGGGGATAACTTGGCAGCTATGGTGGGTGTATGGAGAGAGTAACTGAAGTCTATGAAAATTCATGAGGCTGTGGGCTTAGAAAGTTGCTTCTACCCAAATGCACAAACATTTCCATAGCCCAATAATTTAGCCACTCCCTACATGCACAGGCTGCTTTTAACAAAGGGAATAAAACGCTTTAAGGGAAAAAAACTTTCTGACTTTCGTTAACCTTCCCTCATAGTTCAGGTTATTTCTTTAATGCATTTATCTGCTTTAAAATTGTCTCCTTAGCCTCTCAAGGGAAACCAATATAATACACCATCACATTTCTCGCAGGAGAGGGTGGGGTGGGGGGAAGAACACTTACTCTTAATAGGTGGCAATTTTGCCAGATGTTATTGACATAGTAAGTGCGAAATTTCAGTGATACTAAATGCAAAGTGCAGCAGATTAAAGAACAATGGAACAAAGTGCAAAATGAAGTTTCAAAAGCAGCAGTGTCAAAGTCAGAGAAAGTGTGAAAAAATTACATTTTAACAACACTATTAAGAACAAGTTTACTAATTACTGTAGCTGGCACAAATGTAAAAGTACCTTTCTTCGACTTGAGGAAAGTTTCAAAAGTCAGATCATGCTTCCCTCCCACCCACCCACCCCGCCATTCTCAGCATTTCTCTCCCTCTTTCTGTCTCTTTTTATATACCCCAGAAAGACACATGGTTCTTTAACAGGGGACTTCTTAACCCTTGCATTGCATGGAATACCTTCCCCATTCCACTGAACTCCAATGGTGTAGCGAGTAAAAATCCTTTGATAATGAGCGGGAAAGGAAAGCTGTGGATTAATTCACTCTTGCTTAACGCATCCTCTTGCACAAGGGAATTTGCTCGCTAGGCCAAGCCTTATATTGAAGAAGTTCAACTTTTTGTGAGCATAATAATAATAATAATACCCTGCCCATCTGGCTGGGTTTCCCCAGTCACTCTGTGCAGCTTCCAGCACACATAAAAACAAAATAAAACGACTAACATTAATAATGATCCTGTGCCTCAGAAATCTATATCAGTTGTTGGCACCTGTCTGTCTCAAGAGACAATGGAGCTGAAGACAAACCGCTGCATTAGCAGCACTGAAGTGACCTCCCTGGGGAACAAGCCTGGATAGCGTGAATGGAGATCCTGGGCTTCCCAGACGACAAGACCCCTCCTTCTCAACCTTGCTGATGTGGTCCAAAGGAAAGCACAGCAATATGTTTGGCATCAGCTTAGTTGAAGGAATTGCTGGAAGGAGGCTTACAAGGTGCCATCCATCCGTCTTAGGGGCTCTGTTCTGAATTTGTGTAGGGTTTACTCCTTAGCATTTTCTTCTCCCAAAGAAAATGGAGGCAGTGGAGTTTTAGGATCAGAGTTTTCCTTCTCCTAGATGGGCTGCCTTCCCAGGTTGATGAGCCCCATCTGCCCCTCACTTCCCTCTAGAGCAGGGGTCCCCAAACTAAGGCCCAGGGGCCAGATACGGCCCAATCACCTTCTAAATCCGGCCCGTGGGTGGTCCAGGAATCAGCATGTTTTTACATGAGTAGAATGAGTTATTTTAGTTAAAATGCATCTCTGGGTTATTTGTGGGGCATAGGAATTCATTCATATTTTTTTCAATATATAGTCCGGCCCTCCACAAGGTCTGAGGGACAGTGGACGGCCCCCTGCTGAAAAAGTTTGCTGACCCCTGCTCTAGAGTATGTGCAGAAACCACCTTCTTGACCAGGCATAGGCAACCTTGCCTCTCCAGATGTTTTGGAACTACAACTCCCATGATCCCTGACCAATGGCCCTGTTAGCTAGGGATCATGGGAGTTGTAGTTCCAAAACACCTGGTGAGCCAAGGTTGCCTATGCCTGTTCTTGACTGTTGGAGCCACTCTTATTCTTAGTCTGCTGTAGTCCCAGAAATCTATATAATGTCACCATAAATCTACATAAGGACAGTGATTTTGCTCATTCAAACATCCACAAACAATCACTTTTTTAAAGAAAGTAACCAGTCCCCTTCTTAAAGATGAGGCATAGCTCAATAGTGCATGATATATTTGGGAACATTAGAAGCTGCCTATTACTGAGTCAGATTATTGGACCATCTAGCATAGGGTGACCCAAGTTTGGGTCTCCAGCTGTTTTTGGACTACAACTCCCATCATCCCTAGCTAGCAGGACCAGTGTCAGAGATGATGGGAACTGTAGTCCAAAAACAACTGGTGACCCAAGTTTGGGAAACCCTGATCTAGCAATACAATATTGTGACCGCCCTCTGGGGGGTTTCGAACAGGCAACGTTCCAAGCCCCATATCGGGGTTGAACATGGGTCCTTTTTCATGCAGAGGTTAGGCTCAAAGCTATAGCCCCATGAAGCCAATTCAGATTGGAATAGACCTCTGCTGGAGAACGTGGGGAGGCAACACAACACTTGGTAATGGCAGCTCTGTGTTCATACACACACACTCGGCATCTACAGGTCAAAGTAGTAGTAGTAGTAGTAGTAGTAGTAGTAGTAGTAATAATAATAATAATAATAATAATAATAATAATAATAATAATAAATTTAATTATACCCCGCAGCATCAAACATTAAAAACTTCCCTAAACAGGGCCGCCTTCAGTTGTCTTCTAAAAGTAAAGTAAAGTAAAATAGTTGCTTATTGCCTTGACATCTGCTGGGAAGGCGTTCCACAGGGCAGGTGCCACTACCGAGAAGGCCTTCTGTCTGGTTCCCTGTAACCGCACTACTCGCAATGAGGGAACCGCCAGAAGGCCCTCGGTGCTGGATCTCAGTGTCCGGGCTGAATGATGGGGGACCGAGGCCGTTTAGGGCTTTAAAGGTCAGTACCACACTTTGAATTGTGCTCGGAAAAGTACTGGGAGCCAGTATAGATCTCTCCGGACCGGTGTTATGTGGTCCCGGCGGCCACTCCCAGTCACTAGTTTAGCTGCCGCATTCTGGATTAATTGCAGTTTCTGGGTCACCTTCAAAGGTAGCCCCACGTAGAGCGCATTGCAGTAGTCCAAACGGGAGATAACCAGAGCATGCACCACTCTGGCGAGACAGTCTGCGGGCAGGTAGGGTCTCAGCCTGCGTTCCAGTTATACCTTTTTTTAAAGAGAGAGAGAGAGAGAGAGAGAAATAGGCTTAATTTGTAGTATTCAGTGACATCTTTTGATCTTCACCAATTGATTACAGTCCTGATGTGTATTCCGGGTCAGCCCAAGATGCTTTGCTGAGGGGGTTTGTATGTGGAACTACGAGAGAGGGTTAGGACAGCAGTCAGGGAGAGAAACTCAGTGACACAGAGGGAAGGTGCAGGTTGAGGTAACAGCTAGCAAGAAGTGATTCAGCCCAAAAAGTACAGAGAAAGAGAACAGGAGAAATCTAGGCATTAACGAAAGCTTGTTTAAATAAAGTTAGTTGTTTTATAGTGCTCCTGACTGGCTGTTAGTGATAATAAACACCACTTGAAACAGAGGTAAAGGACAAGATGGCAGTAGACTCTAGTCCATGTACTCAAACCAACTGGACAGGCAGTTAAATCTAAATTGTTTCTCCCCACAGCAGGCTAGGTTTTCTCTTTCTTTCCAGAGGGTGGTGGACAGTGGAGAACATGTTGCACATCTTTGTCTTCCAACAGAGGCTGGTGGAATGCTTCAGACGAACAGCCAACGACTGCCGCTGCTACAAGCTACCATTTGCCATCTAAGATGCTAGCCTCACTTTGACTTATGGTAGGTCTTGTACTAAGGGTATATTCCAGGCATCACCAAACTGCAGCCCTCCAGATGTTTTGGCATACAACTCCCATGATCCCTAGCTAACAGGACCAGTGGTCAGGGAAGGTGGGAATTGTAGGCCAAAACATCTGGAGGGCCTGGTTTAATCCTTCCCCTCGCCCGGGGGGGGGGAGTCCTGCTAGAGCCAGTAGAGTGAGTAAGCCATCAGATCTCAAGCATCATTATAATCATCAAACAACTTTGCAGACTTTGCTCGGCTATATGGTGAACATTTCTGTCGAACCTCAGAGGGCAAAACAGAAATGGAAGAAAAGACCTCCCTCTTATGTGTGAAAGATGGTACTGTCAACTTGGAAAGTGAGTTTGCAATATATAGAAATATATTATTGTTGTGATTGCTATTATTATTATTATTATTATTATTATTATTATTATTATTATTATATTGTTTGCCTTCCACAACACATATCTCAAGGTAATGCACAAAATGCAATAAAACAGCTAACAATCTGTTAAGAATAGCAGAGAAACTAACAGCAGATAGATTTAAAAACAATGCCAATCTTGTTGATGTTTATTTAAACGGCCTTGCTCCAGAATGCAGGAACATAATATGCCTTAGAAACAGTAAATTAAAATGAAAGAAAACCATACATCCCTCAGATACAACCAGCAGCAACCAACCAGCAGTAACATCACCCAGGTGACGTCAACAACAAATACGTTTTCACCCGTTGTCCAAAAATTGCTAATGTGGAAGATTTCCAAAGCTTAGCTGGGCAGGATTTCCATGCTGTTGCAATGCAGTAAACATGGTTGCTGCTACTAGGATAACAACTCCTCTAGCATATAACCATTTGATAATGAAATAATTGATTGACTACTTCTTTTCCCTTCAGCAAACAACCGTTGATCAGATCATTTTCGACTCCTGGAAATGGGAGACCAGCCCGAAGTCTCCATCCTTTGGCTTCATCACCGAGCACTAGCTCTTTCTCCACGGCTTTCCATTCTCACTCCAATTTTGTTCTAGCGATCCCCTTCGGTATTCAGGGTAGGTCTTGGGGAAAACTGCCATTGGAATCATTTGTTCTGCCTCCACCTTGTAGATCAGCAATAATTGGCCACCCACTTCCCCCTCCTTTATTTCCTTCTGTAGTTTCCCCCTACTGAGTCTCTTCCAGTTCCCCAGGGGTCTCTCATCAGAGCTACATAAACCTTTGCTACATATATTTTACCTCCTGCTGCACTGTTAATGGAACTCTTTGATCTCTCACTAAACTATACTGGACTTCTCTGAGATAATGTTTAATCTTTTCTTTTTCGCTGGACTCACATGTAATTCTGTAAAGTCAATAAAACTGCCTTTTAAAGTTACAACTTTATAAAGAGCCAGCTCTCTATTAAGAAATTTGTATGAGGGGCAATATACAATTTATTATCGCATGCTACCAAAGTTAGGTATCCTCTTCTCACACTTCCCATTGAATCGCCTTTCAGCCTGCTCTGTTCAGGCTGATATAGTCACACAAATGATCACATCCCAACATGGGTTTTGTCTTCCTGGATCAGTCAGAACCAACCGACATGATCAGGAGCGTCACATAGTGCATATTAGATTGCTAGCAGGGGATAGAATGTTTGGTACCTCCCTGTATATACAGGGGGGGAAGTAAGTTCACCACAATAAATTAAGTCCACATTTGAAGTCAAACCTACCTAATTAGAACTCTCCAGAAGAATATGCAAACTGCAACACACCCATCCATTGAAATTCACATTTCCCTGATTTCTCCCCCAATGCATTTCTCCAGCCAAATCATGTGTAAAAAAATGGCATAGTGGCCATTTTGTGCACCAAAAGCCATAAGTTGGTGGGGGGGGAAGCATCATACTGGGTGGGGGCGATTTGCTTTGCAAAAAAAAAAAGTATATTAGCCAAAACCGAATACATAAAAATGTGAATATTAGGGGGGGGGGGAATACAGCAAATATCTGAATTTTCACAAACTCTTTTTTTGTCAAGAGTTGCAAACTGATGCAAAAAGTTGAACTGAACCTAAGATCAGAAAAAAATGAGAAATTGAAACAAAAACTCACAGGTCTCTCCATTCCTATTATTATCCTGGTCATTATTATCACTATTACTAAATTAATATATCACTTACATGCCACAATTGCTTCTCAGCAGTTCACAAGTAACAAATCAATCCACAATATACACCAACACAGATTTGGCCAGCCTAGTGTGCACCAGAACATTTGCACTACAACTCTCAACAGCATTCCCATGCTAGATGTGACTGAGGCATTGATGGGAATTGTAATCCAAAATATATTGAGGGCATCAGGTTGGTGAAAGATGCCCTACTGCTGCTTCAGGCTGAAGACCCTACTGTGCCCTAGCTCCTCCCTGATTTGCTCATTACATGAATTTATTTACTTGCTTACCAAAAAACAATCATTCAAATATTTCCTCCGTCACTTGCAGCCTGAACTGATTCACGCCAGCAGCAGTTAAATTCTACGAGACTCTTGACCTCATGCTTCAGACCCAATACATTAGCAGAAAGTATTCTTCATGCTGATTACAAATTTTTCATCAAGGAAAAATAGCAAAAGAGGAATTATCCTATTTGAGAGACCTAAGGATGGGAAACTATCCAAGGGCATGCAACGCTAGGAACTGCACTCAGCCAGCATGTCACTAACAACGAAGAAGAAGAAGAAGAAGAAGAAGAAGAAGAAGAAGAAGAAGAAGAAGAAGAAGAAGTAGTTTATTATTTATATCCCGCCCATCTGGCTGGGTTTCCCCAGCCACTCTAGGCGGCTTCCAGCAAAATATTAAAATACAATAATTCATCAAATATTAAAAGCTTCCCTAAGCAGGGCTGCCTTAAGATGCCTTCTAAAGGTCTGGTAATTGTTGTTCTCTTTGACATCTGGTGGGAGGGCGTTCCACAGGGTGGGTGCCACTACTGAGAAGGCCCTCTGCCTGGTTCCCTGTAACTTGGCTTCTTGCAGTGAGGGAACCGCCAGAAGGCCCTCGGAGCTGGACCTCAGTGTCTTGGCTGAACGATGGGGGTGGAGACGCTCCTTCAGGTATACTGGACTGAGGCCATTTAGAGCTTTAAAGGTCAGCACCAACACTTTGAACTGTGCTCAGAAACGTGTGAGGGTGGAGACACTCCTTCAGGTGTACTGGGCCAAGGAGAGTGAGCACATGTGCCACATCTATTTACTTCAAAGAATGATGCACACCATATATTTCCAATAGATCATGCCATGGTGCATCTGCAGCAGTACAACCAGATGCCTTCATCTGCCCCAGCTTCAACAAAATTTGTATCTCCCATATTGCTCTCTACAGCCATGGCAGGCGCTGTAATTCTTCGGTGGTTTGACTTCAGTCCCAAAGATGCACTCTTCCATTGTTTCTTGAGACAGACGGGGTGGGTGGACAATAATGTGTTCTGATAGACTGAGATTGTGCCTTGGTATTTTGTTAATAATAGCTGCAGGTCATCTATGGTAGTTTCACCTGTGTGTACTTTCAGAGCCGTTTTGCTAGCCCTACAGAGCAGCAGGGCGAATGGACCTGATTCAGGCAACATCAAGGGGAAGTGGGTACATAACACCTGGTGGAGGTGGTGGAGGGGAGAGAGCATTTGAGATCACATTTAAGAAGCAAAATGCACACAAGGGATGCACAGAACAGCCTGAGTCTGCTCCAGGTTAGTTTAGCTGGTGCTCCACCATAAAACCACGCTGTCTTTTGCAAACTTTCCAAAAGAACGCACACAAAAATCTGCCTGTAATTTGCACACATTATGTGTGCACTCTTCCAGGGAAATGTGCGTTTTTCAATGCGTTTAAAACATCTTTGGCGTATTTAACACAGTTATATGTAAAATACATATCTTTTGAGACCTAAAGTGCACTGCAAAATCCAGAGAAGGATGCAATCCAACCGATAGCTGGGTTCCGTTCTGCAAGGAAGCTTGAGAATTGTTGAATCGGATCAGTCAATCCCAAAAAGTAGATCAAACAAATTCCTCCACCAACACAATTTTTTTCCAAATAAAATACTTAGACAGTTATACTGTTTAATATGGTGTGTTCAATTTTTGTTGAGGTTTCTAAGTTTCTTATAGAAAACACCCACATTTACCACCCCATCCTTCTATTTCCTCTTTCTCACTTGGTGTTCCTCCTCTTCCATTACATTCCCCATCTTCCATCTTACCTGGAAGAAACGAAATGGCTGAATTTTCAATAACTCTGAAGACGCCCAAGGCAATAACAACAGAGACATAATTTAATTATTGGCAGCTTCTTTGCTTCCCAATAGATTTGTATTACCCAAAGGGATGATGATATATCTATTTTCTCCCCCCAAAAAATTCCTGTTCTAATTTCAACCATAATCTCTCTCTTTTATTATTTATTATCATGGTGACAGATAATGAAAAAATCTTAATAAACTACTTATACTTTAAAGGGGGGGGATCTACCTAAGTCAAGAAAAAAAAGTATCTACGGTAAATCTTTCCCACTGTAAAAAAAACGGAAAAAGAAAACCTGTCTGTCATGTGAAATCATCACTTTTTAAAAATAATTTTACCTGTCACTCTCCTCATTAAAATATCTGCTAGAAAAAAAGGGGAGGGAAGGGGGATTAATCTCTTCTTTGCATGCCCCATGCAAATGTCAGAACAGCTCCACTGGATCAGACCAAAGGCCTATCTAAATAAATAATAAATTATTATTATTATTATTGGTTACAGGTAGGTAGCCGTGTTGGTCTGGGTCGAAGTAAAATAAAAAAAATTCCTTCAGTAGCACCTTAAAGACCAACTAAGTTTTTATTTTGGTATGAGCTTTCGTGTGCATGCACACTTCTTCAGATACTGTATCTGAAGAAGTGTGCATGCACACGAAAGCTCATACCAAAATAAAAACTTAGTTGGTCTTTAAGGTGCTACTGAAGGAATTTTATTATTATTATTATTATTATTATTATTATTATTATTATTATTATTTAGTCTAGTATTCTGTTTCCCACAGTGACCAATGGGACGCCCCTCAGAAACGTCCAAGCAGGGCACCAGGATGATAGCCTTCTCCCACTGTTCTGTAGCAACCAGCATTCGGAGAAGTGCTACTTCTCCTGGGGATAATTTATAGCCACCGAGAGTAGTAGAACCCTGATATCCTCATCCTACATCTGTTTGTCTAATCCCCTTTTAAAGCCATCTATTTATTTCACGAAATCTACGCAGCACTCAATTGTAAAATAAACCTCAAAGTGATTTCCATAAAATGATGAAATTATCACTCAGGAAAATTACGGTAACTATCCATTAAGAAAACCAAAAAGTTAAAACGATAACAGACTAAATACAGATTAACACTCACATCAACTTTCTCAATGTCTGAGTAAGGTAAAGGTAAAGGGACCCCTGACCATTAGGTCCAGTCGTGACTGACTCTGGGGTTGCAGCGCTCATCTCGTGTTATTGGCCGAGGGAGCCGGCGTACAGCTTCCAGGTCATGTGGCCAGCATGACTAAACCACTTCTGGTGAACCAGAGCAGCGCACGGAAACGCCGTTTACCTTCCCGCTGTAGCAGTACCTATTTATCTACCTGCACTTTGACGTGCTTTCGAACTGCTAGGTTGGCAGGAGGCTGGGACCGAGCAATGGGAGCTCACCCCCGTCGCGGGGATTCGAACTGCTGACCTTCTGATCGGGAAGCTCTAGGCTCTGTGGTTTAACCCACAGCGCCACCTGCGTCTGGGTAGGCTTGTGTAAAAACAAAAATATTTCTTGCAGGAGCTGAAAAGAGAACAGTGAAGTTGCCAGCCTGATATCAATAGGCAGGGAGTTCCAAAGAGCAAGTGCTGCCATACTGACGTTCTTACAGATGTGGAACAGGTATATTGCGATTATTAATATTGTGCATCTGGAAGCGACAGGATGGCTAAAAACTGACTCTTCTTGGAATAAAAATTGTCCATTCCAAAAATACGGTTCCAAAGCTTTACTAACAGAGCTTGCTCCAAAACAGACACAAAAGCAAATAAAGTTACATCCTGATAGTTGCATAAAATCATGTGCTTTCAAAACATAGGTTAAACATATTAGAAGTACAAAATTACTTCACCCAGAGCTGAAAACAAAGCTCTGCCTTTCCCAAAGCCTCCGTTACAGCCTGAGGCTGTGTTCTCGGAGAGAATCATTTGCGCGCCTTTCTTTTTGGCTGCTTTCGGAGAGCAAAGACTAACTCATACACCCAAAAACCCCAAGGAAGCAGAGTCCATCACCTTCTGAGTCAGACCCTTGAGTTATTTGGCCTCAAATTTTATACACTGACTGGTTGCAGCTCTCCGGGATTTTATCATACTGATTTTTATTTACCAAAAGTTCTCTACCGCTTGATTGTAGTAAAAGCAACCCCTCCTGTGGATGCCAGAGATTGAACATAGATCTTTCTGTATCCAAAACAGAAGCTCTACCAACTGGGCTACAATAGTCCGGGGGGGCGGGGATTTGACTATGAATACTATATGTGGCCTTAAACACACTTCTCAACCTCCTCCATCACTCCCACCCAGCCCCTGTTTGCAATATAAGGACAATATTTCTAACCCAGTGTTTCCCAACCTTGTGCCTCCAGATGTTTTGGGACTACAACTCCCATCATCCCTAGCTAGCAAGACCAGTGGTCAGGAATGATGGGAATTGTAGTCCGAAAGCAGCTGGAGGCACAAGGTTGGGAAACACTGTTCTAACCTACCTCACCAGGTTCTTGTAGGGATTACTGGGATAATGTATAGGAAGTACTGTGAACACACACACACACACACACACACACACCGGTATATATAATTGCAAGTCACAATAAGGTGAACATGTTACTAAATGTCACTCAAAAATGCAAATGGTAACGAAACCTACTGGGAGTCTTTTGACCCCGTTTGATTTCTAACTCGAGAGGAAAATGTTCCCACCGTCGACTGATTGTGTGGCATTCAGATGCCGTGCTCTGCCCATTCCCATATAAACTGGGGAATGGGGGGAGAAAAGGGAGAAAGAACAGAGGTTTTGCCCTTGTAAATCCCGTTCAAATAATTGGCTGCCCTTGTTTATTCAAAATGGGCTAGACATCTAAACTCAGGATGACCTTGATGCAGCCATGTTAAAACAAGGAGGCAGAGAGCTCTTCATCCTTGCAGAAAACTGAGGAGGGAAAAAAACTTTTAAGGATCCATTTTTAGCACTGTACACAAATTAGCGTACAGCTGCATTTGATCATACATGGGGATAAAGCATCATTCCTCTGCGTTTTGCCAGCATGATACAAAGCGATTAATATACACTGGAGGAGAAAAGGCTGCTGGCATGATTATTAAGTTTACATCCCTTCTCCCATCATTACATCCTTTATGTAACCCAAGTAAAACCTTCCAATGTATCTTGTTTTTGCCTGCTGGAATTTGCATGAAATTGGCACTTTCCCCCTTAAAGCTCCCCATGAAATTAGCACTTTTCTCTGAAATGTCCCATGAAATTACAAAGATTTGGGTTCCCCTCCCATGTTTTTTCCCCCTTACGTTTTAGATACATTGCTGCAACAAGTTGCTTCAAAATGCCTTTTTGCCGTTAATTGTTCCACTGATGTCGAATATATAGAGGCTTGCATGGCTACGTTTACAGATTCCCTTGTGCTTTATTGTTTGTGGTAGGGATCGGGGAACCTGTGATCCTCCATATGTTGCTAGACTACAAGTCCCATCATCCGTCATCATGGCTGGCTGAAGCTGATGGGATGGGAGCTAGAGTCTTTGGTGCAGCAATAAAACTGCCAGCAGATTTGCAAAGCTAAGCAGGGCTCGGTATGGCTTCAAATTGGATGGGAGACCGTGTGTTGAGATTCCTGCATTGCAGGGGGTTGGAGTAGATGACCCTCAGGGTCCCTTCCATCTCTACAATTCTGTGATTCTGTGAACATCTAGAGGGCCACAGGTTCCCCATCCCTGGCCCCTGGTCAGTGGCAGGGCTGAGTGGATCATTAAGCAGAGGGACATGTAGTAGTAGAAACATGTTGGAGGACACAGCTGTGTGACAATGCCTGCCCTGATGTTCTCCACCAGTGTTGTAGAAAGATTCAGCTGTCAGTCCGGTTAACCCCTGCATGTGGAATGTGACCTGGGCAGAGCAGAGTGGAATGAGACTCCGTCTTGTCATTCACCTGAGGTAGAAAAATGTCTTTGATTTGCCCTGACATATGAGCATAGAAAGCTGCCTTAATGAAAGCAGTGGTCTATCTAGTTCAGTGTTGTAATTTCAGACTACGGGCACCACCACAAAGAAGACTCTGTTTCTGGTCGTTGGTTGATGGACACCTGAAGGTTGAGGGACAACCAGGGAGGGCCTTTTCGGTAGTGGCGCCCGCTCTGTGGAATGCCCTCCCATCGGAGGTCAAGGAGATAAAAAAACTACCTGACATTTAGAAAACACCTAAAGGCGGCCCTGTTTAGGGAAGTTTTTAATCTGTGATATTTTAATGTCTTTTGCTGTTTGTTGGAAGCCGCCCAGACTGGTGGGGGAAACCCGGCCAGATGGGCGGGGTATAAATAAATAAATAATAATAATAATAATAATAATAATAATAATAATAATAATATTTGAAGATGACTTCAGTGACCTCATATGATAATCAACAATGTGGAAGGGAGGAAGGGAACAAGGCAAATGTACTGAAGGAACGGAAAGGTGTGAGAAACTGTACACGTTCCAAATCTGGAACTAATTTTAGAAAATGGCATTCAGGAGGAGTGCAACAGAGGGAAGAACAACTGCATGGAGCAATAAAAAAAATGGGGAATGGAGATAATTTACTAATTCTTCTGTGTGACCTATAGAGGGTGTTCAATAAGATTTACCCCAAGAAAAGGGGAGTACGAATTCAGATTTAACTACTCTCCATTTAATTTATATTCCGTTTTAATTAATCAAGTTTAGATGCATTGGTGGGTAAAGTATCAATATGGCATTTATTGTGTATTGCAGGCTTAATTATAAGCTTGGTGAGGATCTATAAATTGGTCAGTTGACACTTAATGATGTTTAATGTGAACCAATATGATCAATCAAAGGGTGAGGTTAAAGTAGTGAATCTTACAGTCCAGCATTCTGTAAACCTAATAGCAAAGAGTATGGATTCTTAGGTCTGTCTCGAAATACCAGTTGCTGAGAATCATGGACAAAGAAAACACTCTTCTGATCGTCTGAGTTTCCCACAAACAGTAGGTTTGCCACTGTGGGAACAGAATGCTGGATGGAGGGTGTGTGTGTAGCTAGGACTTTTGCCACTATTAGCTTGTGTTTTCTAAGCACACACCACCTAATGCATTAAACAGAATATATGTATTTTGAATGCCCCTATGTACTTCCAACTGTATAGATGATTCTCATATGAATAGATCTCTAGTTTACAACCACTTATTTAACTGAAAAGCCAGGCTGAATTTAGACTGTGTCCTTTACCTTAGGAACTAGGGCAGAGGTAAAAGGGAGATACTAAAAAAAAGGGAACAAATTAGAAAAGATTTCAATTTAATTTTGGGAATGAAGATCATTGAATACCCCCCCCCAATGATCTGATATTTAAGTTTTGCTTTAGAAATGGTCTTTAAAAAAAAAGGCAGCATTTTTTTCACACTACTGGGGGCTTAGGAGACATTTTTATGCAAAGCCAATGGCAACACTAAAATTCAAGGACAGATAAGAGGTATGGTTGCATCAGTCTTATGTTTATAAAGTGCTAGCCATTCACTCTTGCATAATATATTCCTGCAGAAACCTAAATCACCCAATCGAGTGATAAAATGCATGTAGGTACAAACGCCGGCATGAGAATGTTGCAATAAATTAAGATCTGATACAGAAGTCCTAGTATGTTTATTTCGCTCAGCCCATATATGCAATAACTCTCTTGCTTGTGTGCACACACACACTTGCCATGTGACCCAGATCAATTTGCATAAGGCCTAATTTGGCAGTCTTGAAGCAGGTGGAACCTCAGGGAAGATGCATATATAATCGTGAAGATGGACAATAAATCTGACTCTCGTGGAGCACACGGTACTTTGTATGATTCTGCTTCTCTTCCATTGGCTGAAAAAAAGAATGTGCACCCAAATCACCTGTTTTCTTCTTCTTAATCAATGGCATCATTTGTAGGAAGCCCAATGTTGTTATTTTCCCTCTGCTTGCCATTCTAATTCTAATACTTTGGCTATGTTGAACATCTTAAAGGACACACTGTGCTGCCCTGCTGGCTGTGATCGACTGTGTTATTGGCGCAATCATGGCAATGTTAAATGTTTAAAATAAGTCCTGTTGATTTCAAAGGGGCACTTAAACAAGGACAGATAAGAGGTATGGTTGCATCAGTCTAGCGGTCTCTGGGTAAAGGTCCCCCCACCTCAGACATCCACTGACTCTTGGAAAGTGGAAGGAATTGTGGATCATTAGGGGTTGGGGCCAGTCCCTTTCCTACATTCTTTGCCCCTTCATGCCAATTACACAAGAAAAAGGGAGATGACTCCATCTATAACAAGAGTTATAGGTACAGGGGAAGCTACTCAGACCATTGATTCATCTAGCTTAGTATCGTCAAGACTACTGGAAGCATCTCTCCATGGTTTCAGCCACAATTCTTTCTCAACTCTACCTAGGGTAGAGCCCAGGAGCCCTTTGCATGCTGACACTAAGGCATGGCTTACAGAGATGGATCTGCCATGGCCATGTCTACTTCATACCTTCCAACATTTCTCTGATGAAAACAGAGACATCCTATTCCATGATGATGATGATGATGATGATGATGATTACTACCCCGCCCATATGACTGGGTTACCCCAGCCACTCTGGGCAGCTTCTAACATATATAAAAACATAATTAAACATTAAACATTAAAAAAACTTCCCTGAGCTGTCTTCTAAAGGTTGTACTAAAGGGGTACTTATCTCCTTGGCTCAGTGATTGCATAACTGCATACCTTCCAACATTTCTCCGATGAAAATAGGGACATCCTAAGGAAGAGTGGGGCCTTCCGGGATTAAATCAGAAACCAGGATGTTTTCTGTAAATCCAAGACTGTCCCTGGAAAATAGGGACAGTCTGAAGATCCACAATGTTTTGTTGAACTATATGGATTATAAAATTGTAATGATGGGTGATTTGAACAGGGTAGTCTCCACCTTAATGGACAGATCTGAGACAGAAAATTTCGAATGATGGAAGACTACCAAAGACCTTTTTTGAGATGGTTGACAATCTTGACATGATAGATGCATGGAGGATGAAAAATCCATTGGAAAAAGACAGTACTTTTTTTTCAGACTCAAAACGATCGTGGTCCCGCCTGGATTATATATGGATAACCAGAGAATTGGCCCCAAGAATGATTAAGGCACAAATTTGCCCAAGGACATGTTCGGATCACAATGCTGTTTGTTTAGAACTAAAGTTGTCTCTAAAGGGTTCTTTTAGATGGAGAATGAAGATGTTATCAAGAAGGCCCAAAAGACCCTGAAGGACTATTTTGAAATAAACTTGACTACAGGGACAGATAAAAGGGTAATTTGGGACGCAAGCAAGGGACAGTCTGTTACTTTGGCCCTAAAAATGATCCTCTCGTACTCCCAATTGCCTTAAGAAGGGGGGTTGCAGTTGCCAATCAATAGTTTAGCAGCTGGATAGCAGACATGAGACCACAAGAGCCTGCTGGGTCAGGCTAGTGGTCCATCTATTCCAGCATCCTGTTCGCATAACGACCAACCAGATACCTATGGGAAACCCACAAGCAAGATCCAAACACCAGAGCATTCTTCCCTTCACTGGTTTCCAGCAACTGTTTCTCAGAAGCACTGCTGCCTCTGGCAGGTCTGTCACATGATTACAATTTGCTTCACTATGGGGAGGTTTCCTTTTTCCCCTGTTTAAATTAGAATAATTACTTTGACACTTGCACCTAAATTTATCAATAAGCATATGCAAAGTTTATGCAAATTTGTGCCCTTTTTTGGCGACTCACTTTCTCACTTTTGGTGAAGTGTAAGTGGCCAGCTTCTCCTTTCTCTTTGTACTTTAGCACTTGGCTCCCACCAATCATGACCCAGCTTTGTGTCAAAGAGATATATACATTTCAAACTGAAAAAGCATCTGGCCGTGAGCAGCAGTTCACATTCATTTACATTCCTGATACAGAAATATAGATAGTCCTGTCACATTTATAATGAATCATTTTATAATCAAATAAACCTGGTCTCTGGCCAATCCAAGCACTGGCTGCCAAATTCATAATTACCCTGGTTCTACAGCAAAGCCTATGAAACAAATTAATTCCATGGATTATTTTTTTATTCTTCTTTCTTCCTAAAGTGCATTTATGGGCTGGCTAGCATCTGCACCAATTAAAGTTTATTGATTTGCTTCTTGAGTCTTGTGTCTAAGGGCCAGTTTATAAAATTCGCAGAATCAAATGGGAACACTTACCCCACTCCCAGACTGTACCATTTCCATCTGCGGGTATATGTGGCTGCTCTTGTTGTATCAATGGGGTCAATCTAATCTATCCACCATGCCCATAGCTGCCAAGTCTCCCATATTCCCTGGGAAACCCCCGTTTTCCCAGCCGTTTCCCGCTGGCAGCCCAGATTTTTAAAAAAACCCGTAAATCCCCCAGATTCTTACCGGCCCGGGGAGGCTCCTTCTGTGCATGTCTGGAGTCTCTGGACACGCACAGAAGCGATTTCTGGTGCTGCGGCCATTTTGGAAATGGGCAGAGCATGCGTAGAAGCAACTTCCGGTGCTGCTCTGCCCAGTTCCAAAATGGCCGCAGTTCGACTTCCGGTGCCGCGCTGCTGCCGATCCCGGATTTTTCAATCTGGGAGTTGGCACCTATGACCACGCCTCAATGGCTGATAGTTAACAAAGTTTAGACCCATTGAAATTAATGGACCTAAACAGGTCATGGTTTTTTATGTGGAATAAATGGCTTCATATAACCAACATGCTTAAGTCTAATTAATGCATGAAGGGGTTAAGACCATAGAGTAAGCTTCCCTGCCAGGCTTCACTATGTCCACCTCCCAGTGAGAGCCAGTGTGGTGTAGTGGTTAAGAGCAGCAGACTCGTAATCTGGGGAACTGGGTTCGCATCTCCGCTCCTCCACATGCAGATGCTGGGTGACCTTGGGCTAGTCACACTGGGTGACCTTGGGCTAGTCACTCAGCCCCACTCACCTCACAGGGTGTCTGTTGTGGGGGAGGAAGGGAAAGGAGATTGTTAGCCGCTTTGAGACTCCTTCGGGTAGTGATAAAGCGGGATATCAAATCCAAACTCTTCTTCTTCTTCTCCCCTCACATTGGGAGGGAATAGATAACAAAGCCTTTTGTTCCCCCAGTCTACCATAGAAGTTCAATGTATGAGGTTGAACTCTTGGCTCTTATAAGCCACTCTTGAGTTCCTATACCAATAATTTAGGAACTTTCACCACTTTGGAAGTAAGCTAAAAAAATTAGTTTAATAAAAGAGATTCTGACTGAACTTCAGAAAGAACTTTATGGTGGTAAGAGCTGTCTGACAGTGAAAGGGACTCCCTTGGAAGGTGGTGGACTCTCTTTCATTGGAGGTTGGATGGCCATCTGTCACGAACATTTTAGTTAAGATTCCTGCATTGCAGGGGGTTGGACTCGATGACTCTTGGGGTCCCTTCCAACTCTACAGATCTATAATTCTATGAACAGCCTATATTTCTGCGCTTTACTTTGCTGTATATTCGTGATTTTAAATCTCTGTTGGGGTTCTCTCACCAAAGAGTACTTGCCCCAAACCTGGCACCCAGGAATTCTCCTTTTTATACCTATTTTTTTTCCTTGCCACAAACAGATTATTCCAATACTCTGAGTAAAAGTTAGTTGAATGCCACCCAAAATTTCAAAATGGTTCTATAAGTTGCAACCAGATTTGTGGTAAACTGACTTCCAGTCATGTGCAGACCCACTGGGAAAAGAGAAGAATTTCCCCTCCTAAGCACCTAAAAATCTGAATCTTTGTGAACCCACTGGAACAGGGTGGGAGATGAGGGCTGGGCTCTCCCCAGAGAATGTAGAATCAGCAAAAAAAGTCTCAATTGGGAGGCTGTGCTTGATCCAAGTCTCTTCCATGAACCCTGGAGCTCTAATCCAACACCATGCATGGAATCACTTATCAGTTGTTTGGCTGAAAAGGGAAAATGGAGGGGGTTGCTGAAGCTCCCATGAATGCTGCCAGTTGGCAAGATTTAAGCTTTTAAAAAGTTGTCCACAGGCTCACAAGTAGTTTGCACAGATGCACAAACCATTTGCACACCCGGTTTTTTTTTGGGGGGGGGAGCCAGATTTGCAGATTTGCATCCAGATTCGTAGTGAGAGCCATTTCCCTAGTCCAACACCTTTTCTCCCCCCAATTTTTGAGTTTGCGGCGTCACTGGAACAGCATGGAAAGTGGCGCTCGGAGCCATAGCAGCACGTGGAAGTCTACCCCTGAGATATGTCTTCATCTCTGATGGTTAGGTTCATTTCCTTCCTGAGTCCCAAGTTCTTCCTCATCTACAATTCAACATTTCTACTTTTACTAAAGTTTCCACAGAATTCTCTGCTAAAGCCATCGGCAGATTTAATATAAATTGAAAATGGGATCACTGACTTTTATGGCACATCTCGTCGTAATGATGCATGACTTATCAATCCCTCATTTTTAATGTGCAGGCATGTTAAGTTAAACTAGCTTGTTCGAGTAATGGATTTACTGATTAGTTCCTGTTTTGGTCCATAATTGTTCAATGATTTCTTCAATATTAGCTTAACCAAAAAAAGCTTAAATATAATTCTTAGCAATAAGCTTGTCAGAAAAACTGACACATTCACCAGAGAATCACAGTTTAAGTTAATCAATAATGGCTTTATTAAGAGTGGTGTATTTTTTCTTTATTTATAGCTAATGCAAACGTTAAAAAATGTTACAGGCATTAATTATTAGCAGTTTCTTTGCAGCACAAAGTAAGAACTGCATAAATGTACTTTAAGACACTTAAAGCCCAGGCATTCTTTGCAAAATGACTAGCTAAAGAGCCCCTAGGGCTGTCGTTTTTACTGCTTTTCAAAGCTCTAATAGCACTTTTTCACCAAAGACACACCCCTTGAATCCTCAGAGAGATACAATAGCATAATTGTTCTTTTAGGTTTTAAGGCCCTGACATATCTGTCAACGAAAGAACAGTGAATAATAATACCAGAACTATTTTATGCAAATTCCACTTAGATGTTTCGGGATTTTTGCGTGAGACTGATCTCGCCTCCTTGTTGACAGTTTTATTGTCACATTAGCTTTACATAAGAAAGTGGTAAAGTTTTCTCCTTTTGTTAAATAATACCCATTTTTTTAAAAAACCCTCAGATAAAGTTTAAAAAACAAATACGAAAGCAATGAGACGGAAACATCAATTTGGAAGAGCAGTATCACAGGAGAAAACAGTCGTCACTTGCATGCATCCTTCTTAAAACGGGTATTCGTTTACACCATTCTAAAACATCTCATTGGAGTCAGTGCGAGAAAAATGCCCAAGGAAGCTATATATATTTACATCCGTATTTATTTCCTACACTCATGTGTATGAATTAATTCAAGCAGGAGGTAAACATGTAGCTAGCAGCATGTATATACGTCGAGATGCAGAGAAAACAAGAAAATGCATCTTAGCCAATGCTGGCTGTTCCCTAAGCCTGCATTTAGAAACTTGCAAATGACAGTAGTGTTCTATTCTTAATGAGAGATAGACAAATGTGACAGTTTCAGCTTCTCCCTGTTTTTCATTTTCCCAGTTTTAACTTCAGGTTATCCCATTGCACATACAACTGCAGGTTGTTATTATTTTTAAGTCAACGTGATATATATTTTTTGGTACACATTTATTCTAATAAACATTTTCCCCTATGCAATTTTGCCTAGTACATACAATTTCCCAAGCAATTTTCCCCAGTAAACTGCATTTTTGTACATTATTGTCACAAGTGTACACATTTTGGCATGCCCTTTTCATTATTGCGCACATTTCTGTATGCATCCATCGGCTGCAAAATCTGGAAAAAATTCAACGTGGTTTGCGTTACGGAGTGTGAATTTGGTTTAAGGGAATTACAATTTGAACTAAATGAATTTCTCCCCATCCCTATTCCCAATCTAGCCAAACCCAGCTATTTTCAAGTAGGGATGCCTGAGGAAATTGATCTTTGAGAAGAGATCTGATCCACAAATATGTGGATTGGAATATAACTATTTGCCAGATTCTTGCACATCTTCGGATGTGATTTTTGGCTGAGGAAGAAAATATCAATATGAATTTAAGATGTTTATTAAGGTGGAAAAATATATTTCGATGGCGGGAACACATTCAGGGGGGAAAATGAAAACATGGCAAAACAGAATTTGTATTGTTGTTATTTAAATATGTGTGCTGTCTTCTCTCAAACCTCTAGGGTGACTTAAAACATTTTTTAAAAAATCCAGAAATACTGAAGTTAAAATACATAACTGCATTTTGTGAAACAACATCAAACAACCAAATCCATCCATTAAATCAAAGTCTCTATAAATAGATATTTCCCTATACCAAAATAACAATAATAGCAACCCTAATGACCAACATTAAAATGGTCAATCGGGAGGAAGATGGATTTTTATATTCAATAGATGCACAACGAATAAACTGTATGAGAGTGGATTGCTACTGTAGGTGTTGGCAGAATGAATTTAAATATACCCGTCCCTTAAATACAACCACACTGTATATTTACAAAATGTTTAGAACATTGCCGGATGTTTTTATTATTATTATTATTATGGCTTTACTTTGGTTATCTGTGTATTTATCATGGTGTAATTATTGCATGCAACTGCAACTGCAACCTGCTTTTCCAGAGAAGCAAATAAAAAGAGCCCTGTAGGGCCAATCTGAGGCCACATTTGAGAGTATTTGTTTATTAAATTTCAATCCTGGCCTTTCTCTAAAAGGAACCCAGGGTAGCACTGGGGAGCCGGGGGGGGCGGACAACCCTACAAAAAAAATCAAAACATTTAAAAATAATCAATCCTTTATTTGTTGTTTAGTCGTGTCTGACTCTTCGTGACCCAATGGAACACAGCACGCCAGGCACTCCTGTCTTCCACTGCCTCCCGCAGTTTGGTCAAACTCATGTTCGTAGCTTCGAGAACACTGTCCAACTATCTGGTCCTCTGTCGTCCCCTTCTCCTTGTGCCCTCAATCTTTCCCAGCATCAGGGTCTTTTTGAAGGAGTCTTTCTTCTCATGAAGTGCCTCAGCTTCAGGATCTGTCCTTCCAGTGAGCACTCAGGGCTGATTTCCTTCGGAATGGATAGGTTTGATCTTCTTGCAGTCCATGGGACTCTCAAGAGTCTCCTCCAGCACCATAATTCAAAAGCATCAATTCTTCGGCAATCACCCTTCAGGTCTCACTTCCATACATCACTACTGGGAAAACCATAGCTTTAACTATACAGACCTTTGTCAGCAAGGTGATGTCTCTGCTTTTTAAGATGCTGTCTAGGTTTGCCATTGCTTTTCTCCCAAGAAGCAGGCGTCTTTTAATTTCGGGACTGCTGTCACCATCTGCAGTGATCATGGAACCCAAGAAAGTAAAATCTCTCACTGCCTCCATTTCTTCCCCTTCTATTTGCCAGGAGGTGATGGGACCAGTGGCCATGATCTTAATTTTTTTGATGTTGAGCTTCAGACCATATTTTGTGCTCTCCTCTTTCACCCTCATTAAAAGGGTCTTTAATTCCTCCTCACTTTCTGCCATCAAGGTTGTGTCATCAGCATATCTGAGGTTGTTGATATTTCTTCCGGCAATCTTAATTCTGGTTTAGGATTCACCCAGTCCAGCCTTTCGCATGATGAATTCTGCATATAAGTTAAATAAGCAGGGAGACAATATACAGCCTTGTCGTACCCCTTTCCCAATTTTGAACCAATCAGTTATTCTATATCCCGTTCTAACTGTAGCTTCTTTCTCCCACAAAGAGATTTCTCAGGAGACAGATGAGGTGATCAGGCACTCCCATTTCTTATCAACCCCTAAAGGTAAAGGTAAAGGGACCCCTGACCATTAGGTCCAGTCGTGACCGACTCTGGAGTTGCGGCGCTCAGCTCACGTTATTGGCCGAGGGAGCAGGTGTACAGCTTCCAGGTCATGTGGCCAGCATGACAAAACTGCTTCTGGCGAACCAGAGCAGCGCACAGAAACGCCGTTTACCTTCCCTCTGTAGTGGTACCTATTTATCTACTCGCACTTTGACGTGCTTTCGAACTGCTAGGTTGTCAGGAGCTGGAACCAAGCAACGGGAGCTCACCCCGCCGTGGGGATTCAAACCGCCGACCTTCTGATCGGCAAGCCCTAGGCTCTGTGGTTTAACACACAGCGCCACCCGCGTCCCTTCGAACCCTTAGAGCGAAGTAATTCCAAGGTTGCCAGGAACAATGTATTTCAGCCATCCAATGCCTGGATGAACTGGGAAGTGTTTTAACTCCACCTGGATGTTGATAATGAGTGGGACAAGTGCACCTCACCAGGGGTGGCATTCCATAAATAAGGAACTTGTTCCCAAAAGTGCCCTGTTGTGGGTTACCACCAAGCAGGAGACACCACCAGCAGCAGCAGCAGCAGCACCATCACCATCATCAGAGTAGGCTATTGTATGGCATTATCTTTGGAGCAACCCACATGTCACAAGAAAATGAGCAGGCTTTCAAGGTCTTTATGTTTCCTTTGATTGGGTGCCTGCAGACTTCGTGGCCTTAAGAGCATACCAGTTTCTCACCCTTCCCCACGTTTGTTTTAACAACCCATGTTCGCATGCAAATGTACCAGATCCAACCCCTGGCATCTCAAGAATGGGTTGGGAGAGCTGGTGCCAGTCAGGGCAAGCGGAACTTAGTGAGATGGACCAGTGATTTGACATAGTCAGCTTCCTATGTATAGGGAAGTCTGCAATCATAGAATCATGGAATCATAGAAATGTAGAGTTGGAAGGGACCCTAAGGATCATCTCGTCCAACCCCCTGCAATGCAGGAATCTGCAGCTGTCCCATATGGGGATCAAACCTGCAACCTTGGTGTTAGCAGCTGGCTGTTATCTAACAGAGCCCACGTTCTTCTGAATTACAGCCATAGCTGCCAAGTTATCCCTTTTTTACAGGGATTTTCCCTTATGCTGAATAGGCTTCCTCGCGAGAAAAGGGAAAACTTGGCAGCTATGATTACAGCTGGGCTGGATCTTTTGGCCTGGCGGTTGTTGACCACTCCTGCTGGTAGTGATAGAATAGAACAAGAGTTCCCCCAAGGATTGCAGTTGAATTCAAATGAAATGTTCAAAGTTAGATCATGACAGCATCACTCCCAGAAGTGCAGCCAGGTAGGATGGCTAACTGAGAGCCTTGTGCTGCTATGAGTTGGTTGCAAGGCTTCTAAAGGTTTTTTTATGAGGGTTAAAGCAAGGTGGGGAAACCTTGAGTTCTTTCCAAACCACTGGAATTCACCCACCCCCAAAGTGTGTGTGGGGGATCACACACACACATTGTGGGGGGATGACACAAATTGACCAATGAAAGTGGATATGGGGGCTCTTTTTGACCCACCTTTGTATTAATAAATTTATTGACCTACTGTAGGTTGTGGGTTTTCCTCACAATGCACAAATAAGACTCTCTCTCTCTCTCTCTCTCTCTCTCTCTCTCTCTCTCTCTCTCTCTCTCTGTGTGTGTGTGTGTGTGTGTGTGTTCAATAGTGTGGTTTCCCTTGGCAATAAATATTTAAGACAGGGACTGCTATTGTTGCTATTGACTGCGAAGAAACATGTGAATGTCCAGACGCTTGATTTCCAGTTTGATTAACTGCATTTTCCGGCTTACAGGACTTGTTATTATTCTTGCTAAGAGCACTGTGCGCTAAAGGTTCTAGGATACAAATCTGATAAATACATTTATTTTATTTTATTTTTTAAAAAAATAAACTTTATTGAAAATCAAATCAAAATACATAAAATTTACAAATCATAAATTTACAAACTTTCAAATAATAAATAAAATTATAAATATACTCTATAACGCAACTCCATTATACTCTATAATACCATTCCATTATCCTTTTCTATCTAATCATTTGTTCAAGCTAAATCAAATTAAACCATCCTATGATAAATAAACATAACGTACAAAGCAAACAAAACAAACAAAATTGTCATCTCCTCCCATACGACTTCCACTTATCTTTATCCCGGGTTAATTAAATTGAACTAATTACTGCTTCCATTAACTTAATATACTTCCATAATAATTTCTCTCATGAACATTTTGTGAACAGTACAGATTATTAGAAACAGATCCAGGTTTTTAGTGTGGGCCAAAGCCTCTTCATGTCATCTCCAAATTTCTCCCAGCTTTGATGAAATTTCTGTTTACTACCACCTCTGATTGAATTTGTTAATTTCGCCAGATCTAAATAGCTGAATAGTTTCTCCTGCCACTCACTGACTTTTGGTATTTCTTGTTTTTTCCAATATGTGGCAACCAAAATACTTGCCGCTGCTGTCGCATAAAGTCATATCTTTTCATCATTTTTATTTATACCTTCATCTAACATTCCTAACTAAAAATATTCGGGATTCTTCTTTATATTGTACTTTATTTTTTTTTAATTTCCTCGAAAATTTGATTCCAATAAATTTTAATATTTTCACATTGCCACCACACATGTATAAAAGTCCCTGTTTCTTTTTGACACATCCAACATAAATTGTCTTTTGTTTTATACATCTTGTGTATTTTTACGGCGTCAAGTACCATTTATAAAACATTTTTATCATGTTTTCTTTTCTGATGAATACATTTTTACTGTAGGCATCCTCACTGCTGAAGAGGCATTAAAAAGAAAGAAAGAAACCCTTAAACATGCCTTGACCCTTTTTTTTTACATTCCAGCCATAGTCTTTGGAATTTCTTGGTGGGGCTCTGCACACCTGAGCCTAGAGCATTTGTATAAGTTTTGAGTGGGCCAAAAAGAAATTGTCCAGGAACACGAGCTGGAGATTGCTATTGTGCTCATGGACTTTCCAGAGACATCTGGTTGGCCACTGTGAGAAACAGGATACTGGATTCGATCTGCTGCAACAAGATTCGGCTTATGTTCAAATGAAGTGCAGCAAAGAGATTTTTGAGATTTGTTCTTTTAAAATAACAATAACAATAACAATAATAATAATAATAATACCCGTGCCCAGAAATCTAACTTTGGCTCCTACAAATACAACTTCTGAGCTTATGGCCTCACCCCTGTGAGTCTCAAGATCTGAACCTCGGATAAACAGGCAGTGACCTTAAATCAATGGGACTTACAGGAAAATGCACAGAGTATCGGGCTGTTGGAAATAAGATGCATGTTGCACATAAAAAGTGTTGCACAGGCAAGCGTGGTATAATAATATCACCCCTTCCACTTGCCAATTGACGCTTAAAGGTCTTTCTGTAAATAACATTACCTAGGTATAAATTGGGATTGTAAGCATATTTGTTTTTACAGAGAGGAGAAATCTATAAGATGTCAAAAGCTATTTTAGTATGATTTGTTTCACTACTGAGATGCCAGTTTCTTAAAATTAATGGAAAACCTGCTGGATTTTAAATTCTGCCTCTAAAACATTGGCCTTTTTTCTCTTTTCTTTTTTTTTCTTTTACAATATGCATCTGCCTCTGTATGGCTGAGTCTTGTCTGCCTGAACACACTTATTTTCCTGCTGATTTAGTGTCTACAAATAGATGTCTACTTGCAAAACACACCTTTCTTTGAATCCAGCCCACTGAATCAAGCTCATTATCTTAAGACATCTCTACGGGCAAAGGTTATGCTTTCCTGAGCTATATTAATCTCTTTCTCTAAACATCACAGGCTTAATTGGGTTAGATCAGAGTTATACTGTTTTGAATAAAAGGGTGTGATTAATGGGAGCTGTAGACAGCTGGATCGGCACAGTCTGATTCTACAATGTACACAAACCTATTATCATTATAACTGTGAAACTGCTTGGGGAAACCCAGCGTTGGTAAGCAACTTCCGCTCTCTGAAAAAAGACCACGATGGAAGGTGAGTGGAGAAAGGGCATTTCTGCATGTCTTGAGGAATTTCTGCCAATAGATCCTTACAGTGAGTAATGCTATCAGGATTCCACCTAATGCTAGTTGCTGTGCTGAAACCCGTCTCCCGATTTCTCGAAAGCTCGCTTCCCCAGTGAAAGTGATTTCTTTTTTTCCTGCTTCGTTTCAAGGCAATTTGTCTAGAGTTTCACCGACTGCTTTGTTCAGCTTCATTTATAGTTGTGAGGAGGCTGAGGGCGATGTGGCTCTGCTTTTCTTTCCATGAAACGTTGATCCAGTATTGTGCAAACTTCCCGACTCCCTGCACTTCCAGGTCAGAAGAAAGGCCCAGGGAAGGAGTTGTCCGGGTTGTTTTCTCCTGGGAAGTGCTGGGAAGAGAATGGTGACCTGAAATAAATGTGTCCACTGGTTTTGTTTTTAAGGGAAGTACTTCATTTTGATATAGATATATATATTTCTCTGATTTCTTTCGAAGTAAAAAGACGACAAGCAATGAGCACAGTAGGAAAGCCAGGACAAGAATCCCCAAATCCACTTAACAACCTCAACATCAAGGTAAGTTCAACCCTAAAATCTGTACCCCACCCATGAGAATGTCACTGAAACTTTAAATCACCTTTTCGGAATGCGGTTTCTGTTCTCAATCATAGATGAACAATGATTTTAAAAAATGCAGAAGAATGTTCTGCCACATTGCTACCATTTTTTCCCCTGATTATTTAATGGTAGGGGCTGTAGGCTCTCAAATTTCCCTTTTAGGCAGTTGGCTTGGGAGGGGGGAAGTAAGGGATGCTCTGAGCCTCTAGATCTTTCCCGAGCTTCACACCCTGAAAACTCAACGCTGATACTGAATCCGTGAATCTAAAGCTCATAATTTGATATCTGCTCCTGAGATCGTACAAAATTGATTGCAAGGTACACTCAAGACAACCAGTCTGTTGGGAGAAGAGGAGGAGGAGGAAAAGAAAACCACACCAACCTGCAGGAACATTTCAACTGAAGAATTTTGCTGACTCTAAACATATTGTCTGGTTTCTACTAAGCACTTTCTCAAAGCATCTTCTGCACTTAAGATGAAATCCAGAGTTTGGAAATCTCCCTTCTCCCCTACCACCGGCCATCTGAGTTGCTTTGTAAATAACATTTGTTATAACCGTATTTTTATCCCAATATGTATCTGTATTGGATTTGAAACTGGTGTTTATAGATGAAATCATTGTCATTGTTTTTTTCTATATGAAATGGATTCTTAACATTTTTTAAATTGTTATTCTGTTATATATTCCTTCAAGTCCATTTGTGATTCACTTCCCATGAAATATATCAAAGTGTTTTCACGGTAAAAAAAACATCAGCAATGAAATATGAAATCAATTCCATATCCTAAAACAATTTCATATCTCTCTCTCTCTCTCTCTCTCTCACACACACACACACACACACACACACACACTATATATACCTATATATACACCTCTCTCTCTCTCCCCATATATATATATATATATATATATATATATATATATATATATGTACTATTGGGGAGAGGAGGTGTCGGAAGCTGCAGAGGGAACAGGGCTTAGTGAGCTGGGAGAGTCTGTGGCAGAAAGAAGTCCAGAATCAGAGGCAGAAGCTGAGGCAGGAGAATTGGATGAAGAAGGCCAAGAGGCAAAGATGAGTCAGGCTTGTGAAGAGGCACAGGTGTCTCCTTCTCCTGCTGCAACAAGCTCTACTCCCGCCTTGTCTCCAAGAACCAGAAGAGGCATGAAAAGTGCAGAGGAGAGGTTGGTTGCATGCAGACACGGTCTCTTATTGCTTGGGAAAAGCCCTGGCGAAAAGACGGCAGTGGACGGTTGCGAGGAATCCCCAATTTCTTGAAGCATGGGAACCCAAAAAAAATTTTTTTTAGATGATTTGGCATAACATTCGGTTTGATTGATATATATGTGTATAATTTGAAATAATGAATGTGATATAATTGGTTTTAATTGGAAAATTAATAAAAATATATTTTTTTAAAAAAAGGGAAAAGCCCTGGAGAAGAGGGGACTTAGATGGCTGTGAGGAGGTAGAGACTTTCAGTCTTAACTTATTTTCATGGAGGAAGACCACCAGGAATGAGCTGCTCTGCCCATTGGTCCTGACATTCAACCAAGCCTGTGGAGATCATGTGTTTGCTAATAAAGAGTTAACTCCATCTTTGAACTGTGTGATTACTGACTGGCATGCTACTATGACACAAAGCTAGTTAAAATTCCTTCCTAGCCACTGAGGGTCACCTGTAACTCAAAGATGAATCCAGACTATGCACCTGTCCATTCATTGTGGGGTTTGTTTGTTTTTTTATTATGTGTGTGTGCAAACCAATAATTTTTGCAAGTCATCCCTAAAATCTCCACAGTAGGGGGGGAAAAAAAACACAAGCCACATTGGGATGGTACTTACTAGAGAGTGGGGGCTACAATAGGGATAGTCCTTAGAAAATAGGGGTAGTGGAAGCTTGCGGTGATTCTTCCAGGCACCGCATCCCGCAGAAACTGCGAACGACAACAAAACTGCCATTCCCTGCCTTCCTCTGAAATAATAATAGAATGTTTAGCGTAATGCATTTTGTTTTTCCTTTTGCTTTTCCTCCAGTCTGAAAGACCAAATGTACTTTTGAATATAATTTGGGTGGGTAATCACACCCCTTCATGGATCAATGCCTTGTCGTGGCGAAGGGACTTGAATAACTCGGAGAAGCTATGAGCTATGCCATGCAGGGCCACCCAAGATGGACAGGTCATAGTGGAGAGTTTTGACTAAACGTGATCCACCTGGAGAAGGAACTGGCAAGCCACTCCAGTATCCCTGCCAAGAAAACTCCATGGACAAAGACAACAGGCATATAAAAGTTATGACGCTGGAAGATGAGCCCCTCAGGTCGGAAGGCGTCCAACATGCTACTGAGGAAGAGCGGAGGACAAGTACAAGTAGATTCAGAGCTGATGAAGCGGCTGGGCCAAAGCCGAAAGGACGCTCAGTTGCGGATATGCCTGGAAGCGAAAGGAAAGTCCGATGCTGTAAAGAAAAATATTGCATAGGAACCTGGAATGTAAGAACCATGGATGGAGGTAAGCTGGATGTGGTCAAAAATGAGATGACAAGAATAAATATCGACATCTTGGGCATCAGTGAACTAAAATGGAAGGGAATGGGCGAATTCAGTTCGGGTGACTATCATATCTACTACTGTGGGCAAGAATCCTGTAGAAGAAATGGAGTGGCCCTCATAGTCAACAAAAGAGTGGCAAAAGCTGTAATGGGATGCAATCTCAAAAATGACAGAATGATCTCGATACGAATCCAAGGCAGACCTTTTAACATCACAGTAATCCAAGTTTATGCACCAACTACCGGTGCTGAAGAAAGTGAAATTGACCAATTCTATGAAGACCTACAACACCTTCTAGAAATGACACCAAAGAAGGATGTTCTTCTCATTACAGGGGATTGGAATGCTAAAGTAGGGAATCAAGAGATAAAAGGAATAACTGGCAAGTTTGGCCTTGGAGTTCAAAATGAAGCAGGGCAAAGGCTAATAGAGTTCTGTCAAGAGAACAAGCTGGTCATCACAAACACTCTCTTCCAACAACACAAGAGACGACTCTACACATGGATATCACCAAATGGGCAGCATCGAAATCAGATTGATTATATTCTCTGCAGCCAAAGATGGAGAAGCTCTATACAGTCAGCAAAAACAAGACCTGGAGCTGACTGTAACTCAGATCATCAGCTTCTTATAGCAAAATTCCAGCTTAAACTGAAGAAAGTAGGAAAAACCACTGGGCCAGTAAGACACAATCTGAATCAAATCCCTTATGAATACACAGTGGAAGTGAGGAACAGGTTTAAGGATTTAGATTTGGTGGACAGAGTGCCTGAAGAACTATGGATGGAGGCTCGTAACATTATACAGGAGGCAGCAATGAAAACCATCCCAAGGAAAAGGAAATGCAAGAAAGCAAAATGGCTGTCCAACGAGGCCTTACAAATAGCGGAGGAGAGGAGGCAAGCAAAATGCAAGGGAGATAGGGAAAGATACAGGAAACTGAATGCAGATTTCCAAAAAGCAGCAAGGAGAGACAAGAGGGTCTTCTTAAATGAGCAATGCAAAGAAATAGAGGAAAACAATAGAATGGGGAAAACCAGAGATCTGTTCAAGAAAATTGGAGATATGAAAGGAACATTTCGTACAAAGATTACCATAATCAAGGACAAAAGTGGTAAGGACCTAACAGAAGCAGAAGACATCAAGAAGAGGTGGCAAGAATACACAGAGGAATTATACCAGAAAGATATGGAGGTCTCGTACACCCCAGGTAGTGTGGTTGCTGACCTTGAGCCAGACATCTTGGAGAGTGAAGTCAAATGGGCCTTAGAAAGCACTGCTAATAACAAGGCCAGTGGAAATGATGATATTCCAGCTGAACTATTTAAAATTTTAAAAGATGATGCTGTTAAGGTGCTACACCCAATATGCCAGCAAGTTTGGAAAACTCAGCAATGGCCAGAGGATTGGAGAAGATCAGTCTACATCCCAATTCCAAAGAAGGGCAGTGCCAAAGAATGCTCCAACTACCGCACAATTGCGCTCATTTCACACGCTAGCAAGGTTATGCTCAAAATTCTACAAGGCAGGCTTAGGCAGTATGTGGACCGAGAACTCCCAGAAGTGCAAGCTGGATTTCGAAAGGGCAGAGGAACCAGAGACCAAATAGCAAACATGCGCTGGATTATGGAGAAAGCTAGAGAGTTCCAGAAAAACGTCTACTTCTGCTTCATTGACTATGCAAAAGCCTTTGACTGTGTCGACCACAGCAAACTATGGCAAGTTCTTAAAGAAATGGGAGTGCCTGATCACCTCATCTGTCTCCTGAGAAATCTCTATGTGGGACAAGAAGCTACAGTTAGAACTGGATATGGAACAACTGATTGGTTCAAAATTGGGAAAGGAGTACGACAAGGTTGTATATTGTCTCCCTGCTTATTTAACTTATATGCAGAATTCATCATGCGAAAGGCTGGACTAGATGAATCCCAAGCCGGAATTAAGATTGCCGGAAGAAATATCAACAACCTCAGATATGCAGATGACACAACCTTGATGGCAGAAAGCGAGGAGGAATTAAAGAACCTTTTAATGAGGGTGAAAGAGGAGAGCGCAAAATATGGTCTGAAGCTCAACATCAAAAAAACCAAGATCATGGCCACCGGTCCCATCACCTCCTGGCAAATAGAAGGGGAAGAAATGGAGGCAGTGAGAGATTTTACTTTCTTGGGCTCCTTGATCACTGCAGATGGTGACAGCAGTCACGAAATTAAAAGACGCCTGCTTCTTGGGAGAAAAGCAATGACAAACCTAGACAGCATCTTAAAAAGCAGAGACATCACCTTGCCGACAAAGGTCCGTATAGTTAAAGCTATGGTTTTCCCAGTAGTGATGTATGGAAGTGAGAGCTGGACCATCAAGAAGGCTGATCGCCGAAGAATTGATGCTTTTGAATTATGGTGCTGGAGGAGACTCTTGAGAGTCCCATGGACTGCAAGAAGATCAAACCTATCCATTCTGAAGGAAATCAGCCCTGAGTGCTCCCTGGAAGGACAGATCCTGAAGCTGAGGCTCCAATACTTTGGCCACCTCATGAGAAGAGAAGAATCCTTGGAAAAGACCCTGATGTTGGGAAAGATGGAGGGCACTAGGAGAAGGGGACGACAGAGGACAAGATGGTTGGACAGTGTTCTCGAAGCTACGAACATGAGTTTGACCAAACTGCGGGAGGCAGTGCAAGACAGGAGTGCCTGGCGTGCTATGGTCCATGGGGTCACGAAGAGTCGGACACGACTAAACGACTAAACAACAACAACAAATCACAAACAGACGAAGAAAAGCACATACAAACATTGTTAAGAGAGAAAGATGTAAATCGTAACACTTAGAACTAATGTATTTTCTTCTTCCTCCCTCCTCCTTTCTTTCCTCCCTTTCCATTTCTAAAGGGGATATATATATATATAATAAAAAATTCTGGCACAGTTATCATTCATGTTGATGTCAACAGCCCTACATAGACAGGTAAGAGGAAAATACCACCCCAGGGTTCCTATTCATGGTTCTCAGCAGGGCCTTGTCTGTAATTACTGTGGCCTAGTTATTTCTCAGGGGAAAAAAGTCCAGCGCTGGATCCTTTTTTTCTTAATAGGTGAAGTTGAACCTAAAGCACTGTAATTTTAATCAAATCTTTCCCATCTGCGTGTACGTCTCTGAGAAGTTGAAGATTTAAGTGTATGTTGTAGGGTTTGTTGAATAGTCCCAGCAGGGGGAGAAGGGGCAGAACGATGGTAATTATGTTATACTTAAAGGTATTTCGGTTGCCAAGGAAGTTTCTTTTCCTTTTCTCTAGCCTCACACACACACACACACACCCGCCCAACCCCAATCTCCTTCCCCCCCTCCTCCTCCCCCGCAATGAGGGTTAAGATGATGTCACAGGGAGAAAAGGAAATACTGAAAACAGGATAGATGGTGAAGTCGGGCGCAAGCGGGGGAATTGCTGAAGATGCACTTTGCAATGTGTGCAAGGATTCTGGGTAGAGAGTTCCCATGCACTCTTTTGTAGGGGGCAATCCCCCTTTCAGCTGAGATGTCCATCATCCTCTAGGGAAAGGAGCAAAATTGGCCCCGAGGGCACAATAAATGAGCTCTGTTCAAGGATTAGCTTGGGTATAAATGAATTCCTGGTAGGTAGAAAGAACGTTGGCCAGAATTGTGCTTGCAAACCACAACATGCACATACTCACATAGATGAAACTTCACCAACCTGGTGGCAATATGGCATCCTCCCCTTTATATATACAGTGGTACCTCTGGTTAAACTGGGACATAAACTTGGCACAATTTGGCCCACAGGCCAGAGAGGAGGGGACGAATGGCTGGGTGTCATCTCTACATCAAACAGTTTCCACAGTTTCAGTGCATGCAAATTGAAGTACTATTTTGTCCAAATACTGACTGCTGGTCTGGGGCAGATGGATGTTTTTTGTTGCCAAATTAATAATTTTTAAATGGTGAGATACCACACACACACACACACACACACACACACACACACACACATGCATGTATGTGTACCAGGATATAAAATTCAATTCTTTCTTCTTTAATTAAAAATGAAGACGTTCATAATTTTTCTCCATCTAATTTGACATGACAGTTATGATTCTGCTTTTTTGACACCCAAGTCACATAGCAACATATTACCACTCCATAGCAACTTCCTGGCTTCTCATACAGTAATGATCTTGGATGTTAATCATTTGATAAAATACACTTTTAATTGAAAGGTAAATAGGAACATAATATTCTGCATATAGGCATGCAGTTCAAAACAAACTCCCACATCTTCTGCAAAAAGAGAAATGAAAAGAAAAGTGATGAATAAAACTTTATTTTGATCAGTGCAAAATTGCTTAGGGTCCTGGAGGAAACAACGAGCAAACATAATAGCCTTATTCACGCATTTCACCAAACACAGGAGTGAGCTGCCTCTACACATGGACAGGCACTTGTGTGAAAGAGCGGGCGCTTGTTGGCAGCTCAACGATTTGCCCGCACACCCAGAAAGAAGACTCGAGACACACGCAATTGGATAGAAACAGGTATTATTTATTATAAAATGATAGAATCTGCAGGCAATTCAACCAGTTATGAAAGTGTGGGCAAGTGAATTCTGGATAAGTTAAGCAGAGACGCATGTCTCTGAGCATGCTCACCCAAACCATCCCACCCTTTACCCCAAAGCTCCAGGGCAGGTCACCCATGCTTCTCCCTGCTGAGTCTACAATCATAACACTGAAACTAAGGAGAAGGAAGCTGACAGCCATTGACACCCTCAAGGCTCATTGTTAGTAAGAAAGTCGTTAGCTGAGGTTGGAGGGGAAGTGCTTTCTTTGCCCTAAAAGAGAAGCCTCCCCTAGATAATGGCAATTATTTACTTCCTTACATCATTTATGAATCACTTCCCATGAAGCACCCCAAATAAAATTACAATACAATAAGAAACAACTGGGACACGGGTGGCACTGTGGTCTAAACCACTGAGCCTAGGACTTGCCAATCGGAAGGTCGGTGGTTCGAATCCCTGTGACGGGGTGAGCTCCCATTGCTTGGTCCCACCTCCTGCCCCCCTAGCAGTTTGAAAGCACGTCAAAGTACAAGTAGATAAATAGATACCGCTCCGGCAGGAAGGTAAATGGCGTTTCCGTGCGCTGCTCTGGTTTCGCCGGAAGCGGCTTAGTCATGCTGGCCACATGACCCAGAAAAACTGTCTGTGGACAAATGTCGGCTCCCTTGGCCAGTAAAGCGAGATGAGCGCCGCAACCCCAGAGTCATTTGTGACTGGACTTAACTGTCAGGGGTCCTTTACCTTTACCTTTTAAAGAAACAATTACATATATTGAAACAATTTAACTAAAACAAATTAACAAAAACCCTAACACACTGCCAAAAAAGATAGATACAGTACCATAGAAACCACTGAGAGGAAATAGCCAAGCCACTTTAAAAAAGAGAAAGAGAGAGAGTGAATCATATTACGTATGTTTTTAGCTGAAAAAGGAATCTGAAGAATTCACCCACCCTGAGCTTTTGGCCTTCACCCCCCTCTCTCCCCCCCTCCCTCAATCATCTCACCTCACCCATGAACTATAACTCCCATCAGCCCCAGCAAGCACTCACCAATGACTAGGGATGATGGGAATTGCAGTTCAGTGGTTGTGTGCTGTAAGGGGCTGGGAAACCAGGGTTCGAATCCCTGTTCAGCCATGAAGCTCACTGAGGAAAGTCTCTCGACCTAACTTACCTCACAGAGTTGTTGTGAGGATAAAATGGAGAGGAAGAGAATTAGGTGCACCACGCTTCCAAGCTCCTTGGAAGTGTATTATAATTATAATAATTGCATTTATTATAATGTAATAAATAAATAAAACAAAATAGTAAATTGGAGTTATTCTGGCTGTGTCTCTTTTCACTGCACGTGAATGATTTCAATGAGATCACGCCACTACAGGCCTCAGTTTTAATGCAGTCCCTCCAGAAACTTCTGGCAATAGTCCGGCAGCCAAAGGATGGGAAGAAGTATGCAGGAAATGGTATATACCATTTCAAACCCACATCTTTGTCCTCTAGTATGCCAGGGTATTCCTCTTCCCCACCTTGTCAGCAATCAATGCTATTTATCCTTGTGTGCTTGGTTATACAAATAATCCAGAATTGCATGGTGTTTGATCTCTTGTTGTGACATATCTTTACATGTACCGAAAGAATATATATTTCACCAATGAAGTAGCCGGGAGATCTTCTGTCTCTCCTCATATGTGAAACGTCACAACATAGATCAGCTGTCATGGGAATATGTATTACATATTTTCTAAGCCATTGTTCTACAATAAAGGGATAAAGGGAAGTTGGAGGTAGACGCTGAAGTTCACTCAGAACATACAGTAACACCCAAATAAATTTCCCACACACAGGACTTTATGGGGACTTCAGCTGTGCTTTATAAAGTACAGCCTGTCCCTTTATGAGGGAACCATAGAGTTAAGAGGGGCTTTGAAGGCTATCTCATTCAATCCTTGCTTGATGCAGTACATCCCCAACAGAAAGCAGAATATGCCTTGCTCAATGTTGGCACATCTCCATCAGATGGCTGTCCACCGTCTGTTTGAAGACCTTGAGTGAGGGACAACCTATTCCTCCTCTAGAAGCTGCCTTATACCAAGTCGAAATACTTATCCATAGAGCCCAGTAACTTCTACTGCCTGTGGTTCTCCTGCTTGTGTGTTTAAATCAGTGGACTTTCACATCAATTGTTACTCGATTCTTTTAGCTAAAGCAGGATGGTGAACCTCAGGTTTGAGAAGGAGCTTTCTATCTGGCTCTCAGGACTCTCGCCAGACCAAACCCTTCCCTGGCCCTCCTTGGGTGTTTCTTCCTGGCTAGAGGGTATCCTCAAACTATATCAACAACAACAACAACAGCACGCGCCCAGGCGGAGACCCCCCAGCCCCGTGTGACACCAGAAGGAATAACCAGTTATGACAACGTGTTATGGAATTAAAAATTGGCCACAACTTTATTAAACCTTTCAGATGCAGGAAGACCTTGGCTTAGGCATTGGGCGTGTATCCCTCCTAGCCCCCCAGCCGGGGGAACTGGGGCTCCTTAGGGTGAATGGAATATGGGAGGGTGCACAGCAAGACGCAGCCCATCCCATATCCCCGCAACGCAGGGGAGTTCACTGGCTGAGTTCACCTATTTAAGCAGCTGGCCCCGCCTCCCTGTAGGGCTGATTGGCTGAGGTTTGGCGGGAACCTCCAATGAGTAGCACAGGGAGGCAGGCCAGCTCAGCCAGCTGGTGGGTCCCAAGGGGCCGGGGCATAGCTGCCAAGTTTTCCCTTTTCTCGCGAGGAAGCCTATTCAGCATAAGGGAATTTCCCTTAAAAAAGGGATAACTTGGCAGCTATGGGCCGGGGTGCTGCACGTGGTCCAACAAAAGGTGCCCACAAGGAAGGTGTGAGTGCTCATTTATACCCCACCCATCTAACTCGGTTGCCCCAGCCACCCTGGGCGGCTTCCAACATATATAAAAATATAACAAAACATTAAACTTCCATGTGCAGGGCTGCCTTCAGATGTCTTCTAAAGGTTTTATAGTTACTTATCTCCATGGCTCAGGGGTTGCATAACTCCATACCCTCCAACATTTCTCCAATGGAAAAAGAGACCTCCTAAGAAACCGGGACAGCTTCTGTAAATCCAGGACTGTCCTGGGAAAATAGGGACACTTGAAGGGTCTGTACTTGCCCCCGATGAAAATTCTGCCCCTTCTTCTCATTTCTTTGCCCCACACTGGACCCAGTGAAGCTCCCTTCCTGATGGTACCCCACGGGTTTCAAGGGAAGAAACATATAGGTTTGCGGGGGGGGGGAGTGCATGCAGATTTAATTGCTTCCATTATAATCATATATGGGGCAGCCCCTATGGAGGTTGCACTTCCATGCCCATACAAAATAACACCTTGTCCCACATAATGAACCTAATCCTGAAGCAACTCTTACCTGGGCGATTGTGCTATCTGTGGGTTAAGGCAGCCTTTGAACGAAATAAAATCTAAAGCATCTGTCTTTTTTCATTTACATGTCAAAACATAATTGGCTATGGTTTGGGTTTGTTGCCTTTATTACTTTTAATAGCTGTACAGCCACTGATTGCCCAAGCTGATGGTTAATTTAATTTCTGTCAATACAATATTGGGACTGTCTGCATATCCAGGCCATGATTAACTGCCGCAGAGTCCATAACAGTAGTGTTATTATTACTGCATTTAACTACCTCTCGGGAGAAGACAAATTAAATTATGTTGAAAATGCTGTTGATTATCATTACAGACTTATTTGTAGAGCACAATTACTGATCTGTTGTAAAATAAATCAAATTTTTTATCATCTTGGTGTAAATTAAATGTAATGTGGGCGAGTGGAGAGTGGTTGCCGAAAAGGTTCAGGCAGTGTTGTTGTTTTTTTAGTGGGTTTTTTTTCTTTTGCAGAAGTCAACCGAGCACTGAATTAAAATAATAATCATAGATGAACACGATATTATATTTTAATAACAAGCTCCTTCACAACCAAGCATGCCTCATATATTATGTGATTTCAACAATTAAAAAAGAAGCAGCAGCAAACTTCGGGTGCTTTATGTTCTGTGTTGACTTAAACAAAAGGTTGAGGCCTTCAAATAAATTATTGGATTCTGTTACCTCTATACAAGCTGAAATCGTGGTTCAAGGAGCTAATTTAAGAGACAGCTTTAAAAATACAATTACATTAATAGCTTACATGTGGCAGTCTTTTAGCGTTTCCTTTTCATCCGTGATATAACTACCCCTGCCAGAATGTATTATTATCATCTAATAGTCTTGCCTTTACTTCAGCAGTGGGGGAATCTCAGGCCCTGGGGACTGAATGCAGACCTCCAGCTCTTCCTAGCTGGCTCCCAGGACTGTACTTAGGTCATGTTTACCCGGACCAAGCCTAGGGGCGGATTTAGAGCAGCATGAGCAATGTGGTTGCATCGGGAGCACAGCCAAGGATAGCACCTTCTCAAAGTCTGGTAAGCACTTGCCTTGTTCCGGGAAGGCGGCGCAAGGGGTCTGACAGGATCCTGGAATCTGCCTTTCTCCTACTCAAAGCCAGGCAAGCACTTAGCAGGCTTTGGGGAGGAGAAAGGGCTCTCGGACCCTGCCAGAGCCTTGCACCTCCTTGTCACAGCCCGGCTTAGGTTGGCGCCACAAGCAGTGGCATAGCATGGGTTGCCAGTGCTCGGGGCCACTTGGAGGGGGGTGGAGGGAAGGAAACAGACAGAGCACACATGTGAATTCAACTGCCCAATCATGTCTGTGTCACCCAAGAGATCACAGCCACATAGATAAGAAAATAAGAGTCGTTCTGTTGTCTGGAAAGGTCACTTCCTGGTTCGCATTAATGGAGTCCAGAGACGGAAGCATGCAGCTGTATTAAGGCAGCACCAAATGTTGAAATTTTGCACCCCCTAACAATTTTGCGCCTGGCGCAACCACCCCCTCATGCTACACCACTGGCCATGAGAGCTGATGGGAGGGCATCAAATGGCATCGCACAGTGTGGCATATTACCAAGGTCTGTCCCTGCCACACCCCTCAGCAGCCCTACACATCACCCTTCTAGTGCTGTTATTTGGCAAGGATATATGTCTTTGAACTGTGATAATAAGATATTTTGCTTGCCTGGATGGAGGACGGAGAGTGGCCACACCAGCTTTGGACACATCCACCACATGGGAGAATCCTAGTCAATCAACACACCAAATAGCTGCCCCATTAACAAGGTGCTTGGGTGTCAATCTTTGAATCTAAATAATATACAAATGTTTTCAGCCCAACTGCATCCCATGGAAGGCTGCACATGAGAGAATGTGTTTTCTTGCCTGGAAAGGTGCCCTGCTTTACTTCATCAGCAGCTGCAAAAAGAATGAAATATTTTCTATTTATATATGCGATCATAGAAGGGAGGAGGGAGAGAGGGAGGGAGAAGAAAGGATATACCCATGGAGAAGGAATTCATCGCATCCCCTTTTTCTCAGTGGGCTGACCCAGGAGGTTCTTTCATCCAAGAGACTTACATCAGCAGAAAGGGGAGAGGGAATTATTTTCACAAGTTACCCCGTAATGGCGTGAGCTCCTGTTGCTCGGTCCCTGCTCCTGCCAAACTAGCAGTTCGAAAGCACGTCAAAGTGCAAGTAGATCAATGGTTACTGCTCCGACAGGAAGGTAAATGGCGTTTCCGTGCACTGCTCTGGTTTTGTCAGAAGCGACTTAGTCATGCTGGCCACATGACCTGGAAAAACTGCAGACAAACGCCAGCTCTCTTGGCCTATAAAACTAGATGAGCGCTGCAACCCCAGAGTCGTTCGCAACTGGACTTAACTGTCAGGGGTCCTTCACCTTTACCTTTTTACCCTCTCGTGCTACAGTCCCTTCGCACCACCTCCCACATTGTTCTAAATGGTACCCCAACTCTCCGGTCAGATTTATGGTGGTGTAGGGAGCAATACAAGGAAAGAGAGAATAAGCAAGAATCCCACCCTGTTTTCCACTCATGGAAACCTCCACTGGATCAAAGAGCCTTCTGTCAGTGGACACAACAGGATACAATCACTTTTCCAGTCACTTCAAAAGGCTACCTGCCAACACACTGATGATGCGACCTGAAACCTACCATGGCAATCTGAATACCTTTGATAATTATGTCATGGCTTTTCCAAGATGTGTCCTCTTCAGCCCTCTGAAAACTTGCAGATTAATTTAGCTCTTTGTCACAAATTGGAAGTGGCATGTCATTCGTATTAGAAATCCAAGAGGTAAGGAAATATTTCATTCAGTAAAACAAATGCAATTTGCCTTTCGTCTCCCCCCCCCCCACTCCAAATGCAAGTTGTCATGAGCTATTTTGTTTGGGAGTTCTTGAATCTCTACTTATAGAAATGCAAAGGGTTAAACAGTGAAAAGTTTCTAGGGGGTGGGGTGGGGAGAGAGACAATTTCTAAATTCAAAGTACCAGTAAATACACATTTGTGATTACATATGTGAATGTACACTGGGCGGTTTCCAACATGTATAAAAACATAATAAACTATTTAAAAAATGTCCCTATACAGGGCTGCCTTCAGATGTCTTATAAAGGTTATATAGTTACTTACAGTGGTACCTCATGTTGCGAACGAGATCCGTTCCGGCGACCAGTTCGCAACATGAAAAGGCCGCAACATGAAGCACCGCATCTGCACATGCGCGAAGTGCGATTTAGCGCTTCTGCGCATGCGCACAGGTCACGGACGCGCCGAACCCAGAAGTAACCCATTCTGGGATTTCCAGGTTCGGCGCATTCGTAACCTGAAAGGACGCAACATGAAGCAGACGAATCCTGAGGTATGACTGCATCTCCTTGGCTCGGGGATCACATAACTCCGTATTTTCCAACATTTCTCCGATGAAAATAGGGCTGTTCTACCATACTCGCCAACATTTCTCCAATGAAAATATGGGCATCATAAGGGAAAGCAGGACATTCCGGGATCAAATCAGAAACCGGGATGGCTTCTGTAAATCCAGGACGTCCCTGGAAAACAGAGAACTTGTGAGGGGAGTCTGCTATCGTACATCCCATTCCAGCCAGACAAATGCACTCAGGAAGGGTGAACTATGTGGTCAGGGAAGGGATTTGGCCTAGGGAGAGTCTCCGAGAGGCCACTAGGGACACATTCAGTTCCCAGGCCCAGGTTTTTTCTCTCTCTCTCCAACTCTGCTCCAACTCTGGCAATTCCATTAAGTGAAACATTTCACAAGAAGTCCTGAAATCAGAGGGTGTTGAGTAGCCGTGAGTGCTGTACCAGAAAAGAGCAACAGCCACCTTGTCCTTCCAAACTGCAACACAACTATCCCTCACCCCACCTCCCTTTCTGGTCCAAACCAAAGAATCTATAAATGCTTTACCAAGAGTGATTCTTGTCAAGAACCTGTTCAGCTCAGGGTTAAGGGGATTCAGAAGTGGCCTTGGCATAGGAAACCTGGATCCTAGTTAGTAGACGCACCCACAAAATTAAATTTCACAACAAGCTAGCAACAAAAACAAAGCTACAGTAAGGGGCAACACACGGGAGATCATTAGCAAGATGATGAAGCCAGACTTTAAGTCACTGCAGAGCATCCTTTTTTGTAGGAAATTAATTTGGTCGACTCAGTTGCCAAGAGATGTTTGGAGACAAGCCAAGAGACTTATGGCAATAAATCAACAGGAAATAACATAAACAGAAATAACTGATATTGTCAGAAAGATAGCGCCTTGATGTCTTGGAGTGTATTTGTTTTCTTCATTTCTTTTACCCAAAATTTGTGGCACTGAATATGGGGACATTTCTACAAAGGTGAAGTACTGTATCAAAAACTGATATTTGTCCTGCTGAAGCTCAAGGACAATCCTGTTTAAAAGGAAAATGGTAATAAAATGCAACTCACTTGTAGCCCTCCAGAGGTAGTTGGCCTCCAACTACCATCCAGTTCCACTAGCGTGGCCGATTATTCAGTTCATAATACAGCCAAGCATAACAAAATGGGAACCTTCAAACTGCAAGCTGGGCAACTACAAACATCAGCAATATTACTGCTTAATCACAGCACAACATTTGAGAATTACTGGCTTACAGTGGTAGGTAAAGGTAAAAGGTAAAAGACCCCTGGATGGTTAAGTCCAGTCAAAGGCAACTATGGGGTTGCAGTGCTAATCTTGCGTTCAGGCCTAGGGAGCCTGCGTTTGTCCACAGACAGCCTTCCAGACCATGTGGCCAGCATGACCAAACCACTTCTGGCACAACGGAACACCGTGACGGAAACCAAAGCGCACAGAAACACCATTTACCTTCCTGCCGTAACAGTACCTATTTATCTACTTGCACTGGCATGCTTTCGAACTGCTAGGTTCGAAATGGGGGAGAGCAATGGGAGCTCACCCCATCATGGCGATTCAAACCGCTGACCTTCTGATCGGCAAGCCCAAGCGGCTCAGTAGTTTAGACCACAGCACCACCCACATCCCGGGTTAAAAAACAGTGGTGCACTGTATTGGTAGCTGGGTCTATGGTGAAGTGCTCTAATGAAGACTCCGAAACCAACAAGCTGTTGTCCAGATGTTGCTGGACTCCAACTCCCATAATTCCCAGTCAACATGGTACAGGATGATGGGAGCTGTAGTCCAACAGCATCTGGGATCAAACCACATCAACTGTTTCTCCTTGGACCCCTCAGTTTTCATTGAAAGCCAGCCTGATCAAAGCAACATATTGAGGGAGCAAAGCCAAGAGGTTGTTTGCATTGGCCCTTGTGTGGACCTGATCACATAAAAATATCCCATCCCGTTAATAGATAAGGGTGTGAGCCCCGGAGAGCAAATGCCACGCTTCAAAACAGCTGTTTTCGGGAGAAGTGACTTCCTATTCTCAGTAGGACTTATTGCTCAGGTTGTACAGGCAGAAAGTTATTTAGTTATATGCATTATGTTCAGAGTGAGCTGAGTGCATGTAATTTATGACTGTTGCACTTTAATGCATATTTAATAAAGCTGCCGACATTTATACTCTAAATCGACTGTGTCAATTTTGTTTGCTTTGGAAGCCTGGAGAAGTCCCATGGCAATGCTGACATTCCTAGGGAGAGATTTAAATTGTAAGACATTTCATTTGAGAGGAGAGACCTTTTAATATACTTGTAGCTTGATATGGCTAGGTGCAATCGGCAAGCGTTGATGAACACCTACAGAAAACGAGAGAGAAAGGATGTCACCTCCCCCGCCCTCAAAGAAATAGAATAAGCCTTCATTTTCAGACAAAAGACCACTCCATGATACCATGTCATTTCTAAGAGCCAAAAATAATACTCTCTCTTTGAGCTTTGTTTGCATAAAACATAGACATGCAATACTCTTGACTAGACGGCCTTGACCGTCAGCCCATGCTAGTATTATTATTATTATATTTTAGTAAACAGTGGTATCTGCCACCACTATTACTCACATGCCTGCCCCAAGGTCACTTTGTGTACTTCATGGCTGAATGGGGATTTGTTTTTGTTTTTTGTTTATTAGCTTTATTAACAATCTCTTATATCGTAGGACACATTTCATATAGCATATCTCGTATAACATATACATATGTATTGTACATCTTCTTGAGTAAAGATATATATAATCAAGGAGTGTGGCGGAGTCTCCTTCTTTGGAGGTCTTTAAGTGGAGGCTTGACAGGCATACGTCAAGAATGCTTTGATGGTGTTTCCTGCTTGGCAGGGGGTTGGACTGGATGGCCCTTGTGGTCTCTTCCAACTCTATGATTCTATAATCCGTGTAAGCAAAAACCATATACAAGTAGTATTCTGTTTACTTACATAAATTAAACTGATTCATATTTTTACTATCTTTTGTTGTCTTATCTATTTATTAACATGAATTAATGTTAATAAATACTCTTACTCCTGCAAGACAGGAGTGCCTGGCATGCTATGGTCCATGGGGTCACGAAGAGTCGGACACGACTAAACGACTAAACAACAACAACAATACATTCTTACAACAGTTAGTACCTTTTGACTTATTTCTCATATGTTTCATTATATAGGGGTCAATCAAATGCTGCCATAGACATTATACCACTGTTATAATTTCGTAAATATGTCCTATAGTTATCCCATTTTTGTACAAATACTTGTCTTGTGTTGCCTCTCAAGCTATTAGTCAGTTGCACCATTTCTACATAATCCTGTAATTTATTTTGCCAGTCTGATATGGTTGGAACATTTCCCCCTTTCCAGTTCATTGCTATCAATGTTCGAGCTGCAGCCGTGGCATATAGAAAAATTTCTCTCAAATTTTTCGGAATATCGTTGCCGAGAGTGGGCTGAGTGGGGATTTGAATCTGGGGCTCCTCAGTCAGCAGTCTAGGCCCACCATGCAGACCTTCCAAGTGTCCCTATTTTCCAGGACAGTTTTGAATTTACAGAAGCCATCCTAGCTTCTGATTTGACCCTGGAATTTCCTGCTTTCCCTTAGGATGTCCCTATTTTATTGGAGAAATGTTGGAGGGTATGGAGTTATGCAACCCCCGAGTCAAGGAGATAAGTAACTATGTAACCTTTAGAAGACATCTGAAGGAAGTTTTTTAAAAAAATATTTAATGTTTTATTATGTTTTATATATATATGTTGGAAGCTGCACAAGGTGGCTGGGGCAATCCAGTCAGATGGGTGGGGTATAAACAACATTGATAATGATCATCAACACCATCCCTATTTTCATCAGAGAAATGTTGGAGGGTGTGTACCATGCTATCTTCTACCCCACCTCAAGGATCATTCAGAGAATATAGCTGAACTCCATCATAGATATCCGTTCAGGTTTATTAATTCAAATCAGAATGTGCTTCTTGCATTCCCATATACCTCACTGTCTTTTTCATGCATTTGTTAAAGTAACTATTGTATAAAGGTAAAGGTAAAGGGACCCCTGACCATTAGGTACAGTCGCAGACGACTCTGGGGTTGCGGTGCTCATCTCGCTTTACTGGCCGAGGGAGCCGGCGTACAGCTTCCGAGTCATGTGGCCAGCATGACAAAGCCACTTCTGGAGAACCAAAGCAGCACTGCGGCCATTTTGGAACTGGGCAGAGCAGCATCGAAAGTCGCTTCTGAGCATGCTCCGCCCAGTTCCAAAATGGCCGCCGTGCCAGAAATCTCTTCTGCACATGTCCAAAGACTCCAGACATGCGCAGAAGGAGCCTCCTCTAGTCGGTAAGTAAACTGGGGGAAACAAAAAAAGAGCAGTTTTTCCAGCTGGGAACGGCTGGAAAAACGGGGGTTTCCCGGGGAATACGGGAGACTTGGCAGCTATGCACAATGCCACCCTTGCATGCCGCCGCGGACGGACTGTGCATGTGCGGACATACACAGTCCGTCCTGGCGCATGTGTCGTGATGTCACAACGCATGCGTCAGACTGTGTCGTGACGTCACGACGCACGCGCCAGGATGGAGTGCGTATGTGCCGCCCTGGGCAGCCAAGCAGCACCGTTCGCCACTGCTCTGCACTCCTTCCTCTCCTCCCCTGCCATGATTGGTGGTGCCATAGATTATTTGACCATGTGGACTTGTGCTTGCATTGGGGCAAAAAGATCTGATAAAGCATAGGAACCATTTTAAATCACATTTTTTGTGTGTGCGCGCACAATTTTCTTACTCTACTGCTCCAATTTGTATTCAAAGCAAGGATGGCCATTTATTACATTTTTATGATGTGGGGTGTTTTTTTGTTTGGGGTTAGGGTGGTTTTTTTGGAAAAAAAAAATGCTTCTTTGACATAAACTTTCGAGCTTTTCAAATTCCACCTCCACCTTGCTGGAGGCAAAAAAATTCATCTAAATATTATTGAATTCCGGCACAACATTAGCATGCAGAGATATTTACAATAACAGAGCCATTACAACTCAATCAAAAGCTGATTTCAGCCAGAATTATGCAGAATTAAATCTTGCCGGATTCAAATTATTAAAAATCAGAGACTCAATAAAGTGTGGTCTAGGAGCCCCATTTATCAAGGGAGTGAAGAAGTACTTCTGCCGTTATGGTGACTTTTTCATATATATATTCTGCAGGAATTTGCATGTATTTTAAAAGATATGAGTTTAATTCCTATGGAGTTCAGGCAACTATGCTCTATTTAGAAGGTAATAGAATCCAACTCAGAATAAGTTCTTTATGTTTTACTGTTTACTACCACTACACCACTCTCTCTCTCTCTCTCTCTCTCTCTCTCTCTCTCTCTCTCTCTCTCTCTCTCTCTCTCTCTCTCTCTCTCTCTCTCTCTCTCTCTCTCTCTCTCTCTCTCTCTCTCTCTCTCTCTCTCTCTCTCTCTCTCTCTCTCTCTCTCTCTCTCTCTCTCTCTCTCTCTCTCTCTCTCTCTCTCTCTCTCTCTCTCTCTCTCTCTCTCTCTCTCTCTCTCTCTCTCTCTCTCTCTCTCTCTCTCTCTCTCTCTCTCTCTCTCTCTCTCTCTCTCTCTCTCTCTCTCTCTCTCTCTCTCTCTCTCTCTCTCTCTCTCTCTCTCTCTCTCTCTCTCTCTCAAAAGACCAGTTTTAATGTTTGGATTTGGGTCCTCCCAGACACTGAAATGCAAGAGGCACGCCTGTGCTGCATTTAATGAAAGCTGAACTGACAATATTAGCAGGTAGGAAAAAATGCAAATCAATATTAAAAAGGACACAGTGAGAGGAAAATAACATATGATCCAATTGTCCCTATTTACCAAGGACAGGCCTGGTTTTCTGCTGCCTGTCCCTCATAAATCACTGTTCCCATTTCCCCCAAAATTTGCCTTTTGAGGAAACCTTTGAAAAGTTTTATCAGTGTGACAGATTGCTAATGTTTACTTTTCAGGCCTTCAGCACCACTGCCAGGGCTTCTAAATGTTAAATATCTCAGTGGAAGGGGAGCCATTTTGTTTTCATTGCACATGCTTGTAAATTCAGGTGCATGAACACCAAGGTGCTGTGCCATGCGCAGTCCGCCATTCCACACATTGTTTCTGAATATATTGCATTTGAACATTTGACAGAAAATTAAAAAACATATGGGACATGCTAGATCAGATCAAAAGTCCATCTAGGCCAGGCATCCCCAACCTTTGGCCCTCCAGATGTTTTGGACTACAATTCCCATCATCCCTGACCACTGGTCCTGTTAGCTAAGGATCATGGGAGTTGTAGGCCAAAACATCTGGAAGGCCGCAGGTCGGGGATGCCTGATCTAGGCCATGTTTACATCACATCATACATTGAAACCACTATATGCCACTTTAAATATGGCTTCCCACAAAGAATTCTGGGAGCTGTATTTTGTTAAGGATGCTGAAAGTCTTAAGGAGACCCCTTTTCACCCAAGCACAAAACAACAGTTTTCAGAGTTCCCTGTGAAGAGGGGTTGCAGTCCCTCCAAGTGTCCCTGTTTTCCAAGGACAGTCCTGGATTTACAGAAGCCTTCCCGGTTTTTTATTTGATCCTGGAATGTCCCGCACAAACCGGTGGTAGGTGGTCAAAGTCTCTAATTGCATTTCTGAAAGCTAAAAATATTAGTGTTCAAATGGATAGGGGATGGGGAGAGAATTCGTTCATAAATAATGAATAAATTAATTAAGACACAAACTCAGGTATAATTAAAGATAATTGCAAGTATACATAGATATCTAATTCAGACGTCCCCTATGGCAGTACAAGTCCCCAGTTAACAACAATACCAGGAGTACTTCACAGGATCGCCCTAACTGTCTGATGCATTTTTGGCCCATTATCTTACAGAAAAGAGAGAGAGAGAGAGAGAGAGAGAGAGAGAGAGAGAGAGAGAGAGAGAGAGAGAGAAGAGAATGCTTTTTCTCACTTTATCACAGAGGGAAATCATCAAAGGGAATCTTGAGGGGATGATTTATTTTTTATTTATTTTTTGTAATTATGTTTTATTAAGGATTTTCTTGGGTTATAAAGGTAATGCAACGTCTCGTTTCTTTTTCCCCTCCCATGTATCATTTTTACACATCAATTTTACTTGTTGAGACATTATGAGGAAGGGGGGAAAGAGGTGGGTGGGATGGGGAGTTGGGTGTGGTGGATTGCCGATGTTTCTGTTTTTCTTGATATGTGTAGGGGTTCGGCGTCAGCGTCGTTTGTGCAGGTTCTCTGTTGTTTGTTCGTGCTTCTTTGTTGGTGAGAGAGGCCAGGATTTGTCTTAGGATGTGATTGTTCATTTGCGGTTGGCTGTGGTGATCCTTAGTTTCTTGTGTGAGTGGGGAGGGAGGGTGTTTTGATTAGGTTAGCCATATTGATAAGAATTAAACTAGATGTTCGCTTTATTACACCCTGATCATATACAATGTACCCCAAAGAGCTTTCATGAACAACATGTCAGGAACATAGCTGCCAAGTTTTCCCTTTTCTCGCGAGGAAGCCTATTCAGCATAAGGGAAAATCCCTGTAAAAAAGGGATAACTTGGCAGCTATGGCTCAGGAAGTGATTACAGAACAGACAGGCGCATGAGCCAATGTTGTGGGGAACTGGTGGAGTTAGGGTGGAACGAGTCACTGCTTTGGAAAATGTCACTCATTTTATTGAGAGATCTTAAGCTAATGTTCTAGATGTCTGTCTGTCTGTCTGTCTGTCTGTCTGTCTGTCTGTCTGTCTCTCTCTCTCTCTCTCTCTCTCTCTCCACACACACATACATTCTACTCCCCTGAAAATTAGGATGGCATCAATAATTTGTTCTTTCAGGTTTCTTCTTAAACCTTTTTTTTTAATCCAACCAGCCTTTTCCAAGGTAGAATTGCTGGATGTTGTTCCTGCTGGTTTTACAGATGGATTTAATGTATTTTTTTTTTTAAAAAAAGAAAACCACCATTCTAACATGGTGTTTTGTTTTTATTTATTTCATTTCATTTATTTCTGTACACTGCCACAATATTTTGGAATGGTGGGTGGTTTAAACATTCTAAATAATAAAGGCAACAGGGGGGAATATCTATTGAGGCAATGCGCTTGGAGATGCAATGTTAAGTCATTTCAGAATTAGAAGTATGGCAAAAAGCCACCACAACCAATATTTAATTGTATTTTATTGTTGTCCATTTGGATTGGGTGAATGGTGAAGAATAGGATATTTTTTAAAAAATCAATGAAGAAATTAATGAATACATACGTTTCTCAACATGCCTTTGAATTACTTTCTATTAAGAAGAGCTACTTTGTAAAGCACTGGCTTGGAATTCGGAATAAACACTGTTGTAGTGGTACACCCCTACTTTCAATGGTTTCTAGTCCTGACTTGCTAATATATTACTTCGAGGGTCAGAAATCGTCTGCCACTGAATTCCAGCTACTGATGGGAAACCACAAGAAGAACTATTTGTTTGTAAGCTTTCTTACCCATCCTTCACCACAAGGTTACGACGGCAGAATATGCAATTTAAAAAATGGATGAATCAGTTACAACGATAAAAACCAAGGAAACAGTTCAAAACAGAACAGAATTGTATACATGCCGCAAAAGCTGCATAACAAAGGTGCCAGGTGAACCTCTGTGTGGACCTGAGAAGACTGGTAGAAAGGTTGGCAGTCTGGAAACAAACTGGCAACCAAGGCAGATTTAGACCTGTGCAACTGGTGGTGCTGTGGTCTAAACCACTGAGCCTCTTGGGCTTGCTGATCGGAAGATCAGCAGTTCCAATCCCCGTGATAGGGTGAGCTCCCGTTGTTCGGTCCCAGCTCCTGCCAACCTAGCAGTTCGAAAGCACACCAGCACAAGTAGATAAATAGGTACCGCTGCGGCAGGAAGGTAAACGGCGTTTCCGTGAACTCTGGCTTTCGTCACAGTGTAATATTAAGCCAGAAGTGATTTAGTCATGCTGGCCAGAAAGCTGTCTGTGGACAAACACCGGCTCCCTCATCTCCCTCAGAGATGAGTACTGCAACCTCATAGTCGCCTTTGACTGGACTTAACCATCCAGGGGTCCTTTACCTTTACCTTTAGACCTGTGCAAGCAGTGCACATGCATGGGATGCTGAAACAAGGCAGCAACATCCAAGGTTAGGGTTGCCAAACACCCGGAATTTCCCGGACATTGATGGGATCGCTGAAATGACAATGGAAATGGGTACGTATGGCAACCCATAATAATAATAATATTAATAATAATAATAATAATAATAATAATAATAATAATAATAATATATTATTTATACCCCGCCCATCTGGCCGGGTTCCCCCAGCCACTCTGGGCGGCTTCCAACAAAACAGAAATTCTAAAATACAGAAATCCATCAAACATTAAAATACAGAAATCCATCAAACATTAAAAGCTTCCCTAAACAGGGCTGCCTTGAGATGCCTTCTAAAGGTCTGGTAATTGTTGTTCTCTTTGACCTCTAGTGGGAGGGCATTCCACAGGGTGGGTGCCACTACCGAGAAGGCCCTCTGCCTGGTTCCCTGTAACTTGGCTTCTCGTAGTGAGGGAACCGCCAGAAGGCCCTCGGAGCTGGACCTCAGTGTCCGGGCAGAACGATGGGGGTGGAGACGCTCCTTCAGGTATACCGGACCGAGGCCGTTTAGGGCTTTAAAGGTCAACACCAACACTTTGAATTGTGCTCGGAAACGTACTGGGAGCCAATGTAGGTCTTTCAGGACCGGTGTTATGTGGTCTCGGCGGCCGCTCCCAGTCACCAGTCTAGCGGCCGCATTCTGGATTAGTTGTAGTTTCCGGGTCACCTTCAAAGGTAGCCCCACGTAGAGCGCATTGCAGTAGTCCAAGCGAGAGATAACTAGAGCATGCACCACTCTGGAGAGACAGTCAGTGGGCAGGTAGGGACTCAGCCTGCGTACCAGATGGAGCTGATAAACAGCTGTCTTGGACACAGAGTTGACCTGTGCCTCCATGGACAGCTGTGAGTCTAAGATGACTCCCAGGCTGCACACCTGGTTTTTCAGCGGCACAGTTACCCCATTCAGGACCAGGGAGTCCTCCACACCTGCCCGCCTCCTGTCCCCCACAAACAGTACTTCTGTCTTGTCAGGATTCAATCTCAATCTGTTAGCCGCCATCCATCCTCCAACCGCCTCCAAGCACTCACACAGGACCTTCACCGCCTTCACTGGTTCTGATTTAAAAGAGAGGTAGAGCTGGGTATCATCAGCATACTGATGGACACCCAGCCCAAACCCCCTGATGATCTCTCCCAGCGGCTGCATATAGATGTTAAAAAGCATGGGGGAGAGGACAGAACCCTGAGGCACCCCACAAGTGAGAGCCCAGGGGTCTGAACACTCATCCCCCACCACCACTTTCTGAACACGGCCCAGGAGGAAGGAGCGGAACCACTGCATGACAGTGCCCCCAGCTCCCAAACCCTCTAGACGATCCAGAAGGATGTTATGGTCGATGGTGTCAAAAGCCGCTGAGAGATCCAGCAGAACAAGGAAACAGCTCTTACCTTTGTCCCTAGCCCGCCGGAGATCATCGACCAGTGCGACCAAGGCAGTTTCAGTCCCATGATGAGGCCTGAATCCTGACTGGAAGGGATCCAAATGGTCCGCTTCTTCCAGGCGTGCCTGAAGTTGTTCAGCAACCACTCGCTCAATCACCTTGCCCAAGAATGGAAGATTTGAGACTGGGCGATAGTTGGCCATATTGGCCGGATCTAAAGATGGTTTTTTAAGAAGCGGTTTAATAACCGCCTCTTTCAGCGGGTCTGGGAAGGCTCCTTCATGGAGAGAAGCATTTACCAACCCGCGAAGCCCATCGCCCAGCCCTTCCTGGCTAGCTTTTATAAGCCAGGATGGGCAAGGATCAAGGAGACAGGTGGTTGGTTTCACTCGTCGAAGCAGCCTGTCCACATCCTCGGAGGTAACAGATTGAAATGTTTGAAGTGTAGATTTTCTCAATTTTTTATTTTTATTTTTAGAGATTTTTCAATAAAAATAAAAATAAAAGCTCAACAACTTTTGTGTCTGGGTTTTCACTTTTTGAATTATGGCAACCCTAACCAAAGTGGAAACAGAAGTAAGCACTTGGAACCCCTGGAATTTCAGACAGTGCACTGGCATGCAACAATGAAGGGTAAAGGACCCCTGACCGTTAGGTCCAGTCACGGATGACTCTGGGGTTGCTGTGCTCATCTCGCTTTATTGGCCGAGGGAGCCGGCATACAGCTTCCGGGTCACGTGGCCTGCATGACTAAGCTGCTTCTGACAAACCAGAGCAGTGCACAGAAACGCCATTTACCTTCCCGTTGTAGCAGTACCTATTTATCTACTTGCACTTTGATGTGCTTTTGAACTGCTAGGTTGGCAGGAGCTGGGACCAAGCAACGGGAGCTCACCCCGTCGCGGGGATTCGAACCGCCTACCTTCTGATCGGCAAGCCCTAGGTTCTGTGGTTTGACCCACAGCGCCACCTGCGTCCTTGGCATGCAACAATACCTATTTACAAAACCTCTCCTTGATTACGCTAGCCATGCCTTTTCCTCCCCACATATGAAGCAGGAAGTTGGAATTGCAAACCAGGCATACACTCACCCACAGTCCCGTTGTTGATACCCGTCCTCCGCCTTAACATTGCTTGGACCACCTCTCTCTATTTCCAAATGGGCATGCTGAAGGGGAATGGACTATCAATCTGCTTTAAGCTTTTATTTTTGATACAAAACTAGTTTGTGAAAAAGCACTTTCCAAGCAGATAAATTATGCAATAGTGTGTGTGTGTAAACTAGCTAGAAAAATATATATCTAAGTGTGCATTGAACATCAAGCATAATGTTGTGAATACACAGCATTAATTTAGGACATTCTGCAGGGACTACCATCACCTCCCCCAACACTAGTTTTGGCTCCAAAATTGAAGCAGGTTATGATTTGGTGTAGTTCTAGCAAACAGTGCCATGCTCAATTATCAGGCCTACTAGTACTCCTTGGATTTTTTTCCTTTTTTTTGGAAGGCTATGTTTATACATCTGGCTCAGATCTTTTGTTAATTTTCCATGGGATCTAACCTAGACCATTTCTCGGTGTTCTAAAAGAAATTACTTTGTATGATATATTACTTATTTTAATCAAATACAATTTTTTTTCTAATTGTCACAGCTATGGCAAACTCACAGGGGATGGTCTGACTTGTGTACATTTCTGACAGCGAAATCGGTAACAACAGCTGCTTTGTGCCAGCTATCTCATGTACCATACCTCTCAAGTCTTGTCATTCACATCTCCCCTAATTACCAAACATCTGCTTTCCATTCCCATTAACACTCCACTACCAGCTTGTCTAGTTTAATATCAATGACTCCTGACCTCCCCCAAGGAAGACACTTTATGTCAAAATTCCCCCCAAATGGAGCCTGTTTCTGCACTCTAAATTTGTGCATTTTAAATGCGACCATTTCCGAAAATCAGCACACCTCGGGAAAAAATGAATGCATGTTAAAAGTCCCTGTTAAGAGGTAGATCGCAGGCAAAAGGAAGCATTTACCTTCCCATCTCCAAGAAAGAAAAGAATTAAAAGCCTTTTAAAACATTAGTATTAAATGTTACATATAAAACAGTAGGATGCATGACAGGTTAGAAAAGGCAACTTACAGGTTCGGGCGAGTGTCTATCTGGCAAATATAGAACTATTATATGTGAAATGATATCTGTCGACTTAAATAGAGACCCTAATGGAAGGTCCCAACTGCCTTTATTATTTTTTTAATTATAGGTTATTATAACAGTGTTAATGTTCGCTGGTTAATACAGGATTCTAAAATTCAAAAGAATTATGGCTCTATAACTCCCCACCCCATCTTTTATTTCCAGGTTGTGATCTCATAAAAAAAAAAAACCTATTTGGAAATCAGTTGGCACTTAAAATATTTAATAGCGTCTTTGTGTTTTCCAGTTGCATCATATTATACTTTCCCAAAGTACAAGGAAGGAGGGGTGGGAAGGGGGTTTGAATGGTGGGAGTCTATTTTTTGCATTAAATGACTCTAAGATTGACTATAATAACCCCATAGTCCCTGCCCCCGAAATCAGAGACAAGCTCTAGATCTAGATCATTATCTATATACTTTGTTGCTTTGATTTGTTGGGTGGTGGTTTAAAAGGTTCCCTGCAAATGGTGACCATGGCTAATGTGCTTTATTTTAAAACAACACAGTGAGACAGCATTCAGACAGCACTTTCTGCTGTTTTCTCGATGGTTCCTTGCCTGATAAATTCCGCGTTTTATGTGATCTTTCACATAAAAGCCACTTCTGGAAATCTAACGGAAGTTTAGTGCCCATTTCCATGTTAATTCTTCCAGGAAAAAAAAATCTGTTCGCAATCCCATTAACCTGGAAAATTGCAGGATGAAATTTGAGGTGGCGTAGTTTATCCCCCTGCCATTTCCATGGAGGGAAGAGAAGCCCACATGTGCAAAATGCTTCCTTATGTCCTACTGTTGTGCCACAGCACACCCACTGATGCGAATGAATGCAATAGGTAGTGCGCTCTAAGAGGATAACTGGAAACGGGGTGAGTCTCTAGGGCAGTGGTTCCCAACGTGGGGCACACACCCCACAGGGGGGCAATTTGATTTTTAAGGGGGGCAATTCGAGTTAGACCAAGTCAACGGCCTTTTAAGCTTCTTCCATGTGAATAGGAGTTTTTGAATAATAATTATATATCCGGGGGGGGGGGGGTGGATCAGGATTTTAGAGATGCTTAGGTGGGGCATGGCCAAAAAAGGTTGGAAACCATTGTTCTAGGGGGAGGTGAGCACCAGTTTCCAAAGAAGGGAGGAATGTCATCCATTTCTTTGAAGGACAACCAAAAGGCAACCCAATTCTTTTTAACAAATGGAACTCAATTCAACCCAATTTGAAATTGGTTGTTGTCACCTTGAGCACTGCTTCCCAGTTGGCATTCCTCTACAGCAGGGGTCAGCAAACCTTTTCAGCAGGGGGGCAGTCACTGTCCCTCAGACCTTGCGAGGGGCTTTTGAAGGGGGGGGGGAATGAACAAATTCTTATGCCCCACAAATAACCCAGAGATGCATTTTAAATAAAAGGACACATTCTACTCTTGTAAAAACATGCTGATTCCTGGACCATCCGCAGGCCGGATTTAGAAGGCGATTGGGCCAGATCTGGCCCCTGGGCCTTAGTTTCCCAACCCATGCTCTACAGCTCTTCTATTTGGCCAGTTCCTCTCCTTTGTGCAGTGGAGGGTGGCCCATTAGGGCAACTGGGACACCACCCCTTCAGCCAGACCCCTCACTTGCCCACCTTCCTACAACCAATCCAGGACGTCTCTTTAGCTTCCTCCTCCTTCGTCTCGGTGATGCTCTTGTAGAATCCAGCAGGCTGGAGGAGGACGGGGCCCAAAGTAGAAAGGGTTTTCTTTGCCAGCAATTGACCCCTCTACCAATGGGGTCTAGCCACCACTGCTTCTATGAGTAGCTTGGGACCTTTGCTCATAGCTCAGTGCTATATTTCAACATTCCCCCCCTTTTAGTCCTCAAACATTCACTTGAATGCACGTTTCCGCTGGCAGTAGCTGTGCTAGTTGTTGTCTGCTTCTGCGTGATGTTAGACTTGCTATATGGAACACAGGTGCAAGCTGTCTCCACGCATGTACAGCTTAGCCGTTGTGTACACTCATTGAACCTTACAACAATGATTATTTGATTTTATATGACTTTTCTACAGTGTTAGTCACCCTGGAGAATCTCTGGAGCCATGCTTGGTGGGGTAGGGATGTTTGTGCTGCAGTTAGTCCAGAATGCAGCAGCTAGCCTCTGAACTGGTGCCCTCCACAGAGACCAGCAAACACAATTCCAGAAGATCCTGCATCAATTACCAGCTTCTCGGCCCAATTCAAAGGGCAGCTTTTGACCTTGGATGCTCTAAACTGGGACTGGGAAACTTGTGGCCCTCCAGAAGTTACTGGACTCCAACTCCCATCAGCTCCAGCCAGCAGGGCCAATGGTCAGGGATAATGGAAACTGTAGCATCTAGGTACACAAGTGGAGAAGTCAAGATGTTGTCTGAATTGGCACTTATGTATCTCACCTTGCTTTTATTTAGGGGAACCCATGATGCTTTAAGTGTATGGTGTGAATGTGGCTCAGATGAGGTGTCTGGGGATTCACCAAATGCATCTTTACGTGATGTGATTTCCCATGGAAACTAGCAGATGCAGCCAGGAATGGAGGCTGCTGAGATCCTCACACTACTACGGATAGTGGGCAGTGTTGTGGACAGGGGCCAGACAGCACAAGCGATCTGGAAAATAGTAGACTAGATCAGTGTTTCTCAACCAGTGTGCCTCCAAATGTTTTGGGACTACAACTCCCGTCATTCCTGACCACTGGTCTTGCTAGCTAGGGATGATGGGAGTTGTAGTCCCAAAACATCTGGAGGCACACTGGTTGAGAAACACTGGGCTAGATCACCCGACTGCAGTATACTGGCCAATGCTGGCAGCTCTTGGACGGATGTTCCCCTGGCAGCGGGGCCAACAAGACAATGGCGACACTTGGGCCCGCTCCCAAGGGTCATTAAATTGTGGCCTGCCCAGCAGACTTTCCTGCCTTTGTTGACAGATCTCCCACCCACCCTCCCATAATCTGTTTGCTTTTACTTGTGCTCAGACCTTGCTATGGACTACGTCAGCTGCCGTATTCGGGACCAGGCAGGATTTTTTTCCATTTGGCAAATTGGCACTGGCCATCTGGTTTTCGCCTATCTCGTAGCAATAATCACAACTGTGTAAGGCAGTTAGGCTTTGGGTAAGCATAGATCTTTGGAGGAGGGGAGGTTGTAGCCTTTGCCTGCCCCTCTTTGGGAAGGGGTATCCTGTTGGACGCGCTGGATTATGGAGAAAGCTAGAGAGTTCCAGAAAAACGTCTACTTCTGCTTCATTGACTATGCAAAAGCATTTGACTGTATTGACCACAGCAAACTATGGCAAGTTCTTAAAGAAATGGGAGTGCCTGATCACCTCATCTGTCTCCTGAGAAATCTCTATGTAGGACAAGAAGCTACAGTTAGAACTTGATATGAACTAACTGATTGGTTCAAAATTTGGAAAGGAGTACGACAAGGCTGTATATTGTCTCCCTGCTTATTTAACTTATATGCAGAATTCATCTTGTGAAAGGCTGGACTGGATGAATCCCAAACTGGAATTAAGATTGCCGGAAGAAATATCATCAACCTCAGATATGCTGATGACACAACCTTGATGGCAGAAAGTGAGGGGGAATGAAAGAACCTTTTAATGAGGGTGAAAGAGGAGAGCACAAAATATGGTCTGAAGCTTAACATCAAAAAAACTAAGATCATGGCCACTGGTCCCATCACCTCCTGGCAAATAGAAGGGGAAGAAATGGAGGCAGTGAGAGATTTTACTTCCTTGGGTTCCATGATCACTGCAGATGGTGACAGCAGTAACGAAATTAGAAGACGCCTGCTTCTTGGGAGAAAAGCAATGACAAACCTAGACAGCATCTTAAAAAGCAGAGACATCACCTTGCTGACAAAGGTCCGTATAGTTAAAGCTATGGTTTTCCCAGTAGTGATGTATGGAAGTGAGAGCTGGACCATCAAGAAGGCTGATCGCCAAAGGATTGATGCTTTTGAATTATGGTGCTGGAGGAGACTCTTGAGAGTCCCATGGATTGCAAGAAGATCAAACCTATCCATCCTGAAGGAAATCAGCCCTGAGTGCTCACTGGAAGGACAATAAAAAAAATCCTTCAGTAGCACCTTAAAGACCAACTAAGTTTTTATTTTGGTATGAGCTTTCGTGTGCATGCACACTTCGTCATAACCCTATGAAGTGCGAAGTCCATAAGTACCGTAGATGCAAGCAGAACAAGGTTTTCCGGAATAAAAACAACCTGTTTTGCCTTTTGGCTTCTTCAGCCGCTTGAGGCCTAAGTGATGTAAAAAGATGCGAATGAAAATCTCTTCTTATACATTCATATAACAAAATGATCTATTCAATATTATAAATACATACCAACATAAGATTATAACCAGGAATACCACAAGTCTTTCTAAGGTTGTAAACCCCAACAACATCTGGGGACCCGAGGTTGAGAAAGATTGATGAATAGCATTGCAACCTTAACCTGGTTAAACAGTGTGTCCCTCTCGCCAGAGAATGCTGGGAATTGTACCTGGGGAAGCAGGCTAGGAAATTCTGCACATCTTAAGCAAACCTCAATTCCTAGGATTCTTTGGGGGGAGTCAGGTTGCCTTAAGCTGTATGTCATAAATTCAACTTGAACAAAATGAAAAACAGGAAGATCAGCTGCATGGCTGTGAGTGCCCTGTGTTGAACTGAAGTGGTAATTGATAGAAGTCAATAACGCAAGCTTTTGTCATTTTATATCCCTAAATATTAATAAATAGAACGACGTATATTGCAGTGTTGTAGGAAATTTTCACTGACATCTGCCTGGTCCATGCCAGTGGGTGTCATGGTGGACGATGAAATGAAAGAAGGAGCAACTGTTTTACAGGCAGAGAGGTTAGACGAGCAAGATTGTGTGATTGTGAGTCACAAAAGTGTGAACTGTTGTCACCCAGCATCTTCCTTGTTGTCAGTTCTCCCTGAAGAAACTACTACTGTTTAACTGGGGAGGGGTGGAGAGAAGATGATCTTTTAATCTCAACAATGAAAGCATTTCAGCCTTTGTATCTGCTGACTTACCAAAAAAAAAAAGTCTTTCCAAACAACAAAAGACGGAGCAGTAATTACATAAATCTCTTCATTCTTGATGAAGACACAATGGAGTATAAGGAAATCAATAGTGTTTCTGCTGTAATTCTTGTTTTTATTATGATGTTAAAATTGCATTCTGCTCTGTGTTTGTGTGTATAAGGAAAATTAACATCCACTGAACAGCAATGCAAGGAAACACAGGCTTTAAATGCTTAGGAATGATTTCCCTGCCCTTTTTCTTTTCTCCCCCTTTATGCTGTGAAATCTGACTTTTGGAAATGGGCATCGGACGAGCAATTTCATATTCTTACATGTAACATGAAAACCTCATACAGCCATAAAAATGCAGCTCCCGTGACTGTTCAACAGACAGCCCAAATGCCTAAAGGTTTCTGACAAAATTGAAACTTGCGTATTAAATAAACTAAATGCACCCTGAAGTCAAATGTTTCCACCTTACTTTCAATAAATTGGCTGTAATGGTTTTATCCCACAACATCCATTTACAATATTTTCAGCATGGGGATGAGTAATACTGTTGATTTTTGTGAAGGGGGGGGGGAGGTGGAAATGATTGCATTTAAAAATAATTAAGAGAGGGGCCTGCATACCTTTGAATTAAATTAAAAGAAAAAATATTTCTTTTTTGTGGAGATGATGGCATTCATATTCAGTTTTTGTGTGAAAAGTAGATTCCAAAAAGCTTTTAACTAATTTGTTCAATTTGTTTCAAAGCCAACATGAATAGGCTTGGTGCAAATTCAGATTCATTAAAACTTAATTAATATGCATCATTATGCAAATGAGGTTGCAGTTAATGAGTTCTTAAAAGAAGCTTTCTTTAATTAGTTCAGTTTTAATGGCATCATCATTTATCTGACTTGTTTTTAAAGCCACATGACATACAAAAAGTGACCATCCTCTACAATGTTGCTGTTTTTTGTTTGCTAATTGCGTTTCATCTCCTTTCCTTTAACGCTGCAAACTTTGGGGGGTGGGGTGGGGGGAGCATGATGTTTTGATGTGCAATTCTGTTTACTGGAATTTCAACTAAAATCCAGTGTCTCGTTTATAGCAGTCTCTCTCTCTCTCTCTCTCTCTCTCTCTCTCTCTCTCTCTCTCTCTCTCTCTCTCTCTCTGTGTGTGTGTGTGTGTGTGTGTCTGCCTGCGTGTTGTTATTTAGTTATATTTTTGCCTGTTACATAGCTTCTAAAAAATTTCCCACTGTCCTTTACCAAGATACAGAAAAGGAAACTAGAGGAACCTAGAGAGGGAAAAGGAACCTGTCCCTCTCTTCCAATGCTGCAGGGATTTCTGAAAATAATAAGAGGGCAACACTATTTTTCCTACTGTTCCTACACAAACAGTGGATATATGGGACTGGTAATATTGGCAGTGCCTGAACTTTGGAAGAGATGCTAGCATTGTAAGGAAATGGCTTTGAAGCAGGAAGAGAAGGACAAAGAAGAGGCCTTTCTTTCTACATGCAGGACTGTCAAAGATGCAGTAAGTTAAGTTCTAAAATAGCATGTTTTCTCCACGTGTATTTTCTGCTTTGAAATAATGTATGTTTCAACAGCCTTATACTGGGAGAAGTATTTTGCAGTGGACACTGGCATGCTGGGTGGAAGGACTTGGAGGGGAGCTCACAGCTCAGCGGATCGTGTCCCAAATTCATAGTGAAAACATTTATAAACAACAACATAAAAATGTGAGGAAGTGTAGTTAAATAGTCACTTAGGGGCGCATCCCAGTGGGCACAGAAATTGGAAGCTCTATGTCTTCAGAGGAGGAGGGCTGCCACCAGAGACATCTTCACTGCAGCAAAGGACATTTCCAAAGTCATTGCTCTGCTGTCAGCACTCCAAAAATGGTGGGCAGCAAAAGTGGGGAGAGCTCATCAGGGGGTTTGGGCTGGGTGTTCATCAGTATGCGGATGATACCCAGCTCTACCTCTCTTTCAGATCAGAACCAGTGAAGGCGGTGAAGGTCCTGTGTGAGTGCCTGGAGGCGGTTGGAGGATGGATGGTGGCTAACAGATTGAGGTTGAATCCTGACAAGACAGAAGTACTGTTTGTGGGGGACAGGAGGCGGGCAGGTGTGGAGGACTCCCTGGTCCTGAATGGGGTAACTGTGCCCCTGAAGGACCAGGTGCGCAGCCTGGGAGTCATTTTGAACATCACAGCTGTCAATGGAGGCGCAGGTCAATTATGTGTTCAGGGCAGCTGTTTATCAGCTCCATCTGGTACGCAGGCTGAGACCCTACCTGCGCACGGTCTGTCTTGCCAAAGTGGTGCATGCTCTAATTATCTCTCACTTGGACTACAGCAATGCACTCTATGTGGCGCTACCTTTGAAGGTGACCCAGAAACTACAACTAATCCAGAATGCGGCAGCTAGACTGGTGACCGGGAGCAGCCGCCGAGACCACATAACTTGAACAGCGCGATCTGGTCTTGAAAGATCTACATTGGCTCCCAGTACGTTTCCGAGCACAGTTCAAAGTGTTGGTGCTGACCTTTAAAGCCCTAAATGGCCTCAGTCCAGTATATCTGAAGGAGCATCTCCACTCCATCGTTCTGCCCGGACACTGAGGTCCAGTACCGAGGGCCTTCTGGCGGTGCCCTCGTTGCAAGAAGCCAAGTTGCAGGGAACCAGGCAGAGGGCCTTCTCGGTAGTGGTGTCCGCCCTGTGGAACGCCCTCCCATCAGATGTCAAAGAGAAAAACAGCTACCAGATTTTTAGAAGACATCTGAAGGCAGCCCTGTTTAGAGAGGCTTTTAATCTTTAATCAATTATTTTATTCTTCTGTTGGAAGCCGCCCAGAGTGGCTGAGGAAACCCAGCCAGATGGGTGGGGTATAAATAATATACTATTATTATTATTATTATTATTATTATTATTATTATTATGTCATGCTGGGGGAAGATGTCTCTTGTTACCCTGGCATGTCCCACAAATGGGGGAAAAGGTATGTCAGCCCTGGAGCTGGACTAGTAAACGTTCCTCCCATGGGACTAATTTTTATTTTATTTTATTTTATTTTTAAAAAGGTTAAACCAAAATAAGAGGGAAAGATGCAACTTGGACATGGTGGTTCCCTGGCACAGACCCTCCCCTCTCCCTCAGTCTCCATAGGATTCATCTGCCCCATAGGAAATACCTGGGTTATAAGAAAAGCCAAGGAATTTGCAAGCATTCTTATCTGCATGACACAGATTCTTTATTCCAAAATAAGAGTAAAGTGAAGGACCAACAAAAATTGCAAACAATGTAATCACACTGCTTTCTAGTGTGATAACAACAGCTGATGCGTTCTCGGCAAGGCCAAAGCGCATCCTATTTTAAGGCACGGCAACTCTTTCTAGCGATTTAAAGTTTAGCAGAAATGTAATGGTGGAAACCTTTCCACTATGAATTAGAAATGCAAATAATGAGGCTCGGAAAGTGTAGGTGGAAGTGACTGGAGAAAACAGAGGAGCAGGATGGAGAAACCCAATGTGGAAATCGTAAATTCCCTTGTGGCTCTAGGCAGTCCACAGAACAGTAAATAGCATTTTAATGACAACAAATTCTTTCTTTCTTACCATTACTCGTCATGTACAAGTTTTAAGTGGCAACTGCTTCATCCAGGAGAAAGTCACGCGTTCTTCAGCCCTTCCTCCCTCGGAATAAATATGTGACTAATTAGTTCCAGTTTTAACAAGACCCACCACTTTGTCCGGCAGTTCAAAACCCAGGTCAAAGACATAAAATGTCACCCATTCATTGTTTAATTGACGCTTCATTCCTCCTGAACACAGGACAAGAGGGAGCCATCAATTACAGGAAGAAGAGTGATGTTTTCATCCTGTCTCAAACTGCAGAAGAAAGAAGAAAACATCAATTAAACAGCAGTTTTACTGAGTATGTTATATATTTGGCATAGGATACAAGGCCACGGAGGCAGCAGAATTCATTATACATGTTTCCCCTTAATGTTTCTTGTCATGAATCTATCTAGACATTAGAGCAGGTAGATAGGTAAGTACACGGTGTATAGAATAGATATTTATTTATTTAACATATTTATCTCCTGCCTTTCTCCCAAGATGGAATTCAAGGTGCCTTACACCTTTAAAGCCCTAAACGGCCTCGGTCCTGTATACCTGAAGGAGCGTCTCCACCCCCATCGTTCTGCCCGGACACTGAGGTCTAGTGCTGAGGGCCTTCTGGTGGTTCCCTTACTGCGAGAAGCAAAGCTACAGGGAACCAGGCAGAGGGCCTTCTTGGTAGTGGCCTCCCATCGTAGGTCAAGGAGATAAACAACTACCTGACATTTAGAAAACACCTAAAGGCAGTCCTGTTTAGGGAAGTTTTTAATCTGACCCAGGTGGCGCTGTGGTTAAACCACTGAGTCTAGGGCTTGCTGATCAGAAGGTCGGCGGTTCGAATCCCTGTGACGGGGTGAGCTCCCGTTGCTTGGTCCCAGCTCCTGCCAACCTAGCAGTTCAAAAGCATGTCAAAATGCAAGTAGATAAATAGGAACCACTACAGTGGGAAGGTAAACGGCGTTTCCATGTGCTGCTCTGGTTTGCCAGAAGCTGCTTTGTCATGCTGGCCACATGACCCGGAAGCTGTACGCCGGCTCCCTCGGCCAATAATGCAAGATGAGCGCGCAACCCCAGAGTTGGACACGACTGGACCTAATGGTCAGGGGTCCCTTTACCTTTATTTTAATGTATTTTGCTATTTGTTGGAAGCCGCCCAGAGTGGTGGGGGAAACCCAGCCAGATGGGCGGGGTAATAATAATAATAGTAATAATAATAATAATAATAATAAAACATTTAAAAACATTGTTATAAAATACAAAGCTATATGAACGAACTAGTTAAGAACAACGGTTAAAATACATCAAAACACATAGAATAGCAGCATTAAAGGGCCGTTTGCCCTGACTGCAGCCCAGTGGATAGCATTGCTTGTGCCCTGGTTTTAGATATAGATATACAGCACTAAGAACGAAAGGTAGTTAGGTAGACAGATAGATATTAGATATCGTGATTCTATGGTAATTTAAAATGGATTCTAAAGATTAGTTGGTTCTGGTCAGGGAGAATGGAATAGGAAGACCCGTTCTTAAGTCTCTTAAGATGGCTTCTGTGTTACTGACTTAGTATCTCCAGCAAAACCCTACTACTGCCTTGTCACAATAAGATTTCTGCCCCCTTTCCTGGAACGAGAGAGTTGGATAAACCTTTACTATACCCCACCAAAAGAGGCTGTTTGTTCCTTTAAAGAGGGAAGATTCCTCCCTATTTTATTTATCGTTTATTAAAATCATACGCCACTCTGGTTCACAATAAAAGACAATGGAATACAAGAAACAAAAAAACATGCAAAGTAAATTGTTCTAATTTTTTTAAAAACATACAAGGCATAATAACTGAAAGACATTCGAGGAAAATGCTACACACACACACACAAACAAACAAACAAACAAACAAACACACCAGACAACAAGGGCAAGGGGAAAAAAACCAAAAGATTATTGATGAAGGATCTGTATGCACACATATAAGTGTGTCTTTCCATTTAGGAATCACTTCCGAAGAAAAATCTCATTGTGATTCAACAATGAAAGCAGCGGCAATAAACTCATATTACAAAAACCAATTAAAACCACATCAGACATGAAGCCAGTTTCAAACCCAAAACAGATACAGACTGGGCAAGAATATGCACATAAAAGGCTTGTTGGAAAAAGAAGTTGTCCGATGGGCACCAAACGGACAACAGAGGTAGCGCCTGTCTGATATGCAGTGGGAGGGAGTTCCAAAGGACAGGTGCCAACACACTAAAAGCCCAATTCCACAATCATAAGGAACAGAGCTCCTGGTGAGGTGGCATTTGTGGGATGCCTTCTCCTGAAAAGAATGACTACACGCGGAGTAAGATGGTTTTTTTAGGCATCCTGCTTCAAAACCGTACCGAGCTCTGGACACCAGTAACCACATCCTGAACCTAGCCCAGTGGCTAACAAGCCACCAGTGCCATTATTTCAGCAGCAACGCAGCCTGTGATGGGGTCTCCCATATTTCTGACAGTATGCATTTCTTCCCCTAAATAAGTCCCAGGGAAATAGGAAGAGGCTACCATCCAAAAGCACCCAAAGTGAGCCAGATGCCATTCAAAATTTAACTGTCCACAGCAGGTTGCCTACAGCAAGACCAGTGGTCAGGAATGATGGGAGTTGTAGTCCCAAAACATCTGGAGGCACACTGGTTGGGAAACACTGGCCTACAGGATTAATGTCTAAGGCAGAGTTGAGGGACCTGGGAAGGGCTACATTTCTCTGGGGTAGAAGGAGGTGTGCACCAGCAGAGGGAGGGGCCAGAGGCAGGGGTGGGTGGGGCTGGAGACCTGTGTAGGCAGGACCAGAGCAAGACTGGGTAGATAAGAGCCGAAAGTGGGCAGGGCACCCCCTTTACTTGCTGTCTTTCTGCCAGCCCTTTTCTCTCTTTCCAATTCCCTCTCCCCCACCCACCCCACCTATTTCCCCTTCTTTGCCGCCCTAAATAAATTAGGTTGAGGGCTATACACTGCCTACCCCTAGCAGGAGGGCATGACCCAGGCAAACTTAATCCACTTTTAACAAGGCATTACCAATTCGTGTGTTTTCTCTTGCATTTCACTCCTGACATTCTGTTTTGATTTCTTCCTTTCTTTAATCTCCAGGTTAATTATTGCAGGCTTCCTGTTATGGCAATTCATTTCCAGGTATCTTTTTTTAGCATCCGCCAGCAAGGTCCTCTTCCCTCCCCCAGGCACCACGTTCCTATTTAGCTTCTAAGCTTGTTGCTGAGGACCTATAAGATCATAAGAACATACGGGTACTTCTGGATCAAGCCAGGGGCCCATCTAGCATCCTGTTCTCATAGTGGCCAACCAGTAGCCCGTGGGAAGCATGCAAGCAGGACCTGATCACAACAACATTCTCCCCACCTACGGATCCCAGCAACTGGCATTCAGAGATGTACAATTCTGAGAGTGGATGCAGAATACAGCCACTAGAGAGTTGCTCCAATCCCTTTATCATTTTGGTTGCCTTTTTCTGAACCATTTCCAAACCTGCAATATCCTTTTTGAGACGAGGCAATTGATTTAACTGCAATTTTCTTTCTGCTTATTTGCTTAGGATTTGAGGTTAGAAAGCAGTTTATCATGACCTCCCCCCTTTTCTCTCTCTCTCTTGTTTAATTCACTATGTACTCTTTATTCGTTTGATCCATTATTTCCGGATATTTTACCATTTTTTAAAAGCAGAACTTCTCCTCAGTTTCGGCAAAAACTTCTCAGTTTTGCTGCTCCTTTATTTTACAAAACCAAAAAAATCAGCGTGGTGCAGGTTTTGCTTTTTATTTACGAGGTATCGAGGGGGTAGGGTAGAATCCTGACACGGTAGATTGGACTGCACCACTTCACAATACGGGTGGACAAGGTGCCAGCTCTGAATGTTCTTCATGTAAAATCTCCTTGTAAGTTACAAAATAAAAAATGAAAAAGAGCCCAGGCTACTCCTTGCTGTTGTAGTTTTCTGCTAACAGAGTTACTAGGATGGTGGGGGTTGCACACAGAAAGATTCAATATTATGACCTGTATAACAGCAGCCTGGAGTGGCGTTGTCCATTCCACCACCTCAGCAGTTCATAAAGGTGAAAAGGGCACTGTCCTATCAAGGGCCGTCAGCCAGGCCCTACCTACCTAGGGGTCCATCTCAGTGTGACTCCTTGTAGAACTCAGCAGCAAAGAGGATGGGTACGAAACTAGTATCAGTTGGCTCTGCTTGCCATTGGCTCTGGCTCCCCCTAGTGATGACCTCCCTGCGTTCCGCCCTAGCAGCCCACCTGAGAGTCACAGCTACACCTGAGAAATCTGCCACTTCCTTCTGCTGTGTGCGTAGACCAAAGCATCGATTTTGTTTTACGCCGAAGACGGAATGTAGATGGCGCGACCATCTTGTTTGCTGAGCCACGTAGTATTCAACAGCCAACTGACTTGACTTATAGGGGCTTGCCGAGAAACACCGTAAGGGGTAAGCAATAAATAGGAAAATAGGAAAGAGCACATAAAACTGATGAGTACTTACCCTCTATTCCCTACTGATGTTTCTACTTGGCCCTGCTTAGCATTTCAATCTATATAAAGTCAATGGGCCATATAACCTTCTCCTGCATACACTAGCCAATTAACATTATTCTTTAATAGGAAGAAGTTTAAGGGATGTATTGTCTTCCTATTTTCTTCAGACTAACGTTGTTTACTAAACCACAATCACGATGCCTCCCTTCAAGGGCCAAGGCAATTTTATAGTCCGTGTAAGGGGCGATAGAGAGAAGAAAAGACAAAAAAAATCTACATATGCTTATGTCTACCAGAATATCTGCTCGGTCACCTCTTATGTTTGATGGGGCTTACATCCAGGTAAATAGGTGCAGGATGGGAGCCTAACAGAGCTGTTTTCTGTCAAGGAGTCTCAAAATCCAGAATGGTGTGAGGATATTTTTTTTAAGCATCCCATGTGCTCAGAGCAGATGTAGCCAACATAGTGTCCTCTGAATGTTGTAGACTCCTGTTCCCACTTGTCCCAACCAGGAAGGCCAATGGTGAGGGCTGAGAGGAGTTGCCATCTAGAGGATGCCATGTTGGCTAGCCCTTGCTTAGATCAAGAACATAAGAAGAGCTGGCTGGATCCAGCTAATGGCCCCACCTAGTCTAGCATCCTGTTCTCACAGTGGCCAACCAGATGCCAATGGGAAACCAGCAAGCAGGATTCGAGCACAAGAGTACTTTCCCCTCCTTTGGCCAGGAGGAGGAGGAGGAGGAGGAGGAGGAGGAGGAGGAGGAGGAGGAGAAGAAGAAGAAGAAGAAGAAGAAGAAGAAGAAGAAGAAGAAGAAGAAGAAGAAGAAGAAGAGGGGGAGGAGGGGGAGGAGGAGGAGGAGGAGGAGGAGGAGGAGTTTGGATGATTTGATATCCCACTTTATCACTACCCGAAGGAAGCGGCTAACATTCTCCTTTCCCTTCCTCCCCCACAACAAACACTCTGTGAGGTGAGTGGGGCTGAGAGACTTCAAAGAAGTGTGATTAGCCCAAGGTCACCCAGCAGCTGCATGTGGAGGAGCAACTGATATTCTAGCAACTGATATTCAAATGGCCCAGAAAGCAGGTCTGTTTTTGCCTATATCCCCCCCCCCATTTAATGAGGTAAGGCTCCAAACAGCACAGGTCCCAGGTGTCAGTCCAAAATGGCCCAAGATGTTTCGATGCCCCTGGCAAACCATCAAAACGGACCTCCCCCATAGTGGTAAAAATGTAATAATAAACTACATAGTTGATGAGTGGCTGTTTTCGAAGGGCCCCTGAGAATCGATGGCTTCCCTCTGCCAGCTCTTCTGCACACAGGCCTGCTTTGACGGACCCCGAGATCTGGGGGAATAGGAAATATGCGGTGTCACCCGAGCTGCTACTCAACCAAAGCAGAGGGCAAAACCACATGCCTTATAAGAATGTGGTTGAGATGTGCGTTTGCCAGCAGACATTCCCTTTCTGAGAAGAGGGTTTATTTGTAAAAGGGAAAGGAGAACATGAGATGAAGGTTCATTTACAAGGCTGTCATGGAAACAGCATTTTAAAATAACCACAACTACATAAAATGATAATCATCAAGCCAAACAAACTAAATGCCAAAATACTTTGAAGCCTAAAAATAAGAACTAGGTTTAAATTACCCTAATTTCTATGGTGTGTGTGTGTGTGTGTGTATTTTTTACTACATTTCAGCAGGTAAATCATGTTTCGCCGCATTCTCTTTGTTTTTCATTCTTGAAGAGCAGTGAAGTGGTTTGTGAATCAGGCTTTTAAAAGACATTTGGCTGTAGCAAAATTGTAATAAAAATGCATAATATGTACTTAAGGAGGAAAGTAACACCTCTGCCACAAATTGGTTCTTTGAAATATTTAAATTAAAAAGCCTAAACCATACTATGCTTGAATAGAACAGAATTAAACAGCATGTAGCCAAGATATGGGGTTCTCCACGTGGGGATACATGGAAATAGGCAAAACGCAAAGATGGGGAGGAGGGATCTTTATTAATGACTACATTGATGGTGGTAGTTTTCTCCAGTTCAGATCCTCGCCCGTTTGTTGTTGCCCAAGAAATCTGTCTTCCTATTGTACTTTAGAACAATCCCTGTGAACACTGAAACTTACCATATATTTTTCAATGAATCCGGGGACACTTTTCAGTTTCCTACTAAATAGATGGATTTTGTCAGGGGACTGATTTGTAAATCCAGGGTCTGTGCCCGGGAAACAGGGACATCTGGTATCCTTATCTTACTGTCATCACCCTTAACCTTTGGATATTAGGGTAATTCTTAAGTAAAAACACTTGAAAGAGCAGTGCAATGCAGTCGAAAGTGCGCTGTTTAGTTTGAAGGAAATCTCTTTGAGTTCAATGCAATTAACTTTCCCCTCAATGTGTTTCATTATATGAGCTACGAAGGCAATCCAATAGCCACTTACCTGGGAAGATGCCCCATTGAAGTCTGCGGGACTTCTTTCTAAGCAAACATTGCAGAGGATCGCACCGAATGCTTAGTTCTACTAAAAATTCAGTGTGACATTTGGGTGCACAAAATGCTTGCGTCTTTCATTCGCACTCAAGCCCTACCTAAGAAGAAGAAGAATGCATTGATAAAGGCCCAAGAGCCAATGATAGGTGGAGCCAACTAATTCTGAGTTTTCTGAGATAACCAGCCTCTAGCTTAACTCTGTTTAATGGATGAAGGGGTTAAAAGCATAATGTGAGCTATCCTGACAGGCTTAGCTCACCTTGAGAGGGATTCGGGAATAAAGCCCTTGTTTCCCTCTCAGTCTACCTGCGAAGCTCAGAGTGTAAAGTGGTCTGAGCTCCTTAGTTGTACAAGGCGCTCTTGAGTTCCTAGACCAGTAATTGAGGAACTTTCACAATTGTAACTAAGCCAAGTTTTACTGCCTGTGCAATGCTTTATCAATGCTGTATGGAAAAGCACATGAATTTGACCTTTGGAGAGTTTGTAAGTAAACCATTTTTACTTATAAAACGTGTGGCCTTTTTCTATGCTAGGGAAGAGGGAATTATTTTGGAACTCATAAGGTCTAGCAGCTCATATTTCCACACTCTACTTTGCATAGCTGCCAAGTTATCCCTTTTTTAAAGGGATTTTCCCTTATGCTGAATAGGCTTCCTCGCGAGAAAAGGGAAAACTTGGAAGGTATGTCTACTTTGCTGCATATTTTGTGATTTTCAATCTGCTGCTGGGGTTCACATACCAAAGGGTACTTGCCCCAAACTTTGGAGGCAATTGTCCTTTTATGCCTATTTTTCCCCCTTGCCATCCAATAGTTTTGTCCTCATCCAAATTGCTACAAGAATGCATTCCATCAGGGCCATCTCTAGGTTTAAGAGGACCTTCAACAAAATGCTGGGATGGCTTTGTTGTTGTTTAGTCATTTAGTCGTGCCCAACTCTTCATGACCCCATGGACAAGAGCACGCCAGGCACTCCTGTCTTCCACTGTCTCCCACAGTTTGGTCAGACTCATGTTAGTAGCATCAAGAACACTGTCCAACTATCTTGTGCTCTGTCGTCCCCTTCTCCTTGTGCCCTCCATCTTTCCCAATATCAGGGTCTTTTCCAGGGAGTCTTCTCTTCTCATGAGGTGGCCAAACTATTGGAGCCTCAGCTTCAGGATCTGTCCTTCCAGTGAACACTCAGAGCTGATTTCCTTCAGAATGGATAGGTTTGATCTTCTTGCAGTCAAGAGTCTCCTCCAGCACCATAATTCAAAAGCATCAATCCTTTGGCGATCAGCCTTCTTTATGGTCCAGCTCTCACTTCCATACATCACCACTGCGAAGACCATAGCTTTAACTATACGGACCTTTGTCAGCAAGGTGATGTCTCTGCCTTTTAAGATGCTGTCTAGGTTTGTCATTGCTTTTCTCCCAAGAAGCAGGCATCTTTTAATTTTGGGACTGCTATCACCATCTGCAGTGATCATGGAACCCAAGGAAGTAAAATCTCTCACTGCCTCCATTTCTTCCCCTTCTATTTCTATTTCTTCCCCTTCTATTTGCCAGGAGGTGATGGGACCAGATGGCTTAGATGGCTTAGACATCAGTATTCCCCTCCATTAGGCTGGTCATGTAGCCAGCAACAAGGGGCGCAGCTGTGCAGAAGACATTCCAGAGATGGGGAGCCACCACATGCTACTAGCTTTCAAACATCACGTGGTTGTAGGCTCATCAGCAGGGCCTCCCCTTCTAGTTTTTAAGCATAGACAGATTGGCTTGGGAGGATGAATTCCTTTGAATATTTGGACTTCAAGCCTCCTAAGGCTTTTTAACTGGCTCATCTATTTTGCTGAAACAGTGAAAGTCCAATGAACCGGCTTTAGCACTGGATGCATTTCACTGTGTTTTAATCCTTGCCCCTAACTTCAGGGTTTGCCATCTTTATTCCCCCCTGATGATATTTCACTGCAGGTCTCAGGCCTACACTTTGTCTGCGGCCTCATTATGCTCTGCTTCAGGGGGAAGCAGAGGAAAAGCTGAGGCGTCTGGGACTTTTTAGCTTAGAGAAAAAGCAAGTAAGAGCTGACGTGGTAGAAGTTTATGAAATTATGCATAGCCTGGAGGAAGCGGTTGGAGAAAAGTTTTTCTCCCTCTCTCATCACAATAGAGCTCATGGCAGTGGCGGAGGAAGGGGGTACGGTAGGGGCGGTCCGCCCAGGGTGTCACCACTGGGGGAGGGGTCCTGACAAAATACTGGGCGGCACTCATTGTGGGGCCTACAGCATGCCCGAGCCACACATCTCTCCTGGGAGTGACACAGTGGCTTGGGTGCCCGCAGGCTCCGCGCTGACCCATATGGTAGGGCAGCTGAGTGGGAGGGGCAGATAGACTCCTCAGAGGCCCCGTGGAGCATCCTGCCCTGGCTTTCCCCACCCCCCGGGAGCCGCCCCAAGCACCTGATCGGCTTGCTCTGCCGCTGGCTCATGGACATCCAACGAAACTGAATGTTGGGAGATTCCGGACAGATAAAAGAAAGGGCTTCTTCATGCGGCACAATTACACTGGAATTCCCCCCCCCCCCCGATGGGAGGCAGTGATGGCCACCAACTTCGATGGCTTTAAAAGCAGATTAGACAAATTCATGGAAGATAAGACTATCAAAGACTGTTAGCTATGATGGCTACACTCTGCAGTGATGTTTATGATAAGCAGTTGCTAGAAATAACAGGAGGGGTTGTGTGCTCTTGTACTTAGAATCTGCTTGAGGTTTTCTGACAGACATCTGGGAAGCCACTGTGAGAACTAGTTGCTGAACTAGTTGCATTGGCCTGATCCAGCAGACTCTTCTTATATTCTTACATTCACATGTTCTTATGGAGAACCTGTAGCCATCCTGATGTTGATGACCATTGACCATGCTAGCTGGGGCTGGTGGGAGCTGGAGTCCAACAATGTCTGATGGCAAGGAATCTGCTCTACTCTCTCCTTTGGGTCTCATTTTGCCCACTGACCTTCACGATAGGGCACCATCTGTTTTCTGTTTCTATAATACATACAACTGTCTGGAACAGGGTCAGCTCCCTATCTAAATAAATAACCAAAGGAACTGTAAAACAAACAGCAAAGGGTGTTTAAAAATATTCACTCATCCACACACGGGTCCAAAAGGGAGAGAGGCTAATATACAAATGCCAAGGAAAGAAAAGTAACCAAAATTCCCCACTCCCACATGTGCACACATCTCTTTTATCTTAAAGAGTTTGTCTGTTCCATTCAATGCCTTTATGAGGCTCCCCTGCAAGTTTTGCTTTGAATTCTTCCGTATTAGTCTCAGTTTAGCCTCTTGGAACCTGTGGTTATTAGTACATTACCAAGGGAAGTCCTCATCTGAAATGAGAACCACCTCTATGGGCTATAAATCAAACATAATTAGCCTCTCCAGTCAAGTTCTAGCAAAACATACCGGGGACTCGTACATGCTGCGGGGAAAGCAAGTTCGGAGCACAGCGCTCCACAACAGAAAGGAAGACATTTGCACCGACATAACAATATAATGATAGAACATTAGCTGGACATAAAAGCACAAGCGCATATATTTATAAGGGCCAGCTCCAAATTTGACAAAGCAGCTGCGTCTTTGACCTGCCTTTTTCAATGCCGACAATGCTCTAGGCATAGCATGGAACTGGGGCCCTGTGGAAAATGTAACTGGTGCTTCCCAGATCCTGACCTGGGGGCTGCCATTTTTATTTCCTACAATGTTCCTGCCCCATGTTATGGCAGGGGCATTGTGAACCATTAAAATGGAAGCTCCAAGACACTCAGTTGTCCCACACTCGGATGAAAGACTCAGAGTCTCCGCTCAGTCACATATACAACATAAAAATAAGATTCCAAGGAATCTCTTGGACTTCCTTCCTCCCCTTTGTGGGTCCCATTGTTAATCATTTCCTCCTGCATCTTTTATGATAATCCAAATCTTTGATCTCTCCATTGTGTCCAAAATTCACCATTAAACTACAAGTGATATTCCACTCCTACTAACGATCTTAACCGTTTACAAAGGTCTTTAAGATAAGTTATAAACGTTTCCCCATTCCTTATTAAAATTTTGGTCTTCCTGATTTTGGATTCTTCCGGTCATTTTAGCCATTTCAGCATAATCAGCTTGATCTGCCATTCTTCTCTGGTAGGGACTTTTATCTTCTTTCCATCTCTTTGTATCTTATCATAGGCTACAAAGTTTAAGAAGCACACTGGCAGAATCTGGGACACATGGCTGGGCATAAGCAAAGACATCGTTCCAACACCTGACATGGCTCTCTCTCTCTCTCTCTACCTTTAGAGGGACGGGGTGAGGCCCACCATTTCCACAGTTCCCGCCCCAAGCGAGAAGACTGAGCTTTGCTAGCAAGTGCTTCGGGGGTTGCTCCTGCGCTGATGGCAGTGTGTTTTGGTGGCAGGACTCAAGTCTAACCCTCTAACTCTCCCTCAGCCTCCCATCCAGGTGGCTCCACAGATTGGCCAGTCATCTTCTCAGCTACCATGGAAACCTCACTCTCTGGAGGTGTGTTGGAAACTGGTTTGATCAGCTCCCCCTCCCCAACTGGGACATCCAGTGGCCCTGGGGGAGAACCCCCATCCAGTTCTCATGGTTCAAACAGGTGGTATGTGCTGATCAAGCAGTGAGATACAGGATCAGGCGGTTCACATTCACATCACCCTTGCTGAACAAGGTCTTTTCAACACAACTAGGCTCTGTTTATCATATTTCCATCCTGCACATCTGCCAAGCTGGTCATGGTGCCATCTACTCATCCTCACAGCAACCCTGTGAGATAGTTTCACCCGAGAGTTGGGCATTTACTCATGGCAACTCATCAAGCTTCACTAGGAAGCAAGCAGCAGGGGCAGATAGTCCTTAGACATTGTGCTGCCTGGGACTAAATAGAAATCATGCCTTCCCAGCATAGCTGCCAAGTCTCCCGTATTCCCCAGAAAAACCCCATTTTTCCAGTTGTTTCCCGCTGGCAGCCCAGATTTTTTTAAAAAACCGTAAATCCCCCAGATTCTTACCGGCCCGGGCATGTCTGGAGTCTCTGGACATGCGCAGAGGTGATTTCTGGTGCTGCGGCCATTTTGGAAATGGGCAGAGCATGCGTAAAAGCGACTTCCGGTGCTGCTCTGCCCAGTTCCAAAATGACCACAGCGCAACTTCTGGTGCTGATCCCGGATTTTTCAATCTGGGAGTTGGGACCTATGAGCTTTGGGTGCCACGAGTTATTTTGGCACCTCAGTAAGAAACACTGCTCTCTGGAATGGTTTTTTTATTTTAAAAAATCCCCAATAATTTGCTGCCCTGTATGAGACCCCAGATCAGTTGCCTGAGTCAACTTCCTCATTCTGCTCAAGGGCAGAGCCAGCCCCTCTAAGAACCTCTATCTTTCAAGTCCAACAATGTCTATTAAATAAGGATTTCTCTTTTTGTATGGCCAAACTATCTATAAAACCCCTCGATTATTAATGTCTTCCTCCTAACACCCTGAGTTCATAATATCTATATTACTGCTGCCTAAATCAACTATATTAATGCTGGCTTCTTTCCTTCCCTGGAAGTCAATTTTCCATCCACACTTGGTTTTCTTTATGAAGAGGACAACATTTATTAACTATCCAATTAAAAGCATTTTATTATATGGTTGCTGTTCGTGGCACTGTACTAAAGGGTCTCTCAGCATTGCTACTATAAACGGTGTCTTCCAGAGGTTTATACGTGGAATGTAAAATCTTCTCTTTGGATTGCGAGGCTTCAGCTAGGGAACGTAGATTTTCTTCTTCTTTCTTTTTTTCAAAAATGGCAATACCTTATCCTTCTCATAACTGGAAACCCCACACTTTACTCTGCAATTTCCCTGGTGCCATTTGGCAGCAGATCAACACTGATTCTGCATAAGTGACCTGTGGGTTTTTTTTTGAGAACTGATGTACTGAACTAGTGCATAGTACACAATGGAAAGTTCATTTTTAAAAAGGATATAGTTCCAGTTCAAGTTTGCCCATACCAAAAAGGAACTTAGTTTGTAATGGGTCAATTTACAGTTTAATTCATAATTCTTTCACACGGTCCTTACCATTCCCCCCCCTTCTCTACCATTCAGAATTTTACATTTACCATTTTATCTGTATAAAAAGTGATGCCGCCATTTAAGTTTAAGGATCGTGATTGTTGGGGGAAATACCATATTTTTCGTTCCATATGACGCCCTTTTTTCCTCCTAAAAAGTAAGAGGAAATGTCTGTGCATCTTACGGAGCGAATGTGTGATCCCTGGAGCCAAATTGCCCAGGGGCCAAAGGCAGATCGACCTTTTTTATTTTTAGAAATAGCTAAAGACTAAAAAGAGGGAAGGAGAGTGTTGAAAGGACCCGCTCAGCAGCTGGTTGCAAGAGATCAGGGAGGGAGATAAGGGAGCTAGCTCCCTTCCCGCCCAGCCCAGGCCCCTTGCCCAGGCCTCATTTGTTGTCTGCAGAGAGAGGCTGCTTGTTTCCCCAGCTACATGTGACTGGCTGATTAGATTATCTGTCTGAAAACTGTAGAAATGGGTCCCTTTCCTTTCCTAGAGAAGCTGCAGAACTGTGAGATGAACCCATAAAAACAGGATTTTTCCCTTTGTGAGGTAAGCTCAACAACTTTGAGCTGATCCTTAAAAATGGAGCTTTCCCCCTTTGCAAAAAAAAAAAAGATGCACAACTACCGTGTTTCTCATATTATAAGACATGTCTTATATTTATTTTTTCCTCAAAAAAACACACTATGGCTTATTTTCAAGGGATGTCTTATTTTTTTCCTCCTCCTCCTGCCGCGGCCGGCATTGCTGCTGCGCCTATCACTATGTCTTATTTTCAGGGTATGGCTTATATTCATTGAATGCTTAAAAATCCTGCTATGGCTTATTTTATGGGTATGTCTTAAAATATGAGAAACAGGGTATGAGCTGACCCCCCCCCCCCAAAAAAACAGGGCATTTCCCATTTGCAAAAAAAGCTGCACAACCTTGAGCTGATCCTCAAAAAAATGGAGCTTTCCCCCTTTACAAAAGAAGCTTCCTCAAATATTTAATGGGGGAGGGGCAAATGCACCTAGGCCTCTAGGAGTTGGCTGTTGTGCCTAGGACAATTCAAGAAAGCAAAAAAAAAAAAATTCCCCTTGTTTTCCTACTCTAAAAGCTAGGTGCATCCTATGGTCGGGTGCGTCCTATGGAGTGAAAAATACGGTAAATAGTTTGAGCCTTCAAACATATGGAAGTGCTAACAAATGAAGCAGAATGGTCAATTGCAATGCATTGGTTCTTTCCACACTGTCATAAGAAATCTGTGGTGCCCATCAAGTCTTCCTTGGGCATCCTGAAAAGCCCCTGAGTTTCCTCCGTCCCCACCCCTACCCCCACTATGCGCAAGCTGATGAGGTGATAAGTGTGCCTTGGAAAGAACATAGAGCTGAAAGAGGAAGTGAGGAACAGTGGCACTCTTTCCCACTTCCTCTCTCAGCTCTTTCTGCTTTTCAAGGCTCAGATTGATTCTACTGGATCCAACTTTTTACCCAGATCCCTTTGGGAAATGAAGTGTGCAAATACGCACTTTCTCTTTTTCTGTCTTGTGGGCTGGGGGTGGGGGTGGCGGTGCTTAAACAGGGAAGGGAAGAACATTTATCGGGGAGCAGTGCCTACAGCACTTGCTGAAAAAATCCAGATGGGATGTGCTCACAGGCCAAGAGAGAGAAAAAGCTTTATTTATTAACCATTTATTTATTGCATTTATATCCAACCTTTTTTATCCAAGTGAACTCAAGTTCTCACTCTAAATGCTCCCCCCTTGTCATTCAATCCCCACAACAACCCTATAAGAGAGGCTAGTTTTTACAGTCATGGATGGCCATCTGTTGCTTTAGCTGCGATTCCTGCATTGCAGGAGGTTGGACAAGATGACCCTTGGGAGTCCCATGATTCTATGACTGGCCCAAGGTCATAGAATCATAGAGTTGGAAGAGACCACAAGGGGAATCCAGTTCAACCCCCTGCCAAGCAGGTCACCCAGTGAGCTTCCTGGTAAGTGGAGATTTGAACCCTGGTCTCCCAGGTCATAGTCCGACACTCTAACCACTACACCACACTGGCTCTGTGACCCCTGGTGCATGGCCTAGGCTTCTCCCTTTGTCTCTCACGCACTACTTTTGCCTTGCTGGCTTGAGCCATACCAAGCCATGGCACTTATCAACATCTACAAGCAGGGTGCCAAGAATTCCAGAATACAAATCACGTTCCTCCTCAGTTCAAACCCATTTAACATAAACACATGGTTTGCAGGGAAGGGGTGGGGGGAAACGCAGCCAACATATGTGGATGGTTTAAATTGACTCACTGTATTAACTTCCACACTACTGAAAGATGGTCTCAACCAAGGATTTTTCTACGCTGCCGAGGAAAGCTGGCCCACAGCTGTTTGTGTGAGTGCCCGGGGAGTGTCCACGGAGAACGGCACCTTGAACCACTTTATTTCTCAAAATCCAGAGGATTTGTTACATCGGGGTTTTCAAAACATTTTTTTTCCCTTGCCAGAAGTGTTAATGTGTGTCATTACAGCTGCCAAGTCGTGCACAGTGCACCGAGACCCTCATCGGAGTTTATAGAACCTGACATAAGAATGCTAAAGAAAACAGAGGCACGATATGGAGAGTGACAGCTGATTATTTATTTTTACATATTTTTCAAAGTATCAATAAATCCAATTGAGGCTTCATGACTTGAGATGTTGTAAGAACGGCAGAGAACACGAATTATAATTAAGCCGCATTCGCGCTCGACACACGCACACACAAAGAAATGGAAACAGAGAGTGCTCACAGAATGAACTTTGAGCGATCAAAGGAAGTTCAGTTACCTGAAAAAATGGCGGGTGGGGGGTGGAGAGGCTCTGATATTTAACTGTGTTAAGATGATATTAAGGTTTACAGTCCCAAGTTGGTCTCTGAGCAGGGCCAGATTTAGGAGGAGGCAATCTCCTGGGCAAGGGTGGCTAACCTGTAGCCCCTCCAGATGTTGTTGTTCCATGGCTCCAAGCATTCCTGACCATTGACTATGCTGACTAGGGCTGATGGGAGTTGGGAGACCAACAACATCTGGAGGGTGATGGCTTAGCCACCCCTGACATAAAACAATGCAATGTGGTCTTTAAAAGGCCCAACCCTCCACACCCCTGCCGCTCATATTTTCTCCAAGCCCCAATGCATGTCATATCCCTTTTCAGCTCCTGGCTTGCCACTGAAGACCTTTTGCCCAGAACTGGAAGTCTCTGCCTTCCCCTGGCTCTCTCTCTTGGGCTTCCTGGTTATGTGGAGGAGGACAGGACTGTGGGTGCCACAGAGCATGAGTACCTTCCAACATTTCTCCAATGAGAATAGGGATGTTCTAATCCATAATAGTGATAATTTTATTATTTATACCCTGCCCATCTAACTGGGTTGCCCCAGCTACCCTATAAAGCTTCCAACATATATAAAAATGATGGTGATGATGATGATGATGATAATAATAATAATAATAATAACAGAAGAAGAAGAAGAAGAAGAAGAAGAAGAAGAAGAAGAAGAAGAAGAAGAAGGAGAAGGAGAAGGAGGAGAAGAACACAGATGTCCCAAGGAAAAGCAGGACATTCCGGGATCAAATCAGAAACTGGGACAGCTGCTGTAAATCTGGGACTGTCCCTGGAAAATGGGGTCACTTAGAGGGTCTGTGCATGACTGGTGCCCCCTAGCTAGCTGTGGTGGAGGGCACTATTCTGTTGCCAGTGTTGAACTGAGATTTAACCATTAATCCGCTTGGGAATTCAAACACATCAGGAGGACACTACATTGTCTACCCATTTTATCTTCTCTTGACTTCAGTTAATTACCTTGGAAGTCTGTATTCATACTAGATGAAAAAGATTTCTTGTTTCTCTCCAAAAGTTGGTTGCACAACAGATCCTTTCAAATCTTGCTCATTAAACGTTTTGGTTTTGGGGGTTGTTGTGTTGTTGTTTTTTCTTACGCCTTTGTTTTCTACAGCATCTTCACGGCAATTACTTAATAAATTATAAATCAATGTGTGTGCTTTTTTAGAAAATGCATAGCTGCAAGACGCAGTTTGGCTAACCAGCTTTGTGTGCACGTTTTTGTATGAATACGTATGCGGAGGTCGTGGTTCAAATCAATAGCAGCCGTTGAAATGCTTTGCTGTCTTAACGGTTAAATATTGGGGTTAGCTGCCCCGCCCCACCCCACCCCCACCGGCACTTTGCTCACAATTAATAACTTGTTGTGGATGCACCTGTTGCTAGCATTTAATTTCTGTTTAGCACATTTCACAGAAAATATGACCATGTGTCAGTGTATAGTTCCTGCTTGATGTTGCATATAATTCTTATAATATTCTGAACGGCATGTGCTAATTATTTAGTACAATAGCTCATCTTATGGAGCTGTAAGCCTGGGGAAAGAAGGGTAGTAATTACCTGGGATGAGGATGTCTTTTTACCTGCAAGGAGGATGTCTTTTGTTGTTGTTGTTGAGACCAAAGGGTGGGGGCGGGAAGGGGAGGGAATCAAAATCTAAAGAGCATTCAATTGATGAGTATTCAATACAGAAAGAGTTAAACATTTTTGACAAGCTTACTGCCAGCAAGACTGGAATCTCTGGCTTCCAAAGGAGCGGTTTTGTGAAATGTACAGCAATTATGAAATGCTTGTCTTGATTCATATATACATACGCTAACAAATTTGTTCCTTCCATTTTCGAAACCAAGCTTCTTGGACCTCTTTCTGCAAAAAGTTTGTTCACTCTTGCATTTGTCTGCATGTTCCAGAGCTCTTTAATTTATTTTGACTTGTCTGGCTTAACCTACAGCAGAGGACAAAAATAAATAAATGCAGCGATGGGCCTAGTGAGAAGATCAAAATAAAAGAAGTCTCTCTCTCTCTCTCTCTCTCTCTCTCTCTCTCTCTCTCTCTCTCTCTCTCTCTCTCTCTCTCTCTCTCTCTCTATATATATATATATATATATATATATATATATATATATATAGGGGGCTCACAAAGATAAAGTCTAATTTACATCAGAATGCCTGCTTTCATTCCCTTGTCAAAACTCAAGAAGGTGCGACCTTGACAGAATACTTTGCAAAAGGGAAATTTTGTCTGGAGCTAGCCTTTTTGCGGAGGAGAAAATAGAACATTAGTCAGAATGGGGATCCAAAAATGGGCTAAGTGAAGTCCTCAACTGAGGTATGTGTCAAAGCAGCTCATGGTCAGTCTCACCACCTGCCAAGGTGAGAAGACCTGCGGGAAGGGTCCTTATCCCAGAGACAGAGGAGCTCCACTCCCAATCTGCCACCACTCCTTTCCAAGAACAATGCAGGATTGGGTTGCGTCATAAGAGTGGAATCAGGGAGACTAGTGAAATGTTGCGGAATGTCAGTTTTCGAGAAGTAGCAGTAGTAATAGCGAACGGACACTTTTTTTTGTATCACAGGAGCCAAAAAAGTTGTAGATTGCCTTTGTTGCAACTATTTTTAAAAAGCATCCTGTGCAATAGATAGTGGTAAATAATATATACTGCTTTGCCACCATCTCAGAATTGTAGAGTTGGAAGGAGACAAAAGGATCTTCTAGCCCAAACCTCTGCAATGCAGAAATCTTTTGCCCAATGTGGTGTCAGGTTGCGCCGGACAAGCAGGAATGGTGGCAAGGCCCCTAGGTGAGGCGGCAACCACGGAAGAGTCTGGGGAAATTGAGGACTTCATACCTGGAGAAGACTGGTGGTGGCACTCCTCAGAAGAGGAAGAATCAGATAGGGAGGAGGGAAGACCAGAACAGGAGGAGGAAGGAGTCGAGCCAGAATCAGGCCCTTGTGAGGAGAGGAGCCGGTGGGCCCCATCCCCTCCTCCCGTCTCAGTTGTAGAACGTAGAGCTGAGAAATGTAGGGAACAATTGGAGGCAGCTGCAGCTCGTAAGAGGCGTGGTGATGAGCCGGCTACTTGAGGAAGGCCGGCTGCTCCCTTCACCAGCACTTGCAACTGCTGTGCTGAAGCGCGTGGTTGTCCTTGCTTACCCTGTTCCTGATTCCAGCGTTACTGACTTCAGTTCTTGACTTCGGCTCCTGTCTTTGCCTTCTCCTGACCCCCAGTACTGATACCTGACCTCGGCTGGTTCCCGACTCGGACTGCTCCTGACTTCGGCTTCTCCTGACCCGGACTGTGGACCTAGGCTCCCTCTGCATCCGACTGCTGCCTTCAGCGTGCCAACCTGTCGGCGCCCGAACATGTGGGACTCAAATGCTGCTAATGTGCCACTGCCGAGCAGCACAGAGGAGTCCTCCTCCTCCTCTTCTTCCTCCTCCCTCCTTGCAGGCTCTCTGCTCCCGCTTCTTCCCACCCCTTCAGTTCTCCCCCTCCCTTCTCGGAGCTAGACGTCAACAAGGTGCCCTGCCCTGCACCTCGCCCCGATTGGAACAGCGAGCCTCGGGAAGGGTCAGCATTGGCCGCCGGCTCACGTCAAACCAGCCAATGGAGGGGAGGCCTGAAGTTGCTAAGGCTTCGGATTGGCCAGCGTCACAGAAGTCTGAGCAACCTCGGAGCATGCTAGGAGATGTAGTCCTGGGAAAGCACCTCTCCGCAGAGCTAAACTGGAGCTAAACCAGCCAGCGCAATGACTGATTGAGTGGGCGACAGGCTCCGTGGGCCAGATTTACGACCCTGACGGGCCTTATCCATGAGTCCTTTTGGAGGAAACCAATAAGACAGAGGATCCAAATACAGCAGCTTAAATGAACCAATAGTAGCTGTACCCTCTGGAACCAAAAGGCTGTTACTTTATCCTAATGCAAATACAGACAATAATAATACAGATATAAAATCCTTTGACTCAATACACAACACCCCTCCCCCCCTAGTGAGCACAGCAGACGTAATCCCTCAGGTACTGTGGGGTCCTACAACTTCTACTTGATCTCTTGACAACAGGTGTTGCAGGTTCTGGATTGCGTTTTACCTGTGGTGGAGGGGCTGCTATAGTGGTTTCGTCAGGAACAGATGGAGTCCCAGACATCTCAGGGTCCCCTACCTGTACCTCATCATCATGAGGACTAGCAGACCCTGGTTCATTTGCTGAAGCCCCTGGTGACTGCACCTCTGGGCCATTTTCACTCTGGTCTCGCAGCTGTGCGTCATTAGCCAGGGATGGTTCATTTAAGCTGCTGTATTTGGATCCTCTGTCTTATTGGTTTCCTCCAAAAGGCAGCACTGTGATTGCCTGATATTGTTCCCTCCAAAATGTATCCCTTTCTAGCTAGTCCCCTGTCCCTATAAATGTAGCTTTGCTCCCCTCAGACCTCAGTCTTGTTTACTTTAATAAAGAAGTGTTACTAGAGAACTGTCTCCAGCATATTATGTCAAGAGAGCTGATATCACGAACCCCACGTCACAACAATTGGCGACGAAGGTGGGATCCGGAATGCTGAGGAGCGGTTAAACGCAGCCCTGCCTCAGAGTCCAGGATTGCAGCTGAGAACAAGACTCACTGGCCAGCTGAGAAGACGACCCTGCCCGCTAGGACAATGTAGAGTCCAAGGGTATTAGAGCCCTACCAGCCATCAGAGCCCCACACGTGGGAAGACTACGTTGAACGCTTTGAGTTCTTCGCAGTGGCTCAAGGGATCACCGATGCCGGCAAAAGAAGGGCCACATTCCTGAGCTATTGTGGGCCCGAGACCTTCAAGCTGGCCAAGGCATTGCTTGCTCCAGCGAAGCTGAGTGAGACATCTCTCCAATATATTCTTGCCTGCCTAACGAGCCACTTGGCGCCTACTGAGACCAAGATGGCCCGGCGGATGGAGTTCCATAAGAGGCAGCAGCGTGCTGGGGAGTCTGTATCTGCATTTCTGGCTGAACTCCGGAAGCTCGCTCAACACTGCGGCTTCCAAAATCTGGAAGAGACTCTCCTGGATCGGTTTATTGGTGGTCTGAGCAGCAAGAAAGCCAGAAGACGCATCGTGGCTAAAGAAGAGGTTACCCTTGCTTCAGCATTGAAGGAGGCCACCGCCACGGAGAATTATGAAAGAGAGGAGCTTGATGCCAGTCGCAAGGCCACTAAGCCACAGATAGAAGTTGCGCATGCCATGGACGAGCTAGAGGCTACTCCGAGCCACAGTGCACAAAGATCGCCGAGGCAGTTGCCCAGGTTTTGGAGGAAACCAATAAGACAGAGGATCCAAATACAGCAGCTTAAATGAACCAATAGTAGCTGTATCCTCTGGAACCAAAAGGCAGTTACTTTATCCTAATGCAAATACAGACAATAATAATACAGATATAAAATCCTTTGATTCAATACACAACACTGGATGTCCCAAATATGGTGGGGAATGAGCTCTTCTAAGAAGAAGGAGATGAAATTCATAAATGGTAAACGGAATGGGCCTTGCCTTCACCTATTGGTAGTTCTTTGTTCTAAATGAGCCAATCTGATTGATTGTTCTGTAATGTATGGCTACCCAAAGGTATAAATGTTTGAGACACCCTTTGTTCTCGGCTTGGCTCCTCTGAGCCATTGCTTGCTGTCAGCAAACAATAAAATTTACTTTCCTTTTCTCTATTGCTGCACGGCAAAGTTTCTTTAGTTTGCGTGGCGACCCTACATTTCCACGGCATGCTCTGGTTCATGGGGTCACAGAGAGTCGAACACAACTAAGAAGACTAAACAACAACAACAACAACAACAACAACAACAACAACAAAAGTTAGTCAGAGCATCTGTTTTTGAGTATCTATAACTGTGTAGAGCATGTGTGAATGCCCTGCACAATGGAGAGAGCTTGAATAGATTTGGGTTTCTATTAATAACTGTGGGATTTGTGGTCTAATTAGGAGGGGCACCACACTGGCTGATCCTGTGACATAGGAGAATGGAAACAGATTCACCAAAGTGGTATAAAACATAAATGTTCCTTGAAGCAGCTGGAGTGGGAGAATGGACTCTCGGATCAGATGGTGGTTATTGCTGGTAGTTCTAGATCAGATCCCAGGAGCCGCTGGAAAGTGCTAATGATTCCCTGCAAAAGGATGGCACCTTTCATAATTCAATTCATTTGAACCCTCTCATTTGCTCTAACACAGAGAAAATATGCTAACCTGATTTGGGTTTTTTAAAAAATGTTTTCTGCACAATGTGCCAATAATATAGGATTGATTTTTCTTTAAAAAAAACAAAACACCCTTCCCCAAAAAATCTGATTCTAAACAACTAGGCTAAGTGCCAAGTAGCCTTAGTATTTACATGAATGCCAAAGTAATGTCTACATCATTTTCTTTCTTTCTTTCTTTTTTAAAAAGAAAGCCTGTGGGGGGAAATTAATAATTGAGAAGTGTAACAAGTTTTCTAATCACAAAAAATATTTATTTGGGAGTCTTTCGAACACATACTACCACTTTCCATAATTACAAAATGAGGTTACGCGTTAACCAGTTTTAAATCTGTCAAAATATTTTAAGCAGAATGAGAAATCTACTTTGTGAATTATCAGTTCCATTTATTAGCCTAATGATAAACTCACCTTTCACCTGCAACAGATCACAGATAATCGTTGAAACGTGAAAGAAAAGCAAACAAATTGTCACATGAAATGCAGTTTACAGGAATAGCATAGGGCCCAATAGATTCAGTTTTATTTAGCAAAATGCATTTGTTTTAGGGATAAAATTATTTTTTGGGGGTGGGGATTTAAGCCAAAATCATTATTAAATAAATGTGGAATAAACCTTTAATTGATTCCACTTGTTTTGATCTGGAATGTTTGGGTCAGGGAGGGGAATACTATAAAGAATTGGGTTGCAATACTGCATCTTTGTGGATTCACATTCCCCAAAAGCAGTTGCAAAAGAGTAAAAAGAAAAAGACTCTATCTGTGTATCTAATTATAGTGAATAGATTGTTGGGCTTGAACGTTGTCCTGGCCCTTGCTGCCCGAAGAATGCAAATTCAGGTTTCGGTTTCTGCCCAATTCTTCCATGGATAAATCTGAGTGATAAAAAGGCAAAACAAGAGTTAAAGGCACAGTGGGCGAGTTGCATGGCTAAGTGCAAGCTAAGATGTTTACCCAACAAGCTATGCAACTCCTGTCTCTTCCTTTTGAAGAGTGGAGCGAACACAAGTCTCGGCATGGTGAACAGCAGGTGTCTCTGCTCTGCACCTGCAAATGGGCACCTCTGTTAGTGGACCAGGCCTGTGAAGTTCATACATTCCGACACTGGTCCCTCTGTGACCTTAATGATGGAGGTGCCAGCTCAGTTACCAACTCACTCTCAGGTGCCCACACAGAGGTGGCTCCTTACTGACAAGAGGGGTGGGTAGTGACAGTCCTTTAGGAGATGCCACGCTAGAGAAGTCCAATATCACATGGGCAAGACACCTCTCTGATAACCCGCTTGAACCTTCCCTTGGATCCTGCTCCTGTCTCTCTTGATCAATGGCACTCTTCTCCTGCTCAGACAGTTCTCAAGGCCCTGATTTCGCTTCCTCCATCCCGCTCAGGCCCTCCCCCAGTTGTGTAGCTCTTAACTCCCCGAACTTGTCCCCTACCTTCTCAGGATTCACTCCAAGATCTACGCAGGGCTCCCGACAGACATAGGAGTCCTGGGTTCAAATCCATGCTCACCCATGAAGTACAGCAGGTGATCTTTGGGACAGGCTACACATTCCAAAGGTCCCAGGTTCCGTCCATGGCATCTCTAAGTAAGAGCAAAAATCTGGGACCTTAGTAATAATAATAATAATAATAATAATAATAATAATAATAGATGCCTAGAATGATGTTCTCGAAGCTACGAACATGAGTTTGACCAAACTGTGGGAGGCAGTGCAAGACAGGAATGCCTGGCGTGCTATGGTCCATGGGGTCACGAAGAGTCGGACACGACTAAACGACTAAACAACAACAACAACAACAACAACAGAATGATAGGACTTGGAAGGGACCCTGAGGATCATCTAATCCAACCCCCTTGCTAGGCAGCAGAGGAACCAACCCCCACGGCAGGTTGCCAGGAATGGACAAGACCAGGGAAAGTCCTTATCATCTGCTTTTATTCAATATTCAGAGGGAATGTGGCCTTGGAAATGTAGTTGTGGGCGAAAGGGAGACCAGTTGGTGGTATGGGTTTTTTTCGCTGTGCTGTTGTGTTGTGAGGGGAATAGTGTTTGTATGAGGTACGTTTTTCTTTACATTGCAATGTAGTCGAAGCAAAATTCCAAGTATGGTTGATACTTGGCCAATAAATTCTATTCTATTCTATTCTATTCTATTCTATTCTCTCGGAATAATGGCGTTGCTCCGAGTAAATATCCCCATCCTACTCTCCCACTTCCTTATTCGTCATCCCTTCTATGGTTGGCAATGAGGGCCCTTTGCTTCTGAGCTCTTTGCTCTCCTACTTTCAAGGCCTGCCTGGTTCTGGGAGAGGGGGGATCTGGAATGCTCTCTAAAGACACTGAGTCCGTCAGCTGTCGCTCCCCTGGTGCTTCTTCTTCTTTCTCCTTCTCCTCTCCCATTATTTTCCAGCTTTCCCCCTCATCTGCCTCTGAACCCCTGTTGTAATTCTGAACTGTCTCCTTCTTCTCTGGAAGGGTCAGGCTTGGGAGGCGGTCTCCACCATTCCTCCTCTGCCCAGGAATACGCCCATATGAGGATCGAACCTGCAACCTTGGTGTTTTCATGCTCTAACCAACTAAGCTATGCAGTTGTAAAGAAGAAGAAGAAGAAGAAGAAGAAGAAGAAGAAGAAGAAGAAGAAGAAGAAGAAGAAGAAGAAGAAGAAGAAGAAGAAGAAGAAGAAGAAGTTTTCCCCGTGCCAATGATGATGATGATGATGATGATGATTCATGGGAGAGTTCCAGAGTATGGTTGCCCTACGAGTGGGTTTTTGTCCACTACAAAAAATGTTTTCACCCCAGCTGTGAACTGTGTTTCCAGCCCAGATGCTGAAGAGGGCATGGCTACTGTATATCCTATTCCCTGCATTCACAGGTAGCTCATTACATTACAGCAGCTTGGCTGAGTTCCTACTCTATAGTGTACAGAGCATAATAGTTCATTCAGCTTGGCTTAGGCAGCCTTTGGCACCGCTTCGTGCAAACAGATTTGAGAGTCCACACTCCAGCCTGAATGCACATTCAGAGATATGTGAATGCATGGATGAAAGAAAGTCAGCTTTCCACCAAATGCTTACACACACACACACACACACACACACACACACACACACACACAGGCTTTCTTTATCTCCGTGTTTTGCAAGTTACACTGTTGGGATTAGTACAAATTGTTAAAATGTTCCTCTTGTTATCATGGCTGCTTGCTAAGTTTCTCCTTAAAACAGTCCAACCTGTTCAGGGTGAATTCCCTCCGCCTTTTCTTTTAAAGATATCTTAATTAGTCTAATCCTAACTGGTCTTTTTCCAATGTTCCTGTTGGCACAGTTGGATTTCAATTAACATTCTGCTTTAATGTTGCAAATGCCCCTGCTCAGACTTCTTATTTTTATTTTTATTTTAAATGTGCTATTTTGGATGCCATTTCTCTCCTCTCCTTTCTTTTTTCCATCTTCAAAAAAAATATGTATTCTGTTCTCTAAAAGCTTTTGGAAGTGAAAGGAGTGCTGTCAATTTGTGCTATTTGAGTTTTTCAAGAAACACGGCCCTTTTCTGAGGAGCTTTTGACACAGATACGTTGTATGTTATTTCTCCACTCTCCACTTTGCAACCTTTTAGGGCATCATATCAAATAATAATAACAATAATAACAACAATAATAATAATACATTATTTATATGCCCCCATCTGACTGGGTTGCCCCAGCTACTCTGGGCGGCTCCCAACAAAAAATAATAAAAACACAATACAACATCACACACTGAAAACTTCCCTGAACAGAGCTGCCTTCAGTTCAGCTCCTAGTCCCTTCATTCTCCTGCTCATCTCCAATTCTTAAGCTTGCGCCTAGTTATGGAGTACCCATATTTCCAATGGTCAATGAAACTCTGGGGAAAGTTTTGCCAAAGAGTAGCTCTATATCTGTTAAGGGAGCACAACATCTGTAGCCATGTACAGTTGCTGCTAAATATTGCAATATTTCCAGGTGAATCTGGATGGTGGTGCTCAGTATTCAAGGAATTTGAAGTAAAGAGATGGAGACGAATGGGGAAAGGTTGTGGCTCAGAGGGAGAACATCTGCTTTGAATTCAGAAGGTCCTAGGCTCAATCCTTAGCATCTCCAAGTAGGCCTGGGAATGTTCCATGCCTGAACCCCTGAACAGCCACTGCTATTGTAAGACATATTCTTATGTTCCTAAGATTCGGGAGTTTTTATGCATGCCTTTACAGACAACTTTGCTCCAGGTTATTAGGCAAGCTGTGAATTGGGTCTCTTCACTTTAAAATTTGGACCAAATCCCTGGTTTGTACAGATTTGAATCTAGTGAATCCAGAAGTTACATAGATTTATACAGTAATAGGCCCTTAGATGATATGGAAGTTGCTCAAAATTATGCTGTCTTAAAGAGGCAATGTTCAGAATGAGTTGTTTACCCACTCTACCTGTGGAACATGCCAATCCATATGAAACTCTATATTTTAAAAAGAAATTAAATTAGCGGTTCCAGCAGGTATGGGTGGAGCTCAAAGCTCGTAATGGCAAGGAAGAGAAATGAGTGGGATCTTCCTTTGATTCTTCAGAACATTAAATGAGGTGAACAAAGGAGAAATTAAACACAATGCTATGCCACAGCACCATGACATAAGCGTCAACTCAGAATTTCAATTACAATTATAAGAGTCTTCTAATAATTATATAGGTAGTAAACAAGGCTGCAGGGCAAACATCCGAAGCCAGGAATGACTAACAGTTTTGCGCAAAAAAACTAGTGTTTTTTTTTTAAAAAAAAGGCAGTCAGTTCTACATGTCCCATGGATCATATTATGGTAAGATCAAAGCAGTGGGAAGGTTAAGAGCAGTTAATGTTAGATTCCCCCAGCCCATCATCCCTTCCTAGCCTCTTCCATATTCATAGCAAATTGTCATCCATATTCATGAGACAAACCTTTGACACCCAGAGGAGATTTTACTACTATAAACTCCTATTCAGTACGGTGATGCCTTCTTTTGTAGGCACAGTGAACAGCATTGCATTAAGGTCTACATCGCCATAGATCTCCAGAAGATCGGAGGGTAACACAAAAAGGGAACCAGGACAGCAAGCGTGGGAGACCTAGGAAATGACAGCTCCTTCAGTCCAGATCCTGACCCAGGTAAATTGGTAGTAAGCAACTATACAGCTAGAATGGCTAAGCCCATAGATGAACAAGCCTTGCTAAGATAAATTGAACCAGCTTCTATAAAGAAAAGTTCTTCTCCACCATTTTAAAAAGAATACTTGCATTGGAAAGCCCTGGTAGACATTATATACTTGGACTTCCAAAATGTTTTAAAGGAAGTCCCTCACCAAAGGCTAATAAGTAAACTCAGCAATCTTTTCTTTTTAACAAGCCCTCCTATATATTGGTAACTGGTTAAATAGTCAACTTGTATGGTTTAAAAGCGGAATTAGACAAATTCATGGAGGAGAGGGTTATTGATGGTTGCTGGCTATGATGGCTTCTTCTTCTTCTTCTTCTTCTTCTTCCTCTTCCTCTTCCTCTTCCTCTTCCTCTTCCTCTTCCTCTTCCTCTTCTTCTTCATCCTCCATGTGACAGCCCTTTGGATATTTGAAGATGGTTATCGTATCTTCCTAACCAGGCTAAACATACGCAACTCACTCAACTGTTCCTCATAAGACTTGGTTTCCAGAGCCTTGGTCATCTTGGTCACCCTCCTCTGCACACATTCCAGCCTGTAAATTCAGAAGTATGTCCAACTGAATCTAGTGGGCCTTGCTTTGAGGGAAGTGAGTGGGGTTAGGATTGCTGCCTACACCGGGTGACAGAAGGCAGAGACAGACATAGCCCCAAAGAAGGGCTAGTGTATCTCATTATGCAGTGGCCAAAGTGGTTTCTTTTTGTGGTTTACTACCGTATACCGGTATTATGATTCTAGAGAGCCAGCATGGTGTAGTCGTTAAGAGTGGTGGACTCATCATCTGGTGAACTGGATTCGCTTCGCCGCTCCTCCACATGCAGCTGCTTGGTGACCTTGGGCTAGTCACACTTCTCTGAAGTCTCCCAGGCTCACTCACCTCACAGAGTGTTTGTTGTGGGGGAAGAAGGGAAAGGAGAGTGTTAGCTGCTTTGAGACTCCTTAAGGGGAGTGAAAGGCAGGATATCAAGTCCAAACTCCTCCTCCTCCTCCTCCTCCTCCTCCTCCTCCTCCTCTTCTTCTTCTTCTTCTTCTTCATTGTTACTAGAACTGTGTATTGACTTTGGCCAAATTTCTGAATCTGACCCCTTCACATTTCCCTTCTTCAAGGGTAACTGTTCAGCTCCCACCACCATTTTGGACTCTCACCACTTGTGGGTAGAGAAATGATCCCCAACTAAAAAAAAAGTATAGTGTTAATAGTAATCCATTCTCAGCTGTCAGCCACCAGCTTTTAAAAGCCAGATTTAAGCGTAAGATTGTCTTCTACTTTGTCAGGCAAATGGACTGTGTGCCTGAGACACTAGCAATGGGTTGCTATTTTTGTATTTCCAAATACGCACAGTTTGATTTCAAAGCAACTTCCTGCAGTAGTGAGACGCAGCTTGCTCTGTCAACTCTTAAGGTACAGAGTGGGAAGAAAGGAAGCCATTGAAGTGATGGCTTTGTTGATAAGGAAGAAATGTGCTCATGCTTATGATCAGCTTGGCCTCTGATGACAGCAGCTGCTGAAAATGTGGCTTCAGGTTGCTGCTCGTTCGGGGCCACCGCTGAAATTCTTAGGCATCCGTGCAGGTTAACATTTGCAGTGTGGTTGTCTCCACCAGGGCTCTCACCAAGACAGAGATCCGGCTCCAGATTACTTTGGATGCTATGATGTAACAGAAGCCAAACAACGGGTTCTCACTTACTACTGCCTCCATTACTGGCCTGTCAAAAATCTGGAGTTGGAAACAAATAGGTCTTTGCTTCCTTCAGAAATCCTTTCAGAATTTATTCTCACTCTGCAAAATAGAAAAGGCAGGGGCCTGGTTCAAGAGAGAATCTGTCATTCAGAGAAATGGTGCCTCACCTGTGGCAAACTGACAATCAAAGATGTAAGGATCTAATCCAATACAGTCTAATCCAATGCAGTCTACTGTGGCAACAGCAATTCTCAAGTCTGTAAGCTTTAGTGCAGACTATTCAATTCTACCATAAATGCTCTCATATTTAGGGATTTTAGAAAATGGCCAAATTTGATATGTCCGTATTTAGCAGTATTGCCTTTAACTTATTCAAAGCAGAAGTCCAATACAAAACTGGAAAATGCTCAAAACTTCAAAAGTTGAATTTAAATTCACAAACATTCCTGAAGATTTAGTTTGCATAAGCATCTATTTCAGCTCTAGAACCGACAGACGCTATCCAAAGAAGTTATCTAGTTGCTACATGGGGGTGGGGATTGTAATAGCATACTTTTTTATATTTGTAAGTTCTTTGGTGTATTGCCAAAGCTTTGCACTTGTCAATATGGCATCAGCATCTTTCAGATGCATTTTACAGGAATAATAATAACTGAACTGGGATGTTTAAAAACTGGGAATTATTTTGCTGATGTGTTACTGTGATGAGTTGGCTGAAGAGAATCACAAACAGTTATAAGATTTCAAGGTTGAGTTCCTCCCCCGCTTCCCTTAAGATTTATCTGGTACCTTAAAAGTAGTAATTTGGGGGTAAATCTGATTATCAGCACCCAAAGGTGAATTTCATTGGCTTCATGCTGATATTTTCCAAGCAACCCATTTGTAAAACACAATTTCCAACTTTTGTTGCCTTCATTAAGAAGAAGAATGTTGATTAAGTGGAATCAGCATGCAAGAAAATATTTAGCAGCTGTTCTCTTATTGCAGAGACGAAAATATATGGAAAAATAATCACGTAGATATTTTATGCCAATTAGCAAAATACTTCTTTAATTAAAGCCAATACTAATGCTACAATATGATCTTAGTATTATTAAATCTTAAGTCAAATGCAGCCTTTTTAAAAATGGAAAAATAAAACCTGACCTTCTACCCAATACTCTTGGCAAGATAAAGTGAGTTACTTCGATTACCACCACTCTTTTCATATTTTCTTTTATGTCAAGATTTGATTTTCGACGCCTCCCTTCTCTAGTCTATACTTTCAACTTTGAGGGTAAGTACAAATTAAATGCACTCGCTTTGCTTATGTTACCAAATACCATTATAGAATAGCCCATATTTTATCACTGTGCTTTGTTTTCCTTTAATATTTTCTTGCTTAATCAGACTGTGGCTAGGTTAAAGGAGTGAAGATCTTCCATCTCTCTCTTTATTAAATTATAATAAAAAAATAACATTTGTAGCTGATAATAGAAGGGATACAAGATAACCTCTCCACCAGCTTGTTGCTATATCTAAAAGCAACGCAGTCGACAAGCCAAAAATCAGCCCAGCAAAATGCAAAAGTAATTGACCAGCTTTTATGGACAAGGGATTAAGTCTGGCTCTTTCTTGTATCTTCACTTTTTCTCCTTCATTCGCACATTCCCCACTCCCCTCATTCTCAGCTGACAATCCTCTGTCCCTCCCCATCTTCTAAAACACAATGGAAAGTTAATTGAATGTTTTATGCTTTAGTAATATCAAAGAAATGGAAAAAAGTGGGTTTCAACTGTATTTCAATAATAAGTGCATTAATTTTTACCTTTTAACTGACTCTTGTACTAATTTCCTTAAATGCTCTTTTTCTTTTCTTTTCTTTTCTTTCTCCCCCCACTCCACCCGCCTTTTTTGATCTGTCTGGCTTTGTCGGGTCTGATGATGAGGGCTTACTTCAAATGCAAAAAGATTAGCTCTCTTTCCTTTAATAGCACAATTATAGCGTGTGTGATGTCTAAATCATGAAAGATATCAGGGACAGACTTCTAAAGTCGCATCAGTTTATTACAAAAGTGGCAGTAATCATTTTAATATCAAAATTACTCTAATTTCCTCGTGGTGTTTAGAATGTGTTGCAACCAATGGGGGGGGGGGTTGGACACAGAACAACACCCAGTGTGGTAGCCTTTTGCTTCTAAACTGATTTAAGCAATTGTTTTAAATAATGCAATGAAATCAAAATGACTTGCATTTTATTTATTTCTATTTCTGCTTTAGAAATATAGAGATGGATGGACAGAGAACTGGATCACAGAGAACACCCAAAATAATACCGGATTGTTATTTTTTTTTAGCTCTACCTGCCTGAAAAGGTGAATAGTCAAGGTAGTGACTACTGGCCTTGGAAGATCTGGTTTGACCTGGCATTGACTCATTTCGTCCGCTCAGAACACAAAGAAACACATTGGTGTTTAAATAACCAAATGCCTCAGGCCCCAAATATCTGAACAAAAAACCCTCCTTCCCTACAGACCGTCTTACCTCCAACCTACCTCACAGGGTTGTTGTAAGGATAAAATGGGGAGTGGGGGACATTGTGCAATTCCTTGAGCTTCTTAGAGGAAATATGAGATATCATTGTTATAAATGAAACATGTACTTCTTGAATGCCCTTATTATAACGATCTTAGAAACAATTACATGCACACCTTATGAAGATTGTGGAAGGGAAGGTCATCTCTATCCAAATTTCTTACTTTGTTGTCGTTTAGTCGTTTAGTCGTGTCCGACTCTTCGTGACCCCATGGACCATAGCATGCCAGGCACTCCTGTCTTCCACTGCCTCCCGCAGGTTGGTCAAACTCATGTTCGTAGCTTCGAGAACACTGTCCAACCATCTCATCCTCCGTCATCCCCTTCTCCTTGGGCCGTCCATCTTTCCCAACATCAGGGTCTTTTCCAGGGAGTCTTCTCTTCTCATGAGGTGGCCAAAGTATTGGAGCCTCAGCTTCAGGATCTGTCCTTCCAGTGAGCACTCAGGGCTGATTTCCTTAAGAATGGATAGGCTTGGTCTTCTTGCAGTCCATGGGACTCTCAAGAGTCTCCTCCAGCACCATAATTCAAAAGCATCAATTCTTCGACAATTTCTTACTAAGGCTCTACAAATTTGTGTAGCAAAACGTAAAGGGGTATGGGAAATGATTTATCCTTTAAAGGTCGGGGGTGTTGAAATGAAAATCACTATTAGTAGCAGGATTCTTGTTGTTGTTATTTTTATGTGTGTAATGGCCGTTTTTTTTAGAACACAGTAAACTGAACCAAACTGAAGCGTTATAAATGAAATGAATAACCTTCCGCCTCCCCCCTGCAATGTAGTGGAGGTAGAATTTTGGGGGGTAGAATTTTGTGGGCATTCCGGTTGAAGCTCAATCTCATATTTGGTTTGGTGCCAGTGATGCCAAAGGAGAAATTGCCCTGGCTATAAATTTCCAAACAGATATTTGATCAAGGAACATAGGAGCCAATTCCTAGGGGCCAAGGGCTCTTTGCCCCCCCCCTAAAATATTTGAGGGGGCCAAGGACCCCAATGTTGATGGGCACTGCCATTCAAATAGTGTGCGTACGGCGCATCATGTAATCAATTATGGGGGTGGGGCTTACCTGCCCCCCCATATTTTATTCAAGTTGGCACCCCTGTTAAGGAAGGTGTGTCTGTAATTCTAGACTATAATTCTCATAATCCCTGACTGTGTCTGATGGGAGTTGGAGTTCGACAACCTCTCTAAAGCACCCTTGTGAAAACAGTAAAATTCATTTCAAAATCTGAGACAAATTCAGTTTACAGGCTTAAGCAGAAAGTCGAGCTGCTGACAGAACTCTGGGTGATTTGCAGCGAATCAGCAAATTGCCTAACAAGGACAACAGCAAAATATGGCTCCATTTGCACTGTACATTTAAAGCAGTATTACAGCACTTGGAACAGCCATGGCTTCCCCCAAAGGCTCATGGGAACTGCAGTTTGTTAAGGATGCTGAGAGCTGTTAGTAAGTAACCAAGAGTGGGCTCTTTTGTGGAAGGACTTTGAACTCAGTTTGGTACCGAAAACCACTTCCTAGGCTCAGAGGCACCCTGCTATTTAATTCTAAGCATATGACTTTTCCACCTGGTTCTCATGAAAACAAAAAAAAAGGAGGTCCATCAGGCCTCTCAGGGATCGTACTTTTAAAAGGAGAATAAAATGACTAAACAACAAAAGCATGTCTACAATGCAGCTATTTTATCTAGAACAGCAAAGAATCTTGTGGAACCTTAAACATTAACATCTCCGTTGTGGCAAAAACTTTTGTGGAGTACCGTTCACTAGGCACATGAGATGGACTTTAAGATGTCACAGATCTCTGTTTTTCCTGCAACAAACACAGCTACCCCTGTGGGAATCATCTTATATCTTGACATTTCCAGGGTTTAATTGGTGCTAGCTAGTTAATAAGGTACTCAGCCCCCAGGAGTAGCTACACAACAGATCAATCTGGGAAGAAACTTTGCCACATTTTAAGGTTCAGAATAGTTAAACAGGGAGCAGCCTGACCTGTTGTCAGTCTATTTTAAGATGGAACATTTGGTAATTTCTAATGAAAAAAAGGGGGGAAGTAGCACAGCACTTAAACTTTGGCAGAAGGACAATTTTTTAAACTGACTGGAATAAATCTGTATGCCACTGATCTGTACTTTGAGTACAAGTGATAAACATATTTTCTGAATGAGAATGAAGGGTTGAACAAAAATCATCAGATGACTCTCAAACCAGCTTGATCTAGATCATTAATATTTCCTGAACGGGAAGAGGACGCTAAGCATGGGTTGAAAGACAGAACAGGACCCAAATGGGGCTGAATAGGAAATCAACAATTCAGGTTTTTTTGTTCAGAATAAGAGTTTTGCTCAAAACCCAAAGAGTGGAACCAAAGGACCTTTGTTAACCTATAATTGCTGCCGGTCCAACTAATGAGACAACATATGCACATTACTCAGATGAACATATAGGTTAGCTTTGTCTGCTTTCTTTAAGCCTGGATAAGCATTGTGCAATAGCTCTGTTATTTGCATCTATGAAATTACCAGTGCAATCCTAGATATGTCTATTTTGAAGTACATCTCACTGTTCTCAACAGAGATTACTCCCTTACTTCCACTCAGCAAATGGGGACTGTATTATTTTGCTGTGCCATTTTAGAATAGTGTATTCTGGGAAAGGGTGACAGCCACTGGATGAATCTCTGAAAAGCAGCACTGTACACTGCAACATTTTGTTGCAGCTGATTCCATTTGCGCTTTCATGTTTTTGTCGTAATGCCAACGGTTAAAGCAGGCTATGCAACTGACAACAAATTGCTCAGTTTCCCTTTCTGAAAGATACTTGACAGCAGTGGATTATTAATAAGTGTGTGGCTTGTTTAATAAAAGTGACATGACTGGAAATACATCTATTTGCATCTCATTTTATAGTCACAAAGGTATTAAATTTTGTATTTCCCACCATTAAAAAAAAGAGATGTGATTAAGGGGGAAAAACCCACCTGCCTTTATTAGCTTGACACAACAATCATAAAATTTTCAACAAAGCATTTCTCTCCTTCAGTGTAGATTTTAATTTTAAAATTCTTTATCATAGACGGAAAATCGGGGCTGAGTTTTATTAAGCAAGCAACAGAGCTATATTTAGCCAGCTCGTTAAAGGCAAAGATGTATCAATTTAACTAAATCTTTAAAGAAAGATCTTTGATGGTGTCTCTAGAATCCAGAACTGAGAAATCTCAACACCATTTATTTAAAAACGATAGTGTTCGGAAATTTTGGAGATGCCCACTCAGTTCGTGAACGCGGACTTTTGTCGATTTAGGCAACTGGGACTCTGCGCAACCAGCCTTCAGTCTGCCCTGAGCCAGCCCTGACCTGCCTGCCTTCTAACTAGGCTCTGACAGGCTCTGCACCTGTCATTGGCTCTCTGGCGCCACCTACTGCCAGCCTCCCTGCCTTCAACCCTATCAGCATCAACAGCTACCAACCACCACTGGACCTTACTATACAAGACGAGAAGGTGGCAAATCAAGCTAATACATAAGCTATTTGAAAATGTGGTCCATTTACGCTGATCTTTCCAATGGTTAAACTGAAGGAGATGCTTTCAGCGCTAAACTGACCTCCCCCCACTCTACGAACAACCCCACTTTATCTATTGACATGTATGCTCCAGGGAGTGTGATAATGCAGCCTTAATTGTGTCTTGTTGAACTTGGCCATTTATACGACTAACCCTTTGCTGACTTGGTTCCCTTTTATATATTAATAACTGTTCCAAATGATGTCTTTTCCTATTAGAGTGTCATTTTGTCAGCAGTATATGGCCTGATTAAAAGGATAAGCAGGAGAAGAAGGAAGAGGCCACAAGACACTGAAGGCAAAGTGCTCATGGCGACATGGCAGGCATGTGATGCTCCAAAACAGCAGTGATTAATTCATTATAAACACCTTTGAAATATCTTTATTATTATTATTATTATTATTATTATTATTATTATTATTATTATTTCCTTTTCCCAGATAAAAGCTTGGGGGAGATGAAATCCCCCTTCCTCTGCCAGAGACAGAGACAATGGACGGCTGCTGAATAAACTGGTACAGCTTTTGCCAAGAAGAATGAATTCTGCATCTTCAGAGCAGGATGTTGATTGCAGCCACACAGCTATACACAGAGGGCTTGCGCTTTATGGAAACAGAAGACACACCCCTTGGTGCAGACCGTGGGGGAATCTCAAGGCAGATTTGTTTCCGGGTTTTGGTGGGCTGTTTTGTGTTTTTACAGCGGTTTTTTACAGTTTTTACTCCCGTCTGTGGCCAGAGGTGGATTTAGAGGAGCACGTGACTGGTTTGGTCACACTGGGCACAGAGCCTTGCAGGTGTTGCTATTATTTAGAATGGAGTGTGAGAGGTGGTGATGGGGGGGCGGCCCCAGATTTTGGCACCACACAGGGGGCTGCTGGAATTTGGGACCCCAAGGATCTCACTGCTTTGGTCCTCTGGATATTGTTGCACTGCAGCTCCCAGCACTGATGGACTGGCTACTGGCATCTACCCCAATTGAAGTTTAGTAATTGACTTCTTAAGTCCTGTTGCGTCTGAGGGCCGGTTTATAGAATGAGCAAGAATCAAGTGGCAAAGCTTCTCTCTCTCTCCCAGTCCCCTGGACTGTACTATGTCAAGCAGTGTCAGGGCCGGAGTCAGGCGTCGGTTAGCAATAAAGCAATGAATCGCCTGTAATAAAGAGCGCAGTTAACTCTTTGTTCAAGGAAACCAGCTCAGGTCTTGCGGTCTCAGCAACTCTTTCCGAGAGGTCTTGCTCCGATGAAGCAGTTACCAGTGGCCACAAGGACTCCTCCTCTCCAGGGTCTTTCCCACACAGTCTCAGGCTATGTCTGTGCACAACCACCCTCTGCTTTGCCTGTTTCATTTATCTGTGTGTTCTAGTAGACCAGGGAGGGGAGGGGAACTGGTAACAGCAGGGGAGGGAGACTCCCTGGCTTTTTCAGCATCCCGCCTCTATGTCTCCTGGCCCCACTCTTCTCCAGCCTCCACTTCTGTGTGAGAACTGTTCTCTGCCTCAGCCTCTTCCTGTTCACTAAGCCCTGTTACCTCTTCTGTTTCTGATACCTCCTCCTCCCAGCCTGCTCCCTCTTCTCCCTCTGACCTCTCATCGCCATCCCACCACCAATCCCCTGGCTCTGAGCCTTCTTCCCCTGGGGGTTCCTTGAGGGTTCCCCAGCTGATGCCTCCCGCAGCTCCTGCTTCCAGCCGGCCCATGCCAAGCTGCAAGAGATGAGGATTGCATGTTTGGATGCTACTCCCTGAGCACAGAGGAAAAAATGCATGTGAAGGATGAAAGCTAGGGCGAACTATATATATATATATATATATATATATATATATATATATATATATAGAATTTTTATTAATTTTCACATGAACACACAAATTAAAAAACATTTAACCAACACACCCACTAATCACTACAAAAACAGAAAAAGGAAAAAAAGATAGAAAGAAAAAAGAAAAAATGACTCCCCTACCTCCCGTCTTTCGGATTTGTTTTTTCCGCCCTTATCCTGCAGTTTCTTTTACCTACTTATTCAAAGTCAGTTCGTAGGATTTATTTTAGTCCTGCAAGTGTTCTTATACTTCTACAGTTCCTCTCAATATATTCCACGAATTTACTCCACTCTTTTTGGAACTTTGTTTCTCCCTGATAGCGGATCCCGTGGGTCAGCTTCGAGGGCGAACAATATAATTTGACCTGTCATGCTCTCTTGTGCTGGAAGGGTGGGTTTTTTAGCTGGGGAAAAAAGAAAGTGTGACCTTCAGGATGTTCCTGAACTAGAACTCTCATCTTTGACTAATGGGCCATGTTGGTTTGGACTGATGAGAGTTGGAGTCCAGCAACATATGGACTCCAACACAGGTGAGCTACCCCTGGAATAAAGCAATGCAATTCTTAAAAGCCACATCTCGTCAGGCGCTCATACTTGGATGCCTTTAGAACAGGATTCAGATAAATTCATAGAAGATGAGGCTATCAATGACGGCTCTGCTCTGCTTCCATGGTTGGAGGCAGCAATGCTTCTGCATTCCATTTTCTGGAAAGCACAGGAAGGGCAGAGTGCTCTTCTTCTTGGATCCTGCTTGCTTGTTTCCCACAGGCCTCAGGTTAGCCACTGTGAGAACTAGATGCTGGAGTAGATGGGCCACTCATCTGCTCCAGCCGGACTCCCCTTATCCTCTTAAATAATGATTCTTCAACATCAGCTTCGTTGGACTGGTCATGTTGTGTGGATGCCTGATTATCGTCTTCCAAAGCAACTACTCTATTCCAAACTTAAAAATGGAAAGCGCAATGCTGGTGGTCAACAAAATAGTTTAAAGACTGTCTCAAGGCAAATCTAAACAAAATGTAGTATAAACACCAACAATTGGGAAACACTGGCCTGTGAGTGCTCCAGTTGGAGAACAGCCTTTACTAAAGGTGTCATGGGCTTTGAAGACACTTGAACTCAGGACGCAAGGGAGAAATGTGATAAGAGGAAGACACGCATGGCAAATGCACACCATGATCAACTCCCGCCCGGAAACCACTGTTCCCGCTGTTGAAGGACATGTGGATCCAGAATTGGCCTCCACAGTCACTTATGGACTCATTGTTAAAACCGTGTTTATGGAACATGGCTACGAGTGTTTATGGAACACGGCTATGAGTGATCGCCAAAGAAGAAGAAATAATATGTACCAGAAAGGGTGGTGGCGGGTGGCAAGGACTTGGATAGGCCCACCGGGGTGGCATACCAGGGGGGGTTGCAGGTCCCCTTGCCCAGAGCTCCCTAAAACCTGATCCAGCCTTGGACACTTGGCCGACCACCACTGGAAACGTACTCTAATCCAGCAAGCCAATTCACATTTCCTTGAGAATGAAGGAACGAACTTTCCTGTTATTAAGCAAGAAGGTTTGTCCGGTGACTAGCTTGAGAGGCACATAATCGTTTGTGGCTTTTATAGGTGTTATGTACTGAGCTGAATCCTAGAACAATAGGATTCAGAATCAGCGGGAGCTACCCAATCCAACTCCAGGTGGAAGTGAATCCGCAACCTGATTGGCCTGCTGGAGCAGCCAATCAGGCGGCTGGCAGAAGTGAATCTGCTACCTGATTGGCCTGTAGGAGCAGCCAATCAGGCTGCAGGCAGAAGTCAATCCACAATATAATTGGCCCACAGGTGTAGCCCTGAAGTAGCCAATCACGCAAGGCCCATTGTGTAAATAATGTATATAAGCAGATGGTTTTGGGAAAAGAGCCATTCGTCTTCTCTTCTCCTCCTTGATGACTATGAGCTGAATAAAGAGCATGAGATTCACTCTCGACTCCGAGTATATTTCACTGGCGACGAGGATGGGATCCTGCTGAGCTGACCGCCACCACGCACTGCACCGCAGCACCGCCACCTGCTGCACCGCTGCATCGCACCGTGCATCCAGGCTTCAGCTCCAGGACCCAAGGAACCCAGAATGGCAACCGACAGCAGCTTCTCGCCATTCAAACCAGCATCAGGAGACTGGGAAGGGTACGCCGCCCGTTTCAACTTCCTCCTGCAAGCGAAAGAAGTCACCAACGATGCCATGAAGAGGGCGACATTCTTCAGCGTCTGTGGAGAGGAGACGTTTGAAATCGCCCGGGCTCTACTTGCACCTAGAGATGTCGCTACCGTCTCTTACAAAACAATAATGGAACGGCTGAAGGAGCACTTCTCACCACAGCCCTCGGTGGTAGCTTGCCGAAATGCCTTCTACGCAAAGCGGCAAGCCCCGGGGGAAACCATAACTGGGTTTGTGACCTCCCTCCGCCAAGCCGCCCGGTTATGCAACTTCTCAGAATTGGAGAACATGCTTCGTGACCGCCTCGTCGGTGGCCTGAGGGACGAGATGTTGCAACGACGCCTCTACGCCAAAAAAGACCTCACGTTCCAGATTGCTCTGGAGGAAGCCCTGGCAACCGAAGCCGCCGAGAGGTCAACGCAAGAGGCACGACCGGCCCCGCCATCCCAACCGAGGGTCTACCACGAAGACCTCACCGACGAATCCGAATCTGACAGGGAGGAAGTACACCGAGTACAGCGGCGCACTCAAGCAGCACACACACCACAGCAGCCTCGACGAGAAGGAGGGAACTGTGCAAGCTGCGGGGAGAACCACGAGAGGAGGACCTGTCGTTTCCGCAACGCAGAGTGCAGGCAGTGCAGAAAATTTGGACACATCGCCCGGGTGTGTCGGGCTCGACTCACCCGTCGACAAGCATCAGATGACCGACCCAGGAGCCCCAGGTCACACGGCACCATGCACCAAGGCAACTCAACGGAGATCACGGACTACCAGGTATTCCAGTTGCCCCATCCCAGCACAGAGAAAATTTATATAGAGGTACAGATAGAGGGAGCCCCATGCCGCATGGAGCTGGACACGGGTTCAACTCTATCCATAATCTCGGCCCGAACATTAAGGGAACTGTGCCCTAATGGGGGTCCCAAACTAAGGCCGGCCCCATTCACCCTCCGGGACTTCCAGAAACGTAAGGTCCCTACTATGGGGGTGGGGACCTTCAGGGTGCAATATCGAGGGCGAAAGCAACAATTGGACTTGCTGGTAGTTAAGGGCCCCTACGTTAGCTTACTGGGACTGGCATGGTTTGGACCTCTGGGGCTAGCCGTTACCGGGGTGAACCGCACTAGCTTACAAGTGGACGTGGACGCCATATGCAAAGAGTTTCCAGGGGTTTTCGATGGGGCATTGGGACGATATACAGGACCCCCCATTGCCCTACAGCTAGACCCCGCTGTACGACCCATCAGACACAAGGCCCGCCGGGTCCCGTTCGCCCTGAAACCCCGCATAGACGAGGAATTGGACCGGCTCGTGGAGCAAGGAGTGCTGGAGCCGGTGCCCAACGCCCCCTGGGAAACTCCAATTGTCACACCCGTCAAGCCTAACGGTTCGGTCCGCATCTGTGCAGACTACAAATGCACCATAAACAAGGCTCTCACGGCCCATGCATACCCAGTGCCAGTGGTCAGCCATGTCCTCGCCACCCTGGCTGGGTCAAAAATCTTTGGCAAACTGGACTTGGCCCAAGCGTATCAACAGTTGCCTGTGGACGAAGCCACAGCAGAGGCTCAGACGATTGTGACGCACAGAGGGGCATTCAGAGTAAAGCGGCTGCAATTTGGCGTTAGCGTGGCACCAGGCATATTCCAGAATCTAATGGACTCTCTCCTTAAAGGGATTCCTGGCGTCACCCCCTTCTTCGATGATGTACTGATCGCCGGGCCCACACCAGAGGAATTTGAGGACCGCCTCCGCTCCGTCCTGCACCGTTTCCAGACGGCGGGCCTCAAGGTGAAGCGGGAAAAGTGTTTACTGGGAGTGCCGCAGGTGGACTTTCTGGGATTTAAGGTGGACGCAGAAGGGGTCCATCCAACTGGTGACAAGGTACGGGCCATTTGTGAGGCCCCAGCGCCCAAGAGCAAGCCCGAACTTCAGTCATTCTTGGGACTATTGAACTTTTACCATGCCTTCCTTCCCCATAAGGCAGCGGTAGCGGAGCCCCTACACAGACTCCTAGATAAAAGGGCCCCTTGGGTGTGGGGCCAGCGACAAAGGGCCGCATTCCAGGCAGTCAAGGACTTGCTCGTCTCGAACTCGGTCTTAGCACACTTCGACGAGAGGCTGCCAGTGGTGCTGGCATGCGACGCCTCTCCCTATGGCATCGGCGCTGTCCTGGGACACCAACTCCCGGATGGAAGAGAGGTGCCGGTGGCATATTTCTCCCAGACGCTTGCTGCAGCCGAACGAAACTACTCACAGATTGACAAGGAGGGTCTGGCAATCGTGAAGGGCGTAAAAAAATTCCATGATTTCTTGTACGGGCGGCCCTTTACCATAGTGACTGACCACAAGCCGTTGCTTGGCCTGTTTGCCCCTGAGAAGCAGACCCCCCAAGTGTTGTCTCCACGTGTCCTCAGGTGGTCAATTTTCCTTGCCGGCTACCAGTATGCACTAATCCACCGCCCTGGGAAGGCGATGGGCCACGCAGACGCCCTCAGCAGGCTACCACTACCAGAAACAGGCCCCGACCCAGCGCCTGCACAAGAGGTTATGACCCTGGAGCTGCTTCCCGACCGACCCATTCAGGCACAAGAAGTTGCGCACCATTCCACAAAAGATAGGGTCATCTCCCGGGTCCTGGACTGGGTGTGGCGAGGATGGCCCAGCAGCAGCCCCGGGCCAGAATTCGCTGGCTACACAAACCGCAAACATGAACTGTCGGCCCACAAGGGGTGCCTGTTATGGGGAAGCAGGGTTGTTGTTCCCCAGCCCCTCCGCAAAAGGGTCCTCACAGCCCTACACGAGACACACCCAGGGGTAGTGAGGATGAAGGCCCTTGCCAGGAGTTATGTGTGGTGGCCGGGGATTGACAGAGAGATAGAGGCCTGGGTCCAACACTGCCAGACCTGCCAAGAATCCCGCCCGGATCCCCCAAGGGCCCCAGTCCAGCCCTGGGAGTCCGCCCGACATCCATGGTCACGCTTGCACGTGGACTTCGCTGGCCCCTTCCAGGGAAAAACATTCTTCATAGTGGTGGATTCCTACACCAAATGGCTGGAGGTCGCACTGGTACCATCCACTTCTACGGCGGCAGCCATCCGGGTACTACGTAAGCTGTTTGCGACCCACGGGCTCCCTGACACCCTCGTCTCGGACAATGGAACCGCATTCACGTCAGAGGAGTTCCAGACCTTCACAGCGCAGAACGCCATCCGCCACATCCGCTCAGCACCATTCCACCCTGCCACCAATGGCCAAGCGGAGCGCATGGTGCGGACCACCAAGGACAGCCTCCGCCGCATGACACAAGGGGACTGGGAATACCGCCTTGCCGCATTTCTTCTAGCACAGCACAGCACCCCAAGCACAACGACGGGCCGGAGCCCAGCTGAATTACTAATGGGCCGGCGCCTTGCAACTAGACTGGACCGACTTCACCCCGACAGAGCTCAGGATGAGGTAGTGGTGGGGAAAGGCAGGAACCCCCGGACATTTGTGGCCCAGGACCCAGTGTATGCAAAGAATTTTGGGGCAGGCCCAGCATGGGTACCCGCCACAGTCACCAAGGTGACCGGTCCCGTGTCGTACGAGGTACTAACGGAAGGGGGGCAATGTTGGCGCCGCCACTGCGACCAGCTACGGCGACGATTCCCAGGAGGAACCCGGGAGGAGAGCGGGACAGAGGGGTCCCAAGGGGACAGCAGGGCAGTGAGGCCTGTAGAGCGAGAGGGGTGGGCAGGGGAAGCAGAAGCAGTAGGCACAGAGGGGCGCCCCGAGGCTGGAAGGACACCGGAACCAGAGCTACAACCTAGTGGTTCAGTGGCGCCAGACCAGACAGCCCCGGCACAGCCAGCAGCCTTGGAACACGAGCCAGAACCAGAACCCCTGACCAAGGAACACCCCAGGCCACAACGCACACGGAGGCGGCCAGCAGACCTTGGGGACTACGAATGCAACTTCCCGGGCAGGACTGGAACTTAGAGGGGAGGGGTGTTATGTACTGAGCTGAATCCTAGAACAATAGGATTCAGAATCAGCGGGAGCTACCCAATCCAACTCCAGGTGGAAGTGAATCCGCAACCTGATTGGCCTGCTGGAGCAGCCAATCAGGCGGCTGGCAGAAGTGAATCTGCTACCTGATTGGCCTGTAGGAGCAGCCAATCAGGCTGCAGGCAGAAGTCAATCCACAATATAATTGGCCCACAGGTGTAGCCCTGAAGTAGCCAATCACGCAAGGCCCATTGTGTAAATAATGTATATAAGCAGATGGTTTTGGGAAAAGAGCCATTCGTCTTCTCTTCTCCTCCTTGATGACTATGAGCTGAATAAAGAGCATGAAATTCACTCTCGACTCCGAGTATATTTCAATAGGCAAAGGGGATGTTCGGTAGCAGGCAGAAGCCACAGCAGGAGGACCACTCTCGCACCCTAACCGAGGTCCATGAGAGAGTTAGATTTTTTTGGGGGGGGTGTCTCCTTTACTATCCCATATTATCAGATATGGTACCCCAATGTCTGAGCTAATGATTGTGGTGCAGCTTCCTTCAAGGTTACTAAATCAGCCTGCTTTGTGCCGAGGGCATCCTTTTAGTGCATCAGCAAAGGAAAGAGTGCCACCTACTGAGCCTCTGAATGACAGCCGAATTTGCCTGGGGACAATGCCGTCCATTGGAAGGCACCCAAAGCTGCCAAAACAGAGACAAAAGGATCTGCAGACAAGACCAAAAAAAGCATGGCACCTTATTTAAAAATAGGCGAGGTAGCATGCCATGGCTTTTGAATCAGCACAGGGTGAGACTTGATTACTGGCTCCAAGTTATGTCCTAGTGAAGCAAAGTATTGCTATTATTCAAGACTCCTCCTAAAGGATGGGGTTTCGGGGGTGGGTGGGTTTTGGGGTTCTTTTACCAGCAGCCTCATTCATTTTGAGTGATATCCAGGCCTGCCTATTTGCTCAGAGATCTGCAATGGCTGTCGATTTGCGATCAGGTTAAATTCAAGCTGTTACTATTGGTACATAAAAATGGATCACTTCACCCTGTATCTGCCCTCTTGACCACTTCAGTCTGCAGAACGGGCAAAAGGTTCGTTCTGCACTTGCCAGGAATCGATCGTTCGCCGTGGCAGCACTTTCACTTCGGAACTTGCTGCCTGTTTAAGTTAGGCAAGTGCCCTAGCTACATCATTTTGGACATCTGCTAAAAACTTTTTTGTTTTAAGGCTACCCAGCCATGTAAATTTGACACATATTTCAACATGATTTTTTTTTGTATAATGCATATCATATCATATCATACATACAATGGTGATTTTAGGAGGCAGGAATAGTCTATGTTCTTTTATGAACAATTCTAATGTATATTTTATATGTTATGTAAAAGGTAAAAGGTAAAGGACCCCTGAACGGTTAAGTCCAGTCAAAGGCAATTATGGGATGTGGTGCTCATCTCTCTTTTCAGGTCAAGGGAGCCGGCGTTTGTCCACAAACAGCTTTCCGGGTCATGCGGTCAGCATGACTAAACTGGAACACCGTGACATAAAACCAGAGCACACGGAAATGCCATTTACCTTCCCGCCACAGCGATACCTATTTATCTACTTGCACTGTTGTGCTTTCGAACTGCTAGGTTGGCAGGAGCTGGGACAGAGCAATGGGAGCTCAACCCGTTGCAGGGATTCGAACCACCGACCTTCCGATTGGCAAACCCAAGAGGCTCAGTGGTTTTAGACCACAGCGCCACCCACATTCTTGTATGTTATGTAGCCAAGTGGTTGCTTCAGCTGTGTGGCCCCAACATTGCTGCTCTTGCTCCCAGCCTTGTTCAGCAGCAATGCTGCTGCTGTCAGGAGGACAATTCCCCTGTGACCTTATGTCCCCACTTCCCCAGGGATTGAACCTGGGGCCTTTTGAAACAAAGTCACTGCTGCTTACTATAGGCATCAAAGTATCAGGGGCATTCAGCATGGCACATCAGCTTGTATTTGAGCCATGTATTTGACCTCTCTGTTGCCTCATCCTTAATACAGTATGTCCACTCTTTTGAATTTCTCTGCAGGCATACATGTTTTCAACATATAATGCTGTTCCCCCCTTTCTGCTGCACATAGGAGCCAAATCCTAGGAGCTGAGGTTCCTTGCCGCCGCCCCCCCAAAATATTTCAGGGGGGTCAGGCCCTCCAAAAGTTGATGGACATTGCCATTCAAACGCTGTGTGTATGTGTTCTGTGTAATGTGATTGGGGCAGGGCTTACCTGCCCCCCCCATATTTTATTCAAGTTGGCCCCCCCTGCTGCTGCACCTGTTCTTTTTGAACATAAAATGACTGACAGCAGGCTAGACATAAAGCTGGCCCAGGCAGGGGAAGGACCTTGGCATCCCAAAAATTTCAGTTCTGCCCTGTGCAACGCCAAAATCCACCCCTTCACCTCTCGCCTCCTGTTGGATGTCATAGTTGTGGTACCCCAGAAGTGGCTGAAGCAATTGTGCTCCCCTAGTTTTTCCTTCCAGTTTACTTTACAGGGGTGTTGTGGAGATAAAATGGGAGAGAGGAACAGAATTTATAACCCTGAGCTCCTTAGAAGAAATGTGGGAGGGGGGGTGCTAGCTAGGATTTTGTTTTTGTGTATTTTTCTCTGTTTTGTAATTGTTATGTATTGGAAATCAATAAAAATAAATTTTAAATAAAATTAAATAAATAATAGAAGTCAGGTGTAGATGGCAACCCCCACCTCTTTGTAATTACCAATATCCAGGTATATTGAGGCCTAATTTTGTTTGTGTTTTTAAGGAATGATTGTTGGTTTAGCTTTCTTTCTTTTTAGTTTTGCTTGCGATGAATTGCATATATCAACTTGGTTGCCTTCTAGGTGGAAGGGCAATTAATACACTTGATAAATAAGCAAGCCAACAGTGCCCTTTCTCAAGATACAGACCACCTTTTCAAAGCCCACCTAAATTCACTCACACTGCTCATTTTGCAAAAGAATGCAGAGAATGGATCTTTAGCCAAGCATTTTAAAAGCTCGACTGTGTGTGTGTGTTTTTTTTTTAAAAAAAGGCATACAATTTGGGAAAGGAATGGTTAAACATTTTATTATTCATGCCACATTCAAAGTAAATTGTGTAATAGTTTTCATGTCTTAATTACTTAAATTTTATATTGAGCTATAGCGATATTATCTCTCTTTTTGTCTCCACACAATTGTATTTTATAATAGCTTTTATTAGGGCCTACATGAATGGAATTTCAAATGAACACATCATTTCTGTTACTTGGGCAGTTGAGAAAAAGAGAGCACTTTTCTGATATTTGGCATGAAAAGCTCTTCCCTTTGTGTTTTATGACATATAGAGAGTTGCATTCGGAAAGGACATATTTTGAACATAATGGTAACTAAGGGAGAGGAGAGAATGGTAGTGTCGCTTTGAGGAAGTTCCTCTTTGCATGAAGAGGAAGCTGGGGGTAGATGCTGCTCGAGGCGAGAAAAAGCCTATTTCTGGAACTCCTCGCAGTATCTCTGCACGAGTTGCGGCACAGAATCTTGGCATCTGGAGGAGCAAGGGTAGTACCGTGTTTCCCCTTTTTTAAGACACCGTCTTATAACTTTTTTTCCTCAAAAAAACACAAGGTGTCTTATTTTCAGGGGATGTCTTAATTTTTTATTAGGTTTTTATTTTATTTTATTACGGTACCTTCTGTTGCTCGTTGGTCTCATAAGGCAGACAGGAAGGGTGGAATTTGCAGAGACTGGCTCTCGGAATACAGGAAGGGAGGAAAGTGTAGTCGGTACCTTATGACAGGCCGCTGGCTCGGGGCGCTGCTTGGCGCTGCAGCAGCCGCCGGTTCCGGGCGCCGAGGCCATGCAGCCCACAACATTCCGGCGGGGCAGAAGGGGGCCAGCAGCGCTCCCGTCACCGTCCGTTCGGTGCCGAAGCCGCGGCCTGAACCTGTGCATGCGGGAACCGGGCAGGTCCCGCGCCGGGGTAGCTTGGTGCTTGGGGCGCGCCGTGAGCGGGTGTGTGAAGCGATGGCGCGAGGCTCCCCCAGCTCCAGCCTAGGCAGGGATTTTGCTAAGGCGAAGCCTTCAAGGAGCCAGGCTTGGGCGGCTGGCTGGCGGGGGCTTGATCGCACAGCGGCTGAGGAGGCAGGGCGGGAGTGGGGTGGAATCTGAAATGGCCCAGTCGTGGGTGGCAAGGCGGATTGGGAGCGGGGCGAGACGTTGCCGGCTAAGCTGCTGGGCTGCTCCGGCACAACATGGCTTTGAGGGAGGGGCGTGATGGCTTCTGCGGGGGTCAGCGGGGCCCTCGGCAGCTGCGCTTCTCACGCTTCCTCTGTGTGGAAGGTGGTGCTGCAGAGCCCAAGGCGGGAGCTGGGAGAGCCTCTCCGAAGAACTGTTCTCCCGCGCTTAAACAGAAAGAGCTCAGGCGGACCAAACCAAAGGTCCCTCCAGTCCAGCGCCTTGTTTTTAAAAGCGGCTAGAAAAAAAAGCCGTCCGTTGCTCCAGAGGCGCGGAAGGGGCAAGCAGCGCTCCCGCCGCCACCCATTGCCCCGGCGGCACGGAAGGCTCGCACGCCTCCCGTTGCCGCTCAGCCTTGGGCCATGCAGCCCACGACGCTCCAGAGGCGCGGAAGGGGCAAGCAGCGCTCCCGCCGCCACCCATTGCCCCGGCGGCACGGAAGGGCCCGCACGCCTCCCGTTGCCGCTCAGCCTTGGGCCATGCAGCCCACGACGCTCTAGAGGAGTGGAAGGGGCCAGCAGCGCTCCCGCCGCCGTCCGTTGCTCTGGTGGCACGGAAGGGCCAGCGGGCCTCCCGCCGCCGCTCAGCCTTGGGCCATGCAGCCCACAATGCTCCAGAGGCGCGGAAGGGGCCAGCAGCGCTCCCGACGCCGGGGGGGCTTCCCTGTCCGGGCGCTCAGCCCGAGTGGAAAAAAGTCCTGGGAAGAGTGGGGAGGCTCCCAGCGCGGCTCGCCTGGCAACGCGCTCAATTCATGCACCCCCTCCCACATGGTCTCAAACCTCTCCGAGGTATGTCTTATTTTCGGGGTATGTCTTACGTTTCGCACATGCCTAGAAATCCTGCCATGGCTTACTTAATGACTACGTATTAAAAAAGGGGAAACACGGTAGCAGCATGTCTGGTGGGGCGGAGTTGCCGAGATGCCCTGCCCTGACCCCCCCCCCCCATTGCTGTTGCTTAGAAGAGGTGGTGGCAAAGTCAGGACCAAGCACGTGCACCACGAGGAGCACCAGATTGGAGGCAACACTTTCGGCAATGCGACCACATGTCCTCAACCTTCCTGCCGCTCTGCCCCATCCAGGAAATCAGCAGCAATGGCAGCGTTCCACCACATGCGGATCTTGTGCAAAACAGCGCCCACCTTCCTGGGCACTGATAGGTGGGTTTTGGTAGCCATCTGTCTCGAGAGACAATGGAGTGTGCCTCTAGGGGTGAAGTCAAACCACTGGAGAATCACAGCATCTGCTGTGGCTGCAGAGACCCGTAACTCATAACTTCTGCCTCCCACATTGTTTATGCCAGCATCCCCAAACTTCGGCCCTCCAGATGTTTTGGACTACAATTCCCATCATCCCTGACCACTGGTCCTGTTAGCTAGGGATCATAGGAGTTGTAGGCCAAAACATCTGGAGGGCCGCAGTTTGAGGATGCCTGGTTTATGCTGTGGTAGCAGCACTAATGTGTCCTCCCTGTGGTGCAAGCTCTAACTGTCAGAAAGTTCTTAGCTGAAATCTATTTCTTGTAACTTGAATCCATCGGTTTGGGCCTTGCCCTCTGGAGCAACCTACCATAGAGTTTAGAAGATGTTCAGCCTTTATTGAGCATTCGTTCATCCTTGCTTGCTTGTGGGGAGGTTATATTACAACAAGCATTCGTCCTGAATTTGTCCTGGTTTGCTTGTATGGTGGTGATACAGCTTTCCACTAATCAGCAGTTCATCCCATTTTTTTCAGTGTTATTCCCCATCACTTTCCTAGCCGCAAAAAGGCAGCTTTTTAACAAAAGTTGGTTTGCTGCATCAGGGGTGACAGAGCACTTTAATTGTGCAAACCTACATTTTGGATCTTTGCCTGAATCTCTTCCCCAAAATGCAGGCAGTCTGGAGGCAACCTCTCAGTTCTCACCAACTGCAGCCCTTTTGTATAAATGGTAAGAGTCGTCTCATATTTCGACAGAGTCCCTCCATCTGTTTTGCTAAATGTCATACCTTCTGCATTGATCTCCATGAGCAGTCATTCATCCTGAGCGTAGATTATTTTTTTATTTTATTCTAAGGAACGAGTTGGCTTTTCTCGCTTCTGCTCAAGCTCCCCTCTCCACCCCCCTCCCCTGCTCTTTTATTAACATGTCCACACTGTTACTAAACACAAAGGGTTTCTCAAGGAACCAATTTTACTACATTTGTTTGGGAGTTATATGGATCTTCGGAATGGAAATTGAGAGTACAAAAATAGATTTGGTTGATTTATGAGACATCTCTGTTTTCAATTCACCATCAGTATGTGCAGACACGATGCAGTCAAGAAATGAAGCATCTGCTTCCCCCACGTTTCATTTATGAACTTTAGCACCAGATGTAAATCATTCATAAAAATCCCAAAGTGTTGGAAGGGTCTCTTCCTTCATTTTAACAAACACAGACTGCAAGTACTGTACCTAAGACTTCACATCATTTGTTACCAACGATAGGATCTGAATTTTAAAAGACTCCCGGAAAATAAATTTCAAAGAGGATGGGAGGAGAAATGGGAGGAGGGGGGGAGAGGAATGAAAAGAAAATACAGGTGATCCTTACCATCTTTTGCGCCTGTCGGCAAATTTTCTACGAAAACAAAAGCTGTCACTTTTGTTTACTCAAAGGAAGCTTAACAAGCAAGGCAGGGCTTTTAATAGGAGAAGAAACCCATTTGTTTGCCTTTAGTTTTCATCAGAGTCTTTCCATTAGTCTAATACCCACATCAGAAACAGAGGAAAGTGTCTCACCCTCAAGTCCTCCCCCTCTCCCCCAGCAAGAGTCACACTGCATTTCCCTTCCCATCCATCAACCACCCTTCTCTCCTCCTTCCAATCCCTCTTTGAAACTTGGGTCTTCAGGCAACCCCACCCCTTTCTTATCATCCTTCATAATCCTATGTTTCCACTTTACATCAGAACTATGGCCCCTTGTCTCTCAGCATAAGTACGCAAGGATGCTGAAGAGCAGGATCAGAGGGTTAGGTTCTTGTAAGCTTGTTGGGATAAGGGAACCGGACTCCTCCTCCCATGTCAAAGCACCTTATAGACTACCATATCGTGCGGCTTTACGCCATATCGTAGTAGCTTCTCCTGGTGGCAGGCGTGTGGCATCTTCTGTTCTGCTTGGCAAATTAAGGAGAGAACTACCTAATCCCATCATACCGGCCAGGTGGCCAGCCTCTTTAGACCCACTGGTACATTTAGCTTTTGGAATGAGTGCTGTTTGCAACACGCCCCCTCCTTGAGATAAGCTACCCCATACTTTGCAAGAGAGAGAAAGAGAACGAGTGCACAAGTGTGTACACTTCGCTTTCCCGAGGGATCTGCGTAAAAATTATGTCTAGTACAATTCATCTGACTCTGGAAAGGCACATAGAGCTGAAAGGGGAAGTGAGAAAGAGCATCACACTTCTAACTTCCTCCTTCCACTCTACTTTTCAAGGGAGGGGGGAAAGGTACCCATCATCAACCTTGCAGGAAGGATGGGGGGGCACAGGGTGGGAGGAGGACCTCAGAGGCTTCATAAGCACCAGAGGAGGTTCATAAGGGCACCATTGTGCTCATAGAATCATAGAATTGTAGAGCTTTGAAGGATCAACAATGGTAATCTAGTCCAACCCTCTGCTTGAACCCACAACCCTGAGATTAAGTCTCATGCTCTACTAACTGAGCTCAGAGGTGCCATGTTGGCAACTCCTACTATATGGGGACATTTTTGCAGTGCTTGCATGTCCATAACTTGTGTCAGATTTGCACATAAACTTGTGTCAGATTTGCACATAAACTACAGTTTAGGGCCTCCGATTATGAAGGGACTCTAAAAACAGGGGGGGTTTTTTTGGGGGGGGAGTTAAACAGGTTTTACATAATTGATTAAAAATAAAGGAAGGGGAAAGACATTATGTTTCTGATATGACAGAAATATACTTAATGGACACACAATTATTTGTCTCGGTGTGTTGATAAATCTGTGCAGAAATAACTATAATATAGGTTTCATATATGTTAAGTAAGAAATCATAAGGTGTTTTTATTTAAATGTGTTCTATATGCAAATAGCCTTATTGCAAGATATGCCTTTCCATTAGATTGTTAAGTTTTGGTTGCATCCTCACCTTTGTCATGGTATATATGCAAAATGTATTTCTCTTTCCATTGTCCCTTCTGTAAAATAATTCACATTTTGTGGTAATGCTATGGCACCTCGTCGACACACTGGTTACATTGGGCTTGGATGTGCCTGAGCATTGCACAAGAAACAGCTTCCTAACATGTGTACTTTACAACAGGTGTGGGTAACCTTTGACCCTCCAGATGTTGCTGAACTACAACTCCCATCATCCCTGGCCATTGGCAATACTTGCTAGAGCTTGGATCTCACCTCCAGAATATGTTGCAGTATCAACACATTCTGAAGGAACATGTGATTACTGTGGATTTTCATAAGATGTATCATCCAACTTCACTCTCTTTATCTTCATCGACAATCCACGCACTGCAGAAAGACATAAAGAGACAGTATAAAAATCGTCCAGACAGAGTGCTTGGGGAAATGATTGATGTTGGGCCTGCCATTTGAGAAACATGACAATTATTTGATTCCTCTTCCAGGTGTGTTATAATCTGCAAGCAGTTCTCCTAAAAGATTCATATGCTGAATTGAAATACTTGTCTCTGTCATACAGTTCTTGGGTGGTTCTGCTCAAAATCGCCAAAGCTGCTTCCATAATATGACCATCCTTTCCTATCAACTATCCTATCACAGACACCTAAATGAGTGTTTCCTTTGCAAAGGCAAAATTCCACCTGATTCCCTTATGATCCATGCCATTCCCTGGGCAAAACGCTTGCCAATACCTTTCCTCTTGCAGATATTTCTATTTTTCTTGCATTACCAATTGATGAATGGGTTATGACACACTATTTACCTCAACTTGCAGCTCAAGGGAGCTCCCCTCCTCACATCTGCCACCCACTTGGATTCCCACTAAATAAATCTTAATCGCAAGGTAAGAAAAAGAAGAGGGGAAGTGAAAGAAAGAAGACCCTAGCAACCAGATTGCTGCAATTAGGCTTTTGGCTTACAACATCCTTCTACAAACCAAACAGTTTGCTCCAGATATTAGGAGAATCTCTTCGTTAGTGGAATATCTCCTCCCACATAAACATACCCAGGGCACTTCCTGTTTATTGATTATTCATCCTATTTTGTTTGCAGGGAGCTGGGATAATGTTGCATCAATCAAGGGTTATCCCACACTTCTCATTATTTCCCCATCACTTTTCACATTGCAAAAAGGTTTATTGTGCAAGGCCTCCCAACCACAGGTTTATTGTGCAAGGCCTCCCAACCACACTTACGTATGCCACCTGAATTTGCTGGTATGCAACTCAACCTTGCAGTCTGGAAACACCCTAATTTTTTGAGATCAACTGGAGAGGCATTCCTGTAGGTTTCTCATTCCAGAGGGGGATGGACAAACTGCCCCCAAGTCCCCACGGACACTGCGAAGGAGTAGGGTCCAGGCTTGGCATCAGTCCAACAGGAGGAGGGGGCAGCCGATAGAGGATATCCTGTTGGAGGAGGACACGCCCTTTAGTGAGCTCAACGTCATCTTTGGCAGATGATTGAGCTGTGAGCTGAGACCGAAACTCATGTGTAAATGCTAATAAATTTAAGTGCAATTAAGCAATTGCTGTGTTATTGGTGTGAGAAAGACATCTGTAATCCTGACACACTCAGTGCATTTTTCTAAAATAATAATAATAATGTTTAGGGTTACTCTCATTTTCCTACTCATATTGAAATACTGCCCCTCAATGAGGCCAAACTTAGATTCACAAAATGTTTAGGGGTATATGTATCCCTGGGTACCCCCCCCCCTGGGGGGGGAAGCACTGGTACAACTATATTCTGCTTTCGACAGACCAGAGCTGGAGTATTGGCTCCAGTTCTGGGCACCATAATTTAAGAAGGATATTGACAAGCTGGAATGTGTTCAGAGGAGAGCAACCAAGATTACCAAAGATTTGGAAACAAAGCTTTGTGAGGAACAGCTGAGGTAGTTGAGTATGCTTAGCCTGGATAAAAAGAAACTGAGAGGAGATATGATAGCCACATTCAAATATCTAAAGAGCTGTCACATGGAAGATGCAAATATCTAAAGAGCTGTCACATGGAAGATGCAGCAAGCTTGCTTTCTGCTGCTTCGGTGAGTAGGACCTCAACCAATGGCTTCAAGTTACAAGAAAGGAGATTCTGACGAAACATCAGGAAGAAATTTCTGGCAGTAAGAGCTATTTGACGGACTCCCTCGGAAGGTTGTGACTGGGTGGCCATCTGTCATTGATGCTTTAGTTGAGGTTGCTGCACTGTGGGAGTTGGAAGGGTTGGCCTTTGTGGTTCCTTCAAACTCTACAATTCTATTATTTCGGCTTGCCGATCAGAAGGTCGGCGGTTCGAATCCCTGCGACAGGGTGAACTCCCGTTGCTCAGTCCCAGCTCCTGCCAAACTAGCAGTTTGAAAGCCCGCCCCAAAGTGCAAGTAGATAAATAGGTAACGCTCTGGCGGGAAGGTAAATGGCGTTTCCGTGCGCTGTTCTGGTTTTGGTGTTCTGTTGTGCCAGAAGCAGCTTAGTCATGCTGGCTACATGACCTGGAAAAACTGTCTGTGGACAAACGCCGGCTCCCACGGCCTGTAAAGCGAGATGAGCACTGCAACCCCAGAGTCGTCTGCAACTGGACTTAACTGTCAGCAGTCCTTTACCTTTTTAATTTTCAGCACTCGGAACAAGGTGACCCCAGCTGCAAGACCATCACGCCAGGAAACAGGAATGCTGATTCCCTGTATCATTTAATGATGGAAGAAGAAGAGTTTGGATTTGATATCCTGCTTTATCACTACTCTAAGGAGTCTCAAAGCGGCTAACATTCTCCTTTCCCTTCCTCCCCCACAATAAACACCCTGTGAGGTGGGTGGGGCTGAGAGCCTTCGGAGAAGTGTGACTAGCCCAAGGTCACCCAACAGCTGCATGTGGAGGAACGGAGATGCGAACCCGGTTCCCCAGATTATGAGTCTACCGCTCTTAACCACTACACCACACTGGCTGGAGTTGCAGCTTCTTGTGATCTTCAGGAAACAAACCGAAAAGAAAACTACTGATATTGTATCGCCATTATACCATGTTATGGCATGGCCTCACCTCAAAAAGGATATTGTGAAGTTGGGAAAGCTTCAGAAACGGGCAACCAAGCTGATCAAGAAGATGCAGAAACATCACTAGGAGGAAAGGGTACAATGTTTTGGGGCTTTAGAGAAAAAGCAAGAAAGAAGCGACATGATAGATGTTTATAGAAAGATGCATGGCTTGGAGAAAGTGAGAAGAGAAAAGTTTCTTACTCCCTCTCTTATGGCATTAGCTAGCACTTGTGGATATCAAATGAAGCTGAAATGTTGGAAGATTCAAAAGAAAATCCTTCACACAGCACATAGTTAAACTGCAAAATTGTCTCCCACATTTGGCTGTCATGGCCACCAGTTTGAAGGCCCTCCAGATTCACAGAGGACGGGGATATCAGCAGCTACTTGCTATGATGACTATGTCTCTGAACACCAGCAGTTTAAAACCACAAGGAAGGTAAGGTACAGTTGCACTCACATCCTGCTTGCAAGATTCCCATGGCATCTGGTTGGCTACTGTGAGAACAGGATTCTGGACTAGATGGGCCTGATCCAGCAAGGCTCTTCTTGTGCCCTTAAGAGGCAATTGTTGCACATTGCCATCATGACGGGTAGCTTTTTGTACAGAACCCAAATAGGACCCAAACGCCCAATGATCCCCCTGTCATCCACGCACTGATTTGCTTTCTTTTATCACAGCAATGTGAACATAAAGAAATATGAGATAGTTAGAGATGCAGCCTTAGCCAGTGCTGTGCAAAACTTTCTAATAAATGAGATTTGTTAGGGATAAAAGTACAGTAATTGTCTTTTTAGGGGAAAGGTCAGTGGTACTTGGAAGAAAGGTTAATAGAACAATATTAATAGCTTTATACTGGGGCAGAGAGAGAGAGGCATGAAGTATTCATGGAAATGAAAAGTAGGAGTGAAGATGCTGCCCGTTACCAAAAAGTTAGGTCAAAATTCAAAAGGTCATCTTTATCCCTGGTGTGCCCAGAAATGACAAATTAGAAAGAATATGAGGTGTTATCAAGGGTTTTTTCCCCCTCCTTCATTCAATTACTTTCACTGAAAACTACAGGAAGGAAGCAATCAAAAGAGCCAGCAGTCACTGCCATTGACCACGCTTTGTTGAGACATCAAGGGAAGGTTGTGGGAAAAGAAAAAGTCAGCATGACACTGCCGTCAAGCTTTTACCCAAAGGAACATCAGCTGCTTTGCACACTTGAGCCAGAATTTGTATTAGCCAAACGCCTTGTTGCAGGGAACCTGTTTAATGCGCACAATGCGTTTCCATGTTTCAAACACGCTATGGTTTAGAAGGGACCCAATGCTGGTCTACCACCCCATGAACTTTGGCAATTGGGGACAGAGGGCAGGTTTACTCCATGCACAGCAGTGTTCCAGGCTGAGAGCTATAGTACATGTTTTGATGGAGACCAAGATAGGGTCTTTCCCCAAATACAGTAAGTTTAAGAGTAGCCCTGGGCAGGGGGAGGTGATTAGATTTGTGGAAGTGGCACTGGGGGAGACAAGCCCAACCCCACACCTACTGGTGTGGCCTTCTCGGTAGTGGATCCCGCCCTGTGGAATGCCCTTCCATCGGAGGTCAGGGAGATGAACAACTACATGACATTTAGAAAACATCTAAAGGCAGCCCTGTTTAGGGAAGTTTTTAATCTGTGATATTTTAATGTATGTTGGTAATTGTTGGATGCCGCCTAGAGTGGCGGGGGAAACCCAGCCAGATGGGCGGGGTATAAATAATAAAATAATAATAATACTGAAATTCTAAAGAAATTCTAAAGTGCCCGAAGAAAGAGACAGAAAAATGGAAATCTCTTTCAGGGTGTGTGTGTGGACTTTTGAGAAACTGAAGGAGGGGTTTTGGCCAGGCACTGATTTAGGTAGAACTGCTCAGGTGTTCTACCTGGTGTTTGTGATTTCAAAGATATACCAACATGGAATGAAAGTTGAAGCTGGGAAGAAAGGTAGTAAATTGTGACAATTACATTTCAACAGGGGGAGGAAAGCTGGAGATGAGTTAGTTTGGTGTGGCATATTAATTACTGCTCCTGGCCTGCTTGATAAGGCTGAAAATTCTTATCAGGTGTCAGGGCGAAGCTCACATGGGATGAAAAGAAGAATCTTTGAACATTTACATTACTGTTGCCCAACTGCTTGCCTATTCATTTGTGGAAATTCCTCAGGTCAAACAAACAAAACAGATTTGGAGAGAACAGATAAGAAATGCTTAGTCAAGGGAGACTGATATTTACTAGTTTGTTCATCAGGGAATTAATTTTTTATTTAAAAAAACACCTTCTATATTTTAGGCCTCTACAACTTTTTACCAGGATCCTTTGAGAATCCATGCCTTTTGGAGTAGATTTTACTGTTTCAAGGAAGCTGATTTCATGGGCCTCCTTTGGAATCAGCCTCTTGGGTTAAATGAGCTTATTCAAACTGGGTCCATGCTGGGTTATCCAAATTGCAACATGATTCAGAATCCAAAATCCTTTCGGATTATGCTGTTAATGTCATGGGTGTACAGTTGAAACTAAATTGCTCTCATCCTTCCCCCACCAGTAATTCCTAAACTGTGCCTCCGTAGATCCTAGTGTGCCATGAAAAATGAAGTCCCACCCACAGAGGAGGTTGCTCACTGTGTCTCTGTATGTTCTAGTAGTGTTCCAATGGGCCTTCTGGGCGGAAAATGGCACCCTCTGTTGGCTGCCATTATTTACCACCCTCCCAATAGCCCCCTCAGAATTATGTGATGTTGTGAGGTGGCATGATTTCACGGGCATTCTGGGGCATGAGAATATTTACAGCCTCTCTTCAGAGTTGAATGCATGGGCGTACCCAGCATGGGGCAGGGGGGCAGCTGCCCCCTAGAAGCAGGGCAGCTGGAGAGGACAGGCAGGGACGCTGCCTGCTGTGCTCCGCCTCAGCCTGCTTGGCTGAAGCAAAACAGCAGCAGCGGCAGCGAAGCTGCCTCCGTTGAAAAAAACCTGGACCTGGACCTGGGCTAACTTCAGCCCACACTCCTTCAAGTCACAGTGAGCACAGCACAGAAAGTGCTGCCCCACAATGCTCTGTGGCGCCTCAAATGAATGCCGTGGAGCATTGTGGGGCAGCACTTTCTGTGCTGTGCTCGCTGTGACTTGAAAGAGTGTGGGCTGAAGTTAGCCCAGGTCCAGGTCCAGATTTCCTTCAACAGAGGCAGCTTCGCTGCTGCCGCCTCGTTTTAGTCACCGCTGCCATTAAAGGAGCAGGCAAGGCAGGAGGGCAAGCGCGGGTGGCTCCATGTGCTGCCTTGCAAACGACCCCCTTTCCTCTGGGGGGCGTGGACATTGACCATGCCTCCTGGGGGGATCCTGGCCATGTCATTGCCAGCTAGCCAATCGGGTGGCTGGGGGCGTGGCTGGTGTGCCCCCCCAGCTTTGATCCTGGGTACGCCCATGGTTGAATGAGCTGGTCTGTAAGATGTAAACAGAATGGTCAATATTAGACTGAGCCTTAAACCTTATCTGGATTCATAGTATGATCACTGTATGCTGTAGAATTAAGGCTGCTGTCTGATCTTGTTTGTGTTTTGTGAGTTCTCTTCTCCTTTTAACTTGGAAGTTAAAGGGGGGACCTCTTCAACTTTTGGGTTGGCCATAAATTTGGGCAAGGGGCATTTTTCAATGAAAGTGATGCATTTTCATCTGGCCAAGGTTCTATGGGCTGTATGCCAGTGGTGGGCAGGGTCAGAAGGGGGAGTCATTTAGAGTATCCAGGTGCACTTCCTCATTATAAAGAATGCTGGTTTATATGCAGACTCTCACACATACTCTCTCTATCCTTAAACCAGACCAGCAAGAGGCATCATCAGAGTTCAGGGATACATTATAAGCAGGAAAAGACACCCAAGTATGTTAGGAAACAGGGCCTTGACAGGATGCGGTTGGAGGGGGGTTGTGGCCTGGGGAGAATCCTGGGGGTCAGATAGAGAGACTTAGAGGGTCACTTTCAGGGTCAAGACTGAGGTTCCCCCACCCTGCCCAAAGTAAAGCCTGAACAATAGCAACACCCACTTCCTGTGTCTTAGCTCTTGCTTCCTGTGTGCCTGTGGGATCAGGAGGAAGTACATACCATAGGTGTCAAGTTTTCCCTTTTCTCGCGAGGAAGCCTATTCAGCGTATAAGGGAATTTCCCTTTTAAAAAAAAGGAGAACTTGACAGCTATGGTACATACGGTTCACCCAGTAATAACTTTGAAGATTTAAACTTTGTTGCTTTCTTTTTATTTACCTTTTAAGCAGGTTGTATTTTAGCTTTTTAGAAAAAAATTGTTTAGTTTTAACTTTGAATAATCATTATTGTTTCTGATTCTAAAGTCTTGTAAGCCACTTGGAAGGGATTCTTGCCCAGTAAGGTTGGCATATAAGTGAAGTAAATAAATAAATAACTTCTCAGAAGTTTGGCGAAGACATCTCAGAAAACAGGCTGCATGTTACTCCACAGCTGTTATTTGCAAGAGCTCGCAAACATATACTTTGAGTTGCTGTGAATTTTTTTCTGTGTACTTAAAAAATAGGGTTGTTGGTTGTTGTTGTTGTTTTTTATAAGATTGCACATCCAGAAGTGGAACTGATCTTCTGTGTGTGAAGAAGTAATCCCTGCTATGAATCTACGGCTAAGCAAACAGCACATTTGTTTTCTTCAATAAGATCTTTTCAAGAGACTTCACATCTACCTGCTTTTTAAAACAGATCTTCTGTTGCATAGTCTCTCTATTTCTCTCTCCTCTGCTCCATTGCTTCTTAAACAATCTCAAATGAGTCTCAGGGAAATGGATATTACTTGGGGTTGCCAACTTTTGATATTAGCAGCATTGCAACATGCCTTGTGCTGCCCCATATCACAACTCCACCTAGCTCAGTGTTTTCCATGCTGGCTGAAAATGGCTCTGCAGCATTTCAGGCAAGAGCATTCCCCCATCTCTGTCTGGAGATGTCACAGACCCAACCGAGGATCCTTTGCATATGTTGTACCCTTGAGCTGTTCCACCTGAGTGAGGAATAAAGTGGAATATGGGGAGAAGGCCCTAGGACTGGACACGGCAGGTCACAGGCAGAGGCGTAGGAAGATCAGGTGGTACCCGGTGCAGAAAATTTATTGTCCCCCCCCTTGATATTCCCCCCCCCTGCAAAAATGGTTTTACATTATTTCATATTTTCTTACAAAGGAATGTGGATTCTGGGCCTCTGATAACAAGTAGATGACTATGGACTGATACTTACATCTACAGGATGGATTGTTTTTTGGCTTGTGTTATTTTATTTATATTTATTGTTTATTTTTTTTAAAAAAAAATTAAAAAAACCCTGCAAGGTTGTTTACCAAAACAAAAAACACCACAGCAGTAAAATCAAGAAAAAGTAACAATCCTATTTTAAAACATACAAAAGCTAAGATATTAAGATTAAAATTACTTCAGCTTCCTAAGCATCTAGGTATGCTTGCCTAAAGAAGAATGCTTTTAGCAGCTGCCCGAAAAGAGTCTAGCAAAGGCAGGTGCTTTGTTGCAATAGGCGGGGAGTTCCAAAGATCAGGTGTTGTCACAGTAAGCAATGCAGTACAGATATTATGTGGAACCTGAAGTAGTGCTTGAAACTACTGAAGGGGAGGTTTTATTTATTGTGATTTCACCATGCTCTGTATTAGCGGAAAAGGAAAACATTTATTTTAAAACCAGGACTGCACAGCAGCAACCTAGCCTCATCATGATCAGTGGGACTTATTCTCGAGCCGACGGTGCATAAGATGGGCTGCAACCCTATGCACCCCTAAAACCTAAAACTCTGCACAAGCCTGCACCAGAGAATTGTAGAGTTGGAAGGTGCCCCTGAGGGTCATCAAGCCAAACCCCTGGGTCTAGCCAAACTAGACCATTCCTGACCGATGGCCATCCGTCTTCTGTTTTCCCCCTCAGCCAGGACACACAACAATGGAGACTGGAGGTGGAGGAAAAGATAAATTTTGGCAATGGGGCAGATTTGTCAGGCATGTGCAGGAACAGCTTGAAGACTTTACACAGAGAGGAACCCCACACGGGTTTCCCTGCATGTAATGTAACAGGCAGGGAGCCAGCTCAGAGAGAAAGACAGGACAAAAGAGGACCATTATATCCTCTTTGGGATGGTGGCGCTAGGGCTCTGGGACCACCCTCCTCAAAATATTTACTTGTCTTCAATGTATTGTTACCACTGCTATTCTATGGTACAGGCCCTTCTTAAATTAAACACTTTCTCTAAAATTAAAACGACAGAAGTAATCAGTAGCATAGCATAGATATCAAAGGAAAGGCGAGAGAATAGTCCCTAATAGATAGAAGGGAGACACAGACACACAAGGACACAGAAGTAAATAATCCAGCCTTGGGGAGAGGGGTGGGAATGTACAGTTTGCTGTACTTAGCCTCGAGGTGGGAGACTGAAAGGGCTTTAAAAAATAAAAAAATAAAAGTCTTCTGTCTAGGAATATTTTTCTGAAAAAGCATCAGACTGGTTGTCAAAAGTGTGAACTTCGGTAAAGGTACCCCTGACCGTCAGGTCCAGTCGCGGATGACTCTGGGGTTGCGCACTCATCTCACTTTCAGGCCGAGGGAGCCGGCATTTGTGCGCAGACAGCTTCCGGGTCATGTGGCCAGTAGGACTAAGCCGCTTCTGGTGAACCAGAGCAGCGCATGGAAATGCCGTTTACCTTCCCACTGGAGTGGTACCTATTTATCTACTTGCACTTTGACATGCTTTCAAACCGCTAGGTGGGCAGGAGCTGGGACCGAACAACAGAAGCTCACCCCATTGCGGGGATTCGAACTGCCGACCTTCTGATCGGCAAGCCCTAGGTTCTGTGGTTTATAGACCCTATTTAAAAGAATTGGTCAATTAGCCACAAAATTGCTTTGCTGATTTTTCTCATCTTCTTTTAATTACACAACTGCTTTTGGGGGGTCCTAGCTTCATGCAGGGAAGACTGGGGTGTGTAACTGAGGGAGGGGGGTCCTAGCTTCATGCAGAGGAGACTGGGGGCAAAGCGGAGGCCGGCCTGCCAAGTGCCCAGGGTGGCGCTGAGCTGCTCCTCCTGGCGCCACGCACGGGCAAAATGGGACAGCAGCACTCCGCTTTCGGGGGCAGCTGAGCTTGGCAAAAATGGAACTCCACAGCGCCATCTATTGCCACGGTGTTATAATGCATATACAACGCATATAAAGCGCTTTTTCTTCGCCAGTGTAGCTGAGTCCCTGTTCTCACAGTAGGAAGCTGGATTATGAGAAGCCTGAAAGCAGGACCTGAGCATAACAGTGCACTCTACCCTTGTGATCCCAGGAACTGGCAATTCAGAAGCATTATCCTCTGGGACCCAATTGCCCCCACAGGAGCAGCTCACAGTTCCAACTGAGTTAGTAGCGGCTGATTGACAACCCTGCTAGAATCCAAAGCAAAACTATTTATAGGGGAAGGGTGCCAGGGCGCACAAATACCAAATCATTTAAACTGATCACTCTGTTTTCTCCGAATTGGGGAAGATTTTTTTTTAAAAAAAGTGCTGTGCAACTTCTGGCACATCTTGTTGTTGTTTAGTCGTTTAGTCGTGTCCGACTCTTCGTGACCCCATGGACCATAGCACGCCAGGCACTCCTGTCTTGCACTGCCTCCCGTAGTTTGGTCAAACTCATGTTCGTAGCTTCGAGAACACTGTCCAACCATCTTGTCCTCTGTCGTCCCCTTCTCCTAGTGCCCTCAATCTTTCCCAACATCAGGGTCTTTTCCAAGGATTCTTCTCTTCTCATGAGGTGGCCAAAGTATTGGAGCCTCAGCTTCACGATCTGTCCTTGTTCAAAAAGAAGAAGATTTGTAATGTTACCAACACAGTTTTTTGTTTTTTTGAAAAATGAGCAAATTTCATCAAGAGGTTTGGCTTGGCAAAGGTGACCCCCCCCCTTCTTCTCCCATATATAAATATATTGAAGTATTTAAATTGCTTGTAAGTGTAAAGCTACCCATGCACTGATACTTCAAGAAGTATAATGTGCAATCAAACATCATTTCCCCCCCTGATAGGATTTTTCATGTTGTCTTATAATGTAGTAAATTGAGAAGCTCAGAAGCAGAACTGCTCGTGGATTTGTAATTTTAATCTTTACACACACACACACACACACACACACACACACACACACACACATTCTTTAATTTCCAGAATGTAATTCTGCCCCCAGCTGGTTAAAATATCGCTGACATGGGAGACTGAAAGTGAGAGAATGTTGAACCTATGAACTCTGCCGCCTCCTAAGATGATGACTCCAATTTGCATCTAAAGTGTTGGCAATTCTGGTGCTTAGTGCAGGTGCTGCTAACAGATTTGAAAGTTTTTTTTATGGGTGTGCAGACTGCTCCCTCTTTATTAGAGTGCTCATAACAAGTGGGAGATGCTTTTTCAAATACTTCTCACTGATTACGGCTACAGTGCATTACAACTAATGAGCTGTTGAGGACTGGGCTACAGCAATTATTTCACCCGTATCCACACAATAGGAAATTAATAGATTTCTGTGACTTGCATACACCCCAAAGTTCTGCATATTGGATATAAAAGGGCTGGGTGTTAATGCAAGGCTAATTTCACCACAATTTTCAGTGTGTGGGGTTTTTCTTTTCAAGTTTTTTTTTTTAAAAGTAATATAGGAATACTAATATAGGAATACTCTCATTCCTCTTCTCAATCTTAAGTTCAGTTTTCCACATTTCTATACCAGCTTGCACTATATTAAGTTCGAAGTCCACATGAAAACCCATCTACCTTTTGTATGTGCATTTCTAATATACATGTATCTCTTAATATGCACATTTTTGAAAGCAAATTTCTCTAATATAATGCTTTTCGGTATGTCATTTTTCACTGTATGTTATTTCTGTGCACATATTTCATTGGCTGGAGAACTGCGTTGCAAAATTCAGAGAAGTGCAAATTTCAGAGAATGGCTGAGTTTTAATTTTGGGAAATGTGAATTAGGTGGATCTACCTTGAAATGTGAACAGAATTGAATTTTCCCCCATCCCTAGAATAATATAATATAAATCCACACACACACACATATGGGGGGGCATATTTCTGCGTGTGTTAAGTTGTGTGTGTTGTTTTCTTCCACTCCAAAGAAGAAGCAATAATCTTTGTACCTCATAACTCTTGAAGCACTTTGATGCTGTGTATTCAGAAACCTTACTCCAACATGTGTGTGTGCAGCAGCCAAGGATGCAGGTACCTAGCATCCTTGACACACTTTTATGTGTTCTTGGTTCCTCATGCACATAGCTCCTGCTTCTGCTGATAGGACTCATGGCTTGAATCCCATGCACACACACCCCTTCCATTGTTTTTCTTTTGCATCAAAAATAATGGGTTGAAATAACAAACTGTCAGCGCAATTTACTGAGGACTCAGCTAGATTGGTAAAGAAAAAGTGTTTTATAGGCATTGTATATGCCATATACAGTCATACCTCATGTTACGTCTGCTTCAGGTTACGGATGCGCTGAACCCGGAAGTCCTGGAACGGGTTACTTCCAGGTTTGCCACGCGTGCATGCGCAGAAGCGCTAAATCGCACTATGCACATGCGCAGAAGTGCCGAATTGCGTCACGCGCGTGCGCAGACGCAACGCTTCAGGATGCAGCCTCTTCATGTTGCAAATGGGCCGCCGGAACAGATCCCGTTCACAACCAGAGGTACCACTGTAACACCCTGACACCAGGTGGCGCTGTGGAGTCCCATCTTTCCCTACCAGATTTCCCTGTATGAGTTTGCAACACATTTAACTGAATTGCTTCTTTGACGTGTCTAGATCAAGTCTTAATGTACATACTTAATTATACCCATTACATAATTTTGCCACCGGGGGCAGCAAAACAAAGAACATAGTTTTTCATGGAAGGCGAACTGCAGAAGAATGGGAACGGTGCTGCATGCGATGAATACGGGATGGAATGGAAAACGATGCCCATTTTGCATCCCTAATTTTGAGGCACATTGCTCCTGAAATTGTACAAGGAGCAGAGACATTGTGGCTAGCAGCCATTGATAGCGCCATTCTCCAATAATTTGTCTAATATCCTTTCAAGTCGGTGGCCATGACTACATCTTATGGGAGCAAATTCCACAGCTCAACTAAGTTCTATGTGGATAAGTACTGTGCTTTCTTTTCCCTGTCTTTAATCTCCTAACGTTCAGCTTTGTCGAATGGTCCCAAGTTCTAGGATTGTGAGGGAGAAAACCGTTTCCTTATCCCACACTGTTCACAATCTTAAACACTTCCATCATGTCTTCCTTGGCTCACCTTTTCTCTAAACTAAAAAGTCCCAAATGTAGTAACCCCTCCCCACAGAGGAGTTCCTATAACCTATTGATCATTTTGAGCTTCCTTCCAAAAGCCTGCCACAAGCACTAGCCTGACCTAAGCCCAAGCCTGTTTTATTTTTGTGAGCAGAGCAGAAACATACAGTCTCCATTTTGTTGTCTTGAATGTCCTATAGTTTCATAACAACAAAATGCCTTTGTTCGCACAACTGAAGTATGCACCAAGAATCAAAGAAGCAAGAAAAAAGGGAATGTTCCAAGCTATTACTGTAACAATCCAATTACAATGCCTATCAAACTTAACTTCACAGGTTATAGCTCCTAATTGCCTGACAAAAATTGACACTTCAGTCGCAACAGCATAATATAATCAGAGTCCAAATTAAATTTGATCGTGGGCAGAAAACGATGCTATCATTTGGCGGCATGGAAACAGGAGATCAACTAGCATGATATCAAGGATCAGAAATGAAAATTATTCATTAATGGCAGTGGTTTTCTGATAATGGAAATGACACAGTTCAGACGGCTTCGTAAAAACACTATTAATTAAAAAGATGATAGACCTAACAAGGCATAGAAACTAGTGGAACCTTCCCCCTCCCCACCCTTCCCATGCTTGTTAAGGTGAAGGATGACAGTGTTTAAGAACAGAAGTTTATGCACTTTTGAGGAAAGTATTCCGCTGATTCTGTAGCAAGTTTACGGAGTTCTTGCTTAGTGAAGCATCTTCCTCTAGGGTGCTATGTCTGAGGAACATAAAAAGTGCCTAAGCCATAAGACGGCATTGTAATAAGCAATGATAGTTTGGGCTATAAAAAGAAGAAGGGTCCAATTCATAAAAAGATATCCACTTGGGATTTTTGCGTACTCCTAAGGAAGGGGGAGGAAAGGCTGCAGGGCCGAGGGCGCGGGACCCCTTTTTATTTCTCGGCACAGGCAGCTGTCCTTTCATTTCACACTGGAGAAATGTTAAAAAGGAAGCGAGTGCTAAAGAAGCAGCCAGCCAGTTTGCTCACAGGAACACCGAAACTCAGCTTGGCCGTGATGAGACAGGGAGACGTGTGTTCAGAAAGGATAGCCGTGGCCACTCTTTTATTTCTGGCATTAATGTCCCATGGGTATTAAATGTTGGACAACTTTAAAAGAGTATTAGACAAATTAGTGGAGGATAAGGCTAGGAATAGCTACCAACCTGGGTGGCTTTGTTATTGCTATTATTTATTACATTTGCTCTACCACGGCTGTCAGAGGCAGTATACTTATGAAGGCCGGTTGCTGGAAACTACAGGAGGGGAGAATGCTGTTGTGTTCAGGTCCTAGAATCACAGAACTGTAGAGTTGGAAGGGACCCCAGAGTCATCTAGTCCAGCCTCCTGCAATGCAGGGTTCACAGCTAAAGTATCCCTGACAGGTGGCTATCCAACCTTAGTTTTAAAACCTCAAATGACGGAGAGTCCACCACCTCCCAAATATCTGTTTCAATTATTGCTTTCAACTCATTTCTTTTTATTACTTTGTATTTCATAACGTCAGTTTTCAGTGTGGCGAGCCACCTTGAATGTTCCCTGTATCGTTAATGCAACCTGTAGTTAGGCTCTTAGGCTTACACAGTACATGGAAAAGAAGAACTCTTCCTTCCATTTCTTTCCGTTTTTGAAATGCAACAGCGGAGATGTTCAAGAGACCACCCCGAGCTGCCGAGAGAAGATAGGCCATCAATCTAAATAAACAAATTCCTCGCTGCAAGTTGCACCCTTCGCCCCCCGTCTGTAAAGAAATATTTGTCACAATGCCTCTCCTTGCCGCGAGAGCCCAACACTCACGTCGCTGGAACAAGCTTATTGCCTGGTCCACCACTGAGCCTAAAACTGTAAACAGCTGTGGATCTTTGTAGTCATTAGCAGACTCCTATTGAGTAGTGCAGAAGCCTGAATTCACCAAGGGAATGGGCTTGGCGCAAAGCCTAATTGTGATACTTGCAAAGTTTTAAAATAGGGGATCTGACGGTGGGCCAGCAACCCTGTTAAGCCGAGTTTCGTTATTTGTTTTCTCACTAAGGCCCTGCGTTTCCTGATCCAGTGTGCATTGCTGGGAAGTAAAGACTCCTCAGCTGTACACTATGTGTATTGTGGAGGGGGGAATGGAGCGGAAGCACAGAGATGTTAGGCAACTTGTTACTCAGCCAAGAAAGAAACTTGCTTTAGTACAAATGAGACATATTAAAATCCCTGTTCTCTGATTTCTGGTTTTGCTGCAACTTGGGTCACATTCACACCATACATTTTGTGCACTGTGATGCCACAGTTGTGGCTTCTCCCAAAGAATTCTGGGAACTGTAGTTCTCCCTTTTCCCCTCACAGAACTACAATTTGCAGAGCTCCCTGTGAAGAGGGATTGCTAAGGCACTCTGAGAATGGTAGCTCTGTGAGGGGACTAAGGATTTCCCAATAACTCTCAGCATGCTTAATGAACTACAGCTCCCAGAAATCTTGGTGCATGGTGGATGGAGGGGGCTTGGATCCAACCTGCCACCTGGAAAAGTTCCTCCACCTGTGATTTAAATTGTGATGTACTGGTGTGGCCTTGATTCCATTCGTCATTCTGAGGCAGGTCTTTTTAGGCTTTCCATTCAAGCCGTTGCCAGAACCTCCACAGCTAAGAGACCATTACACTCCTGGAAGCATTAGAAGAGAGCCCTGCAATTGTATCGGTAGGTTCAATAATTTGCAGATTAGCCATAAATAAAACAAAATCAAATAAATGAACCTTTTAGTGCACTTGCCAAAAGAAAGGATTCTGGCATTAATTATCCAGCAAAGCCTTTCCCTCGATGGGGGTATGTATCAAATCCAAAAGAGTTCTTGGTCAAGCAGTATTAAGCTAGCACACACACACACACACACACACACAAAATCAAAACCAGCTTTACTTATGCCACACAACCAAATAATAATTTATTTAAGTTTATATAACCATGTGGAATATAGTTCTCCCCAACTTCTATATGTGACATGATGGGTAACCCAAACCTATACTATGAATGGGCAAATCTCTTGCTTCCATGTAACCCTACTAGACCCATTTCTGCATATCTATATACAGTGGTACCTCGCAAGACGAATGCCCTGCAAGACGATTTTTTCGCAAGACAAATGCGTCTTGCAATCTGATGGTGGCTCGCAAGACGAATTCGTTTTGCGAAAAATTCATCTTGCGAATCACGGTTTCCCGTAGGAATGCATTGAAATTTAATTAATGCGTTCGTATGGGCAAAAGAAAAGAAAAGAAAAGAAATTTCAATACATTCCTATGGGAAACTGCGATTCGCAAGATGAATTTTTCGCAAAACAAATTGACTCACAGAACGAATTAAATTCGTCTTGCGAGGCACCACTGTATATGAGAACAGGTGGGTTTAATGCTGTAGGTCCTAGTTCTCCCTAAGGAGCTTCCCTGCAAGGTAGCCCCTTGGGAAGGAGCTGCAACAGGAACCACAAAGCATTGAATCCTGCCGTTGACCGGATTCAGTCCCGAGGTTGTGCTGGTGGGCTGTGGGGGGCTCCCTGGCAGGGAAGCCATTCATGGTAGGCACAGCAAATGGCTCCACACACAACTTAAGATCTCACTTACCAGCTGGTAAGCAGGAGGATGCGATCCTGGTCAGGGTCAGTTGCTGCCCTGCAGAGGAAGCAGCCCCTTGCAGGATCGGATCCTACTGCCTACCAGCTCGGATTCAGTTCTGCCTGGTGCTGCTTCAGAGAATGGGGGAAAGAAGATCACCCTGCAGGTAGAAAGATTGGTAGGAAAGACATCCACACGCACAAGGTGGAAAAATAGCACCTCTGCAGCTCATACTGGCCCTTTCTCCCCCTAGACTGTGAAATCCAAGCCCAGTCTGTGTGATGTATCCAGGCATATGAATAACTGGAGAGAGGAGACTTGTCCACTGCCTCCCCCCACTTCCCACCCCCGTCCACATGGTGATCCAAAGCTCTGAGAACTATGTAGGCTCAAGGTATAAATGCACAGGCTCTGCTCTCTGCTTTGGGTGAATGCAGGGAGGTTGGTGATGTCATGCTCCCCAACTCAACCATTTATGACAGGGTTGGGATTAGGAAACGTAAGTTCTGTCTACCCGGCCCTTGGGACAGGCCAAACTGGCATAGAATCATAGAGTTGGAAGAGACCACAAGGGCCATCCAGTCCAACCCCCCTGCCAAGCAGGAAACACCATCAAAGCATTCTTGACATATGCCTGTCAAGCCTCTGCTTAAAGACCTCCAAAGAAGGGCATGCTTGCCCTTAAGAATCTATTCACCTTAAAGATACAGTAACATATGTCTGTCATTGACATTCTACTCAATATGATCCAGAGCAGAACTCCGACGTATTGTTAGCAGAGTAAAAACTTAAAAATGTTGCAGGATTCCCCAAAAATAGACCAGAGGCAATTGCATTTCATCCAGCAGAGCTTTACTGCTACTGAAGGCAAATGAGCATAATGGTCACAAATCCAATTCATTCAGGATTGGCGCTGTCCATAAGAAATCCAGTTGCAGCAGACTTAACTGAAACTTACAATAACTTATAATAAGTCTGAACCTGAACACTAAGCATACTATGTACAGAACACCACACCAGAAGGAAAAGAGATAAAAAGAGAAAGTGAAATCCTGTTTAGGGAAGCTTTTAATATTTGATGCATTATTGTATTTTAATATTTTGCTGGAAGCCACCCAGAGTGGCTGGGGATAATAATAAAAATTATTATTATTATTATTGTTATTGTTATTGTTATTGTTATTGTTATTGTTAATTACCCAGGCTCCTTCTGGCCTTACTTTTATAGTCAACATGACCTTGACAGAAAGAGATAAGAGAACCAGTTCAAACCAGCTGTACTCAGCTTCTCTCAAGGAACAACCCAAACATCATGAAGCTTCTTTCACACAGAGAAGCTTCTAGAAGCTTCCAGAACCCTCTTGAATAGGGAAAGATATTTGCCTATCAGATCAACACTTTATGCACTAAGAAATGCAAACTGACAATATCATGACATTATTTATTGTAATTGTTAAGAGTGAATTTCTGTTTAACAATTACTTGTTGATTTTTGCGAGTTAATTTTATTGTACACTGTTATATTCTAATAGATTATTGGATATTACTTTGTTTGATATAAGTCGTTCCATTTTAAAGTTGCGTTTTATTGTGACTTTTTTGTATCGTATCGGATTATTAAAAGGTGTGTGTCCTTCGTTGTATATTTTGTTGCTGTAAGCCGCCTCGTGCATAGTAATATAGAAAGGTAGTATTCAAATTAAGTGTGAAATGAATTTTTAAAATGGTGTGTGTGCAAAGGGGGCAGTGGAATGGGAGAGAGGACGAAGCATGGAAATGGGGGTGATCTGTGGGAAAAGGAAGGGAGACAAGGGAGGGAAAGCAGGTGAAGGTAAAATGGTGGGAGGTGGAAATGAGGGGTTGCAAAAAGACTGAATCAGAGGCATGGGACTGAGGTTGAAGGCGAAAGTGGGGGTACAAAAGGGGCTGCAGAACAGGAGGGGATACTGATGTTTTCAAGCTATTTTTAAATGAAATTCACACAAAAAAAGCCCAACAGGTTGCCACGCAGGTGGTCTGTGAGCAGGGGACGCATGAAAGTAGGGGGGAGAAGAACGTGAATTTGGGTGAAGGTGAAAACAGGGTGTAAAGTGGGGCTGCAAAACAGAAGAAAGAAGTGGTGTCACAAATGGGGTTGGGAAAGTGAAAAGGAAACTTAGTAGTTTCAAGGGGTAGGAAGGGGAAGTTGCAGGAGGTTCATGTAAGGAAGTGGTGATGGGGTTGGCAAGCAGAGTGAGCAGGGGTGCAGTCCCTCCTACTTTAAATGTTATATAAAGGTAAAGGTAAAGGGACCCCTGACCATTAGGTCCAGTCATGACCGACTCTGGGGTTGTGGCGCTCATCTCGCATTATTGGCCGAGGGAGACGGCGTAGAGCTTCTGGGTCATGTGGCCAGCATGACTAAGCCGCATCTGGTGAACCAGAGCAGCACACGGAAACACAGTTTACCTTCCCTATTTATCTACTTGCACTTTGACGTGCTTTCGAACTGCTAGGTGGGCAGGAGCTGGGACCGAGCAACGGGAGCTCACCCCGTTGCGGGGATTCTAACCGCCGACCTTCTGATCAGCAAGCCCTAGGCTCTGTGGTTTAACCCACAGCGCCACCTGCGTCCTAAATGTTTAATATATGATATATATATATATATATATATATATATATATATATATATATATACACACACACACACACACACACACACACACACACACACACACACACACAGGTTTTAGAACTCCTGGGATCTAACAAAAACAGTGCTGATATAATCTTGTATATGCTTTAGTTTCCTCATTTCAAATGCATCATTATCCAGCCTCGGAGAACAACATGGGAATCCAAACAAAATAAACATACTATGTGAATGAACAGTCAGTTCCACTTTGTAAAATATTAGCCATGTAATCTGCCATCAGGGGCAAAATTATAACTAAAAACGAAATTTAAGAATATTATTTCATCCAGCATCCTAGAAGGAAAGACACTTCAGGGCTTTCAATAAGCCAAAATTAAAAGTATTAAAAGTTTGCTACTTTCCCTTTGCAACCATTTTAAACCCTTTTCATGTAATGAGGACTTAAACTAAGTAAATTATTTTCTGTTGGTAGCAACAAGGCCCTGTTCTGCAGCTATCCAGGTTCTGATTTATGGAGATGATTCAAACTGAATACAAGGGATGGAGGAGAAAATTGAGTGTGCATTTAGAGCCAAATCTATCAACTCCTCACTTTCTGAAACAAAACAAAAAATAGCTGTCCTTAGAAATTTGCATTTATCCCAATTATGCAGCGCACTTCTCCAACCTAATACCGTTACAAAACTGTATATACAATTGACTATATTAGTGAAAATAATGCACAGAAATGGACTATATTAGGGGAAATTGCTTGCAAAAATGTGTATACTAGGCAAAACTGCCTAGAAAACTGTTTATTGGGAGAAAATTGCACTAAAATGCAATTTTTCATGAGTTTTTTTTTTTTAAAGAAAATATTACAAATAGCTGCAAATTGTGGAGAACTGAATTTAAGATTAGGAAAATGAGTAACCAAGAAAACCAACATTGACAGATCCTTCCATCCCTGCTGAATATTCTTCTTCATCTTTCATGTAGCTCAAATGCAGTGAGAGCAATGAAAGAATGAGAGTCTGGAAATGGCATACCCTCAACCTCTCCTCCTCTTTTTTTACTTACGTATAGCAGAGTATCCTTAAGTACAGTAACAGCAGCATGACATTGTCTCATGTTAGAGGTTATCCCACATTCAAATGAAGTCTGATTTGACATGACAGAAGGGCCACATCTCATCAGCAAGTCAAGGAAAGACTGGCTGGAGCATTTTGTTCCATTTCAGTTGGTTTAAAATATATACATCTATATATATATGTTTGTGGACAAATGGCAGGAGAGAAGAAAAGAGAAGAAAATTTGGATATGGAATGTTTTAAATGTGAGGTAGCTTTGTAGGAGCTGGTACCTTTCGCTTAGAGCAGTTTCTGCTGCTGGCTTCCAGCATCCGACTCCTGAGGCAGTCACCTCATTCTCTCTAATGACAGGGCTGGCCCATAACTCTAAGGTAGGATAGGTTGAGAGCAGCCAGGGCCAACTCTACGGGAAGGCTGGGTGGCGCGGGGCGCCAGGGCGGTGGGTTGCCAGGGGGCGCCGTGCTGCGCCTGCCCACCAGCCACGGCAAGAAACGGGGTGTGGTGGGGGCGTTGGAGTGATCTCTGCACTATGGCGCCCGGGCGCCCGACATGCTTAAGATGGCCCTGAGAGCAACTAGCCCAAAGTCACCCCATAAACTTCATTGTGGGGTGAGGATTTGAACCTAGGTCATCTCAGGCCTAGTCCAAAACTGTAACCCAAGGGTGGGCTGAATTAGGCCTCACAGAGGTCCTAATTTGGTCCATGGGGCCATTTCCCCCTAAACCCCACCCACCTGCCCCATCCCTGATCAAGACTGAGGGACATCACCTTTGAACTCCGATTCCTAGCAACCTGCTGAAATTTCTCACTGGGCATCAGGGGATTGACAAGTGGTTGGCCATGTTTGCTTCTCAACAGGTGGCTCATAGTGGGAAGGAAGGATCTGGACCAGTGATGGGATCCAGTTCCCCACCATCCTGGGTCTCAGTGTGAATTACTAAGCCAAATACAGTCCAACCATTCATGGTTCCTGTCCAGGGAATTAGTCAACATTCCTATTTTTCAGTGTGTCTTGGACTGCAAAAACAGGGGATTTTCAAGCACCTAGCAAGAGAGTTCCATCTGAAGGAGGTGCATCTTTCATTTAATGTACATGCTCGGGCAAAGCCTTCCAAGATGTTTCCTCTCCAACTGGCCCTTTCCCCACAGAAGGGCTGTGGGTGGGGCTACTGATATGCCACTGCCCAGGTCCCACAAACACCTAAAAGCCCAACTGGAACTAGCCTGTATTAACTCTCAGGCACAGGCATTTCGTGAAGAGCTTTAGTTACACCATAAAACATGCCAAAACAAATGTTGGAGATGATCCAACTTTTATCTGTGCACAGGAGGTGGCCTATAATTACCACTCAAAACTCAGGCAAGATGAGAATGACAAGATGTGCCAACCGATCCTTTGAGTGTTCTTTCCCCCCTCACAAATCAGCTGAACGACTGTGGAGACTAGTGAATAAAGGGCTTCTGTTCTCTAAGTTCAAGTCCCAGGCTGCTGAGGTGAAGCTGAACATCATCCCCGATGACTCAGTAGACCAAATTGCACCGTCTCATGCCAGAAGCATAGGCCACTGTTGGTTGACCTGGTGCCCTGCAGATGTTGTTGGGCTACCATCCTTGAACACTGGCCGTGCTGGCTGGGGTTGAGAGGAGTTGGAGTCCAGCAATGTCCCAAGACCATCCCTGAACAGGCAATCCCGGTAATATAAGTCAGACTGCTATATGAACCAATGCACTGACTTTCAAAATAAGGGCTCCCACAGATGGCCAATGTATCAAACATCCATCCTGAATTGCTTACAGAAAGCTTATGTGGAGGACAGATTATATCTGTCCTTCTGATTTGTTTTCAGGGAGGTTATACAACAGTGAGCATTCATCCTGCATTCATCCAGATTTGCTTGTGGGGTTTTAGATGCCGTTCATTCATCCCATGCTCGTCAGTGCATTTCCCGGTCACTTTCCAAACTGCAAAAAGACTGGTTCTTTTTAAAAGTGGATTTGTTGCACCAGGGTGACAGAGCCATTTAATCCACTTTAACGGCTCAAACCTAAATTTCCCAGGATCTGTTTGGTTCCCACCTGCAAAATACTGACAACCTGGGGTTGCCGGAAATCCTCACCACCCTGGTATTCCTCAGATGTGTATCCAATATCCCTCAATGGGAAAATCAGTTAGGACTGACAGATTTTTCTATATCACAGGAACATATGACACTGCAGCTCTTTTAAGGTCATGGACAAAGGTCATGGACAAAGTTTTTTCCCAAGCCCTGAAGTAACTTGCTCACTATGACCATTGCACCTCAGAACTGCTGTGGAATATTTGTACAAACATTCTTGCATGCTAGAGCACCTGAGAAATGAAAGCAAGTGCACTTTCCCTGCTGTGTACCAGATGCCCAAGAGTTTCTCAGCAGTCACATCCACGTGGAAGATGTTCCTCAAGGATGACAAATATGAAAGTACAGTGGTACCTTAGTTTAAGTAAACAGTTGGTTCCGGAAGTCTGTACTTAACCTGAAGCGTACTTAACCTGAAGCGAACTTTCCCATTGAAAGTAATGGAAAGTGGATTAATCCATTCCAGACAGGTCCGCGGAGTACTCAACCTGAAGCGTACGTAACACGAAATATGAGTGTAATTGGTTCTGGAAGTCCGTACTTAACCTAAAGTGTACTTAACCTGAAGCGAACTTTCCCATTGAAAGTAATGGAAAGTGGATTAATCTTTTTCAGACGGGTCCACGGAGTACTTAAACTGAAAGTACTCAAACCGAAGCGTACTTAAACCGAGGTATGACTGTATAGAATGTTGACTATGGACCCATCAACATGCTGGGTGGCCCCTGGTAAGTGGCAGAGTCTCTTGGTGTTCTTTCAGACATTCCATAAAAGTATGGGCAGAAAATGTATGAATGACACACAACATCCTTTATTCATGCTGAAGGTGAGGAGAGATCTGCTCATCTCCCTGTATTGGGGGGAAATATCCCTGTGTTGTATGAGTTCTTCATATTTTCTCCAAGATGCTCAAGCAGAAGATGTGAGAGAGGATGCATGCCACCTAAAGGAATTCTGAACTGCATCCAAAGATGTCAGAAAGGCCAGTTACCAGATATATCAAATGCATGAAGGTTGTGTGGGCAAGTCTGACAGCATGGCTGGCTTCCAATCTTGTCATACAAAGGTTCACCCAGCGTCACCCTCATCACAGAAAGTTGCATTTCTACATGAAGGAAAGCTTCATGGGACTTCGCTCCTTCTGTTCCAATATACACAAAAGAATCTAGTCCACAAATGAAAGGAAAGTAAAATGCCACCTACTTCATCTCCTGTTCTTTATAGAGACAAAACAATAGCTCACTAGTAGGACATGTTACATGCTTTGAGATTGTTTTAGATGTTTTTAACTGTTTTAAATAGGTTCTTATTTTATTTTTAATTGAATTGTTTTATCAGTGATATATTTGCTGCTCTAGGTTCCTTTGGGAGGGAGAGCAGGATGTGCATTGAATTATTAAATGAAACCAAAGAAATTAAGAATGAGAGGCGGGCTTTGCTGGATCAGCCTAGTGGTCCATCTGCTCCAGCATCCTGTTCTCTCAATGACCAATGAGATTCCTGTGATGGGAAGCCCACAAGCAGGACATGAGAACAACAGCACTCTCCCCACTTGTGCTCCCCACCAACTGGGATTCAGGGACATGCCATCTCTTTTACTGGTGGCACTACACAGCAGTCATGGCAAGTAGCCAATGATCACCTCATCCTCCATGAATTTGTCTAGCCCTACTTTAAAGCCATCCAAGTTGGTGACCATTACTTCATCGCAGGGGAACAAATTCCATAGCTTGACAGTGCTCCTGGTGAAGAAGTGCTTCGGTTTTGTCCGCCCTGAATCTTCCAGCACTCATAGCACATTCTGAGTATGTGCTTTTACATGTAGGAGAGAGATGGGGAACCTAGGGCCCACCAGATGTGGCTGGACCAGAACTCCCATCACCCCTGACCCTGCTGGCTGGGGATGAAGGAGAGTTCAAATCCAACCACATCTGGGGGGGGGGGCACACAGGCTCCCCACTCCTGATGTAGAAGGTTTCATGTTTCATCCCTGGTATCTCCAATTAAAAAGAACCAGGGGACAGGTGATGGTCAAGGTGTCCACCAGGGAACCACTGCCAGGTGGAGTAAACAATGCTAATCTGGAAGGACAAGTAATCTAACCTGGTGGAAGGGCAGCTTCCTGTGATCCTAATTTTCTCTGGGCAGACGTACAATCGCTGCCATTAACCACCAGATAACCCTCATCACTTTAGTTCCTGGCCCATATAAGAGTTAGTGCATGAAACATAAATGGCTGTTCATGAGTAAGGTTAGCTGAGCCAATTAATGCCGTCTTCTGGAAATGAGCTTTGAGGTTATTTCAATTAAACCTGCTATCGGGAAGGATCTGAAGTATCCAGTATACTTAAGAATTTTTAAGAGGTTGTCTTCTTTACTGCTCCTCCGAGGAAACCTAAATGCTATGTTGAATTTTATCATCCCACCTTGGTTATTGCAAGCTCGAGCTCGGGTAACATTTCCATTGCCCTCTTTCTGTCCCTCTTGGTTCTATGGGCTCTTTCACATGGGGCAACGCGACGCAGAAAATGGGACACATGACTCACTCGCACTTTCCCTTTCTTTGCAACAGGTTGGTAGGTTTCCTTTTGTGTAGGTGGGAAACACACGGCCAAGCTTGGAAGCAAAAGTCACAAGCATGTCTGCTTGTAGAACACATGTAATCCTCTGCCTCTCACCCCTGGTCTCCTTAGCCACTCCCTGTTTGCATTGCTGCTGTTTCTCTTGCTTTGTCTATTTCACAACTAAACAGGTTTTCACACACCCTCTGGAAATAGAAGAGTTTGTGGCTGTCAAACCTTATGGGAGAGATTTCAAAAGAAGCCACCACAGATGAGCCCCTGCTATTTTCATGGTCAGGTACCCAGAGCAGCATTTCAGAGTCAAATCTTAACACACCTAACATAAAAAGTTGGAAGTTTTTCTTCCCGTTTTCAAGGAGAATTTTATTTCTGGTTTGCCTCATTCTTTGAAGGCCTCTAAATAGTTCCTTAAAGGAATCAAAGTTATTTTATTTTGCTTTAAAGCATGACCCATCAAGGTAATGAGCGGAAGAGAAGGAGTCATATTTATTCATCAAGCAAATATGAAATATTCCATTTAGATTGTGACAGCCAATATCTTCCATTGTGTACAAAATGTTAAATATATGCCTGATTGTCAGGCTTCTGTTAAAAGAGGAGGCGGTTTACAAGTGGAAATCTGATTGACAAGTCCACCAAAGGCTCATTAATTATTGTGGTGGCAGCAGTCATGAAAAAGCTGGCAAGCAGCCAGGTAAGAGTCCTCTGTCTGTTTGCTTTTGGTACAGGTGCAAAGTGACTGACAAGAGATTTTAGATAGGGGGCTGGGTGGAGGCTCCTTTCATCTTCCAGAGGTCTTGAGCAAGGAGAGAAAGGAAAAGCCAAATGGTTCATCACAAAGCACAGCACAGTTTTTAAAGATGAGACCCATGACCTGGGCAGACCTTAGTTCCTCAGCAGGGAAAGTGAATTTAACTATCAGAAAATTAGGGAGGGGGGGAAGGGACCTGCCCCCTTATACATATATACAAAACATCATTCAAATTCCTTGAGAGACTGCCACCTTGTCCCAGCAAGAGGAGAAATTCTTTCAGTCTGCATTTTAAAGCAAACCGACCTAATCCACTTACATGTTGGTCAGAACACAATTGGATTATGCATTTCTTCTACTTCGGCTATCCAATTTCAGACTTTTTAGATGTTTGTTTTGTTTTTAAATGCACACAAAAATGTGTATTGGAGGGGGCAATGCACTGAAATAGTAGTAGCAGTAGTAGTAGTTTCTTCCATCTGACTGGTTTGCCCCAGCCACTCTGGGCAACTTCCAACAAAAAGATGAAAAGCATCCAAAGGTATATATTTTAGGGGGAAACTGCATGCACACAAAGTCCATCCAATTTAAATGTGATTTTTTAGGGCTGTATTCATAGAATCAAAATTTTTTAGAGTTGGAAGGGACCCTCAGCTGCTCAAGCAGAATGACTTCCACTTACACCATGATTTTTGCTTCTGTAATGAATTCCACTTACGCCATGATGCTTTCTGCTTCCTTCCCCTCACCCCACGTAGATCTCTCTCCCCCCCCCCCCAAATAAATCTCTGCAGCAGATTTGAGGATAGTGGGGTGTGTGCACAATGGGAGAAGTGGGGAAAAACCCCACTGCACTTGTACAGTTATTTAGCTGAACGCCACCCTTAGTGCATTAAAGAAAATATGCAGAGAAAACCTTGAAAGAATGGAGCTATTATTGAGCACACACAAAACTCAATTTGAAATGAAGAACAGGCTGATCCATACACCCCTTTACCGTGCGTCAGAACCATGGCCCTCAGTGAGAGGAGATCTGGGTCTCTGAAGTATGCCAGAAGGCAGTCTTCAAAGCAGCAACCTCCACTATAAGCAGCCAGACCTTCCTTTGGATAAATGTGTTCATAATGGGTAGATCTGTCGATTTTACTTCCTCTCAGTTTCTCATTTATCCACTCATTATGAGAAAGACAGTGAATCAGCATGAAAATAACATCAGCACTGTAGTGCAACTTTTAGTATGAAATGTTGCTTAATAGACTCAAACTTGCAACACAATTTTCCTTGATATAATGCAATTTTGTATGCTACTTTATCTAATATAGTGCATATTTCAAAGGGTGGCTGTATTTTCGTCTGCGCGTTGTTTCTGAAAGTGAGAGTTATCTTAAGTTTGTCTTTAAAGGTGAACTGGATCAAAATTCTCCCCCTATCAATGTAATGTGGATTTCACCCATATGAGAATGTTGCAATGCAGTTTAAATGCATATTTAAATATGCATTTTATGGGGAAATGAACATTTAATCATGCCATTTGAGGAAGGAATACAGGTTTTCTTACAGATTTTGAAAGGATGGTTTTTAAATTCCCAGATTAATGGGAAAAGAGAATGGAATTAAGGCAAAATTGCTATGGGTCATAAACCGACAGATCTGCCTGTCGCTGCTTTTAATCTTTTGACTACACGCGCCCCAAAAATCACTGGGTGCCATTTCAACTTATTTTGATTCTCCCTTCCTTGGTCTCCTCGCAGCTCCTATTGCTTAAAACAAGAGCCCGGTAATGTGGAGATACTATGTCTTAAGCAAAGGTAGCACTAATGAATTCAATTTCATTGTCAACCTTTTCAGCCTTGTGATAGCAAAAGATTTTCAGTCACTTCAGGCCAGGCTCTTCCTGTACTGGGGGTCATTTTATGCTCTTTCAGGGTTAGAACCGTTGGCATGCCCTTACAGGAAGGCGCAAAAGTGAAATTAAACCTTAAAATGCCATTTATCTGATCCCCAATTAAAACATAATCTTTTTAGAGCTGTCAATAGCTACTGACTGGAATCAATAGGAGGAAAGATTATGATTGATAGTTCCCCAGTGGTTCCCAGTCAGAAAGGAAATAAATTGCTATTGTCAGGTCAGCAGGAAGCAGTGGGGGAGGGAAATGTATACTGGGCTACAACTTGAGTAATAATTCTGGGGTGTTTGCTTCAGCCTAGAGAGTGGAAGAAAAATATTTTAAAAAAATAAAAATAAAATGCCAGAGTCTTGTCTAACACTCTCAGGATGTGAAAACATGTGTCTTTAGAAACAAGATTTCTCAAAAAAAAAAAAAAAGGTTTCTCTCTCTCCCTTATCTTCCTATATATGCTGAAGTTTCTAAGTCAGTCTCTTAAGAGTGGGGGGCTTAGTTCCTTTTGCATTTGCATTTAAGAAATATAAGCTTACACTCCTTTAAGCAGATCCTGGATATTCTTCATCTTCGCTTCAGGAGTTAAAGTTTTAACTATCTAAATCTAATGTTTGACATACACCCGAGTATGTAAGCTTAGGGTAATAGGACTAAACTACTCTTATTTGCCCTGACCTACATTATGATCTCGTATTTCTAGGCCAGCTTAAGAAGTTCATGTTGAAATTCAATTTCCCAGTGTGTGGAGGGAACAGAAGCACTTTCAAATGTAATCTTCTTCCTTTTCTTCGGTTTTCTATATGTTCCAGCTTGCCTCAAGTGTCAGGGAAACGCGTTTGTCAAACGACAACACAAACAGCTTCATTTTAGGGGAGCCAAGCCAAAAGGATCTGACTCGGCAGTGGCTCCCGAAGCCTTCACAAGATACAAAATTGGGGCAGAGAGATCTTGTCACAGAGGATGGGACGGGAGCTGAACTGGATAGGCGTTTGAATGGTTTCATAGGTTACTACCCTGACATGGAGGTCAGCAAAGAACTTTTGGGGTGGGGTGGGGTTTGTACTGTTTCTTTTTTATTTTATATTCTTTATTGAAAAGTAAAAAGTACAAGATTACAAGTGCACAGAGTAAGACAAGACAGAAAAAAGAAGAAACAAGAAATAGTACCCATGTAGAAAAAAACAACAGAAAAAAATATTGTGCACGTTACAAAGGGGGGGGCTGTTATTGTAGTTAACCAGACATTAATCTAATATATTTTTAAAAATGAATTTGAAATATTGTTAAATTGGTCCATGGCAAGTCTACGTCTGTACACAACTTGTTCATGTATAGCGAGTATGTACATATCTTCAATCCAATCATTAAAGGGAGCTGCATTTTTTATTTTTCCAGTTCATCAATACCAGTCTTTTTGCAGGGCATTCATATTGCCCCTTGGTTAGAGGCCAGCAAAAACGTAAGAGGGAGAAGTTCATATTTCATGCCACACAGAATTATTCCTCATAATATCTTGAGTTAAAGTGAGGTATAATGAGGGCCAGGTTACCAGAAAGAACACCTGCCCATAAATAGACCTGTTATATCACTTGGATCAAGGGTGGGGAATCTCAGGCCCTGCAGCTGAATGTAGCCCTCAAGTCTAGCTGGCTCTTAGAACTCTCCTCAGGCTCAATCCCTCACTCTTCTTCTTTGGCAATCACTCGTAGCTGAGTAAGATGGTCTTCCATAAACACGGTTTTAACAATGAGTCCGTAAGTGACTGTGGAGGCCAATTCTGGATCCGTACGTCCTTCCACAGCGGGGACATTGGTTTCTGGGTGGGAGTTGATCATGGTGTGGATTTGCCAAGCGTGCCTTCCTCATAGCACATTTCTCCCTTGCGTCCTGAGTTTGAGTGTCTGCAAAGAACCAGCATTATGCTTTCCATTTTTAAGTTCGGAATAGAGTAGTTGCTTTGGAAGACAATAATCAGGCATCTGCACAAACATGACAAGTGCAACGAAGTTGATGTTGAAGAATTACTTCAACACAGGTGATCTTTGCTTCTTCCAGTACATGGTATTAGTACAGTGGTACCTCGCAAGACGAAAATAATTCATTCCGCGGGTTGCTTCGTCTAGTGATATTTTCGTCTTGCGGAAACAAACGGCAGACGGCAAAAAAAGCGGCAAAAAAATCGTCTTGCGAGACACGGCCATAGAAAGCTTTGTCTTGCGAGGCAACAAAGAATTGCTAGATGCTTTCGTCTAGCGAGTTTTTTGCTGCGCGAGGCATTCGTCTTCCAAGGTACCACTGTACGCCTTTCTTTCCAAGTGATGTGTAAAAATTTTCAGAGACACTGTTGATGGAATCTTTTGAGGAGTTGGAGATGGCATTTATAAGTGGTCGATGTTTCACAAGCATACAGTAAGCTTGGTAGTACAATAGCTTTGTAAACAAGCATTTTGGTTTCCCTGCAAATGTCCCGGTCCTTAAACACTCTATAGTTCAATCGGGAGAAAACTGCACTCGCAGAGCTCAGGTGGACTTCCCTTCTTTGGAGGTTTTTAAGCAGAGGTTCGAGCCCCATGTTGGGTGAAAGAGTCCTGTATTTCAGGGGGTTGGATTAGATGACCCTCGGGGGTCCCGCCCAACAGTACAATTATATGATTCTATGATTCTGCAATGCCTGATCCCTATACAGATTTTGTAGGGCTTGCTCCCTGGTTTAACACGCTACAGAGCACTGTTGCTTCCCGCCCCCCAATCCTACTCTCTGGTCTGAAAGCAGGTGAAACTGGCACCTCACATATAAATAACTGAACCTTGTTGTTTCCTCATAATCACTCCAAACACTCCTGTGGATAATTCCTCTTCCCACACCCCTTTATGTTAATAGGAGCACTGTGGAGGCAAAATGCTTTAGAACGGCAATATCATGCCAGGTCAAAAGTTAAGTAAGTTTGTTCCATCCCTGCTATTTTGTGTTTTAAAGCAGACTTTTGTCAAGGCAGCCTCTCTCTGTTATTACTTCTTGAATGATAAGCACCGGGATTGACCTTCAAAAGAGATTTAAATGGGTCTTATCCGAAAAACAGTCTGCGAACATCTATAAACTAATACTCTGCCTTTTACACCTTCCTTTCTGAGGTGTAAAAAGACTGCAAATCAAAGTCACCAAGCAACTTACAATAATGGATTTCAAAGTCAAAAATCTAATGCAAATCTCACTATTTGCTTACAGGCGCTTTGAAGTCCTGACAGATTAAGTTTAGAAGTATTTTCATAGATGGTATCTACATAATCTAACACAGATGATTTCAGGAACTGAGCTGATGTTTCCAGTAGATACTTCATCTTTGCAACACCAACACCACCAACACGAAATTCATCTGTTGTTTATTTTTATTTTTTGGCATTTGTTGTTTAATTATTATTTTTTTAAGGTTCCATGCAATTTATGGCACAGCTCCAAGGGGTTGTAAATAATATTCTGCCTCTGTGGAAAGGTCTTTATCTCTGTAGGGGGAAAAAATGGCAGATGTGTGGGATAAAAGGAACTCCATCTCTGTTAAGCTTATATAAGGTAATTGACTTTGTTAAAGGACATTTAGGTGTTGTTTGATTTACATCTAGTGCCGGCTTAATGCATCAACCACGGAAGGTTCCACTTGTTTAAATATTTCATTTTAAAAGGTGCAGTAAGTACATAACTTCATCAACATCCACCCTTCCCTGACTGAAATGGATTCTCCAGTTTAATCTATTACACCCATGACTTGAAGTAAATGAAGTCTTCACCCCTCTTCCCTGACAAGAGAATGGAGGCTGTCATATTACTTATTCCCATCAAAGTTATACAAAGGACTGGGCAAAAGTCCCACTATACCTTTGTGCGTGCGCACGCATGCACGCACACAAACCTGTTATAAACAGGGAATTATATATTTAAAAAACATGAAAGTGAGAAACGGCAACCTGACATCTCTTGCTTCTTTGTTTAAAACAGTCCTGCTCCTTTGTTTTCTTATCAGCATTTCACTTTTAAGGAAGAAAAATGTTTGTTCTCCTTCCAGGAACGGCTTGGTCTATGTTTATTTGCTCACATGTTATCACACATGACTCAGGCTGCCTTACATTGAGCCAGGCCATCTCAGGAAACGGTGCCACGTTTCAAAAAAAGTAACATTCCTGACACCAGCAAAGTTGAGCTTTTTTTAAGGAACACCCCAAAATCGTTGATCTTTTTGAGGAAAACCTCCCCCCAACATGGTGATTTTTTTTGGGGGGGGGAGCTGTTTCCGCTACTTTTCCCATCATGTTGCCATGCATCTGGGTTTCCCCCTGGCATTTTGCCAATTTGCCAAAATTCCCCCGACACTATTTTTACACTCGGAAAGCAGGACATGCCAGGAATTTTCCTGACATATGGCAAGCCTAGCAAATGCTGTCTCTCCTGCTGGTTGGCAGAAGCTTTCCTAGGTCTTGAGTAATGGCCTTTCCACTCGCAAGCCCAGCTACTTGAGGGGCATTTAGCTGAAGATGCCAGGGATCCTTTCACCAATGCCCCACCTCTTCCATATAGCAGCAGTCTTTTCAAAACCAGACACATTCACATGGAAGCTGTCTGCACGCATCTATATAACTCTACTTTGGGGGGGTTGCAGTGGGGCCCTGCAACAAAATATTGCAATGTGGGACTGCTCCAGTTCAGATTTCCGGCCAGCCAGCCATGCCCTCTTCCGATCCTTCCAGGTGGTTTCTGACCCAAACCTGTGCCCAACTCCCTCTTTATGGAAGGATTATTTGCACATTCCCCATGAAGCCTGGCAAATGTGCACATTGGCCAGTTGTTACGCACAGGAACTACTCAACTTGCGTTCCCTTTGACACACGCGCACACACATATTGCACATGTCGCTTTAAAGTATCTGTGCAATTAGCAAACTTCCCATAAATGATTAATAAGCCATCAAGGCTTCTAATATTGCTTTGCCTTGTTTTTGTTTACTCTCAATTTGCCATTAAAGAAATGTTTATGCAACAACATGAGACGATGCATATTTATCATGGACTGCAGGTTAATATGTGATATCAACAAACCAAGGTGAGGGGAGGGGGGAACCTGACCTGACTGCTAAGTAGATGGGAAAGAATCCTGTTGTCTGTGTTCAATTTAACTTGTTGGGGTTTTTTGTTTGTTTGCTTGCTTGCTTACTAACTCTTAACCATGTTCGTGACTCCTTCTTATTTCCCCGCCATGTTTCTACTTTCTTTTCTTCCACAATTTATTCGTTCCTTACATTTCTGTGATTTGATTTTCACTTTCTAAGTTGGATTTGCACCTCTTAGTCTGATTTGTGGGCATTTGCTTTGTTAGGAATGTTCTGCCTGTCGATCTCAGACCATTCACATCCTCCCAGCCTTTTATAAGCATCTATAGCATGTTTGTTTCCTTGCTTTCAAATAGCATGTATTGATCTTCCTACCAATCCCCCCTATTATTTCTTCTTTCCTTCACACCTCCGATTATTTCTTCCCTCCTCCATATTTTTAAAAATATGCAGAATTTTTGCTTTAGACTGAGTTTTTCAGCAAGGCCATTGTACAAAAAAATAATAATCATTTTTGCAGCACCTAATTCTTAAAGGTAAAGGGACCCCTGACCGTTAGGTCCAGTCGCATATGACTCTGGGGTTGCGGCGCTCATCTCGCATTATTGGCCGAGGGAGCTGGCGTACAGCTTCCGGGTCATGTGGCCAGCATGACTAATCCGCTTCTGGTGAACCAGAGCAGCGCACGGAAACGCTGTTTACCTTCCCGCCACGCCAGAGAGGTACCTATTTATCTACTTGCACTTGACGTGCTTTCTTACTGCTAAGTTGGCAGGAGCTGGGACCGAGCAACAGGAGCTCACCCCGTCCCGGGGATTCAAACCACTGGCCTTCTGATCGGCAAGCCCTAGGCTCTGTGGTTTAACCCACAGCGCAGGTGCATAAAACATAATCAATATTATATATCCTCACTGCTATGTGTGTACCGAAGCTTGTTCTCTGATACTTCAGAGAACAGTGGCAGAATGAATGGGTGGGAAATGCTGGGAAACAGATTTTAACTAAGCATTTGCAGAAGCTTCCTGATGGTAAGAGCTGTTCAACAGTGGAACAGACTGTCTCAGGAGGTGGTGGGCTCTCCTTTGCTGGAGGTATTTATTTAGAGGCTGGAGTGCAATCTGTCAGGGATGCTGTAGCTACAGCCTACATTGCAGTGGGTTGGTCCAGATGAGTTTGAAGCTTCTTCCATGAAATTTAATTCTGCGGAAACTGTCCTGGCCCGTGCTGTTCCTACCAGTTAGCATACAACTTGGGGTTGAAATGTCTGAACTGTCTGCATCACAGGCACCCATGAGCAGAGGTTTCAGGGGGGGGGGACCTTTGGAGCTCCAGATGTTGCTAAACTACAACTCCCCCCCCCTCATCCCTGGACATTGACCTTGCTTGCTAGGAGTTGTTGTTCAGCAACATCCGGAGGGCCTAAGGTTCCCCCACACCTGATCTAATGCGTGCCCCTGATCCCAACAGTTCAGGCATTTCAACCCAACTTGTATCTTACTAATAACTGGCATTAGAACACAGGGAGAGCTCTGCTAAAATGCTGCAATAGAGTACAGGCACATTTAGTCCACCATTATCTTCAGCTGCAACCTTGGAGAGCAACCCTGGCAATCCTCTGCTAGCCAAGAGGTTCCTTCTTCACAGCAGGCCATAGCATCACCAATCACCCAATGTACAAGGAGGACACGCCGTGGTGAATTCCTAAGTTGTGAAACTATGCTCAGTTTCCTTCCGCAGCTTTGAAAACTTTCTGTATGAACTGTCTGTGCTGTTTGTCTGCATAAGAGCTCCAATAAAGGGATTTATTTTTATTTATTTTTAAAGCAAAGCTTTATACATATAGCTGGGACTTAAAGGATCAGATTTTCTAACCTGTTTTCTCCAAGCTGTTCCCCCCTCCCCATGACAAGCATAATAACACCATTCATGTCACTTGAAGCACAAGCTAAGAAACTATGCCCTCTGTTTAAGCCCTGAGGCAGGTCTTAACACTTTGTCCACACCATGCTTTACTGGTGGGGCAGAACATAGCCAGAAATCTAGCTTTTTGTGCATTTGAATGGGCCCAGCAGGCATGCAACCAGGAACCCTGCTTCGATTGTTCTTGATAAGCTGTGATCTTGAGGACCCATGTGGCCGTTCCCTATGGGTTGCCTACTGTGGCTCAAAAGAAGGTATAAGGAACAATGGGCGCAAGCGTTCCCTTTATAACACTGCTAGGCAGGAACCAAACAGCCTGTATGCTGAGGACAGATTGTGCTGTGGAAGGCAGAAAAGAATTCTGTACGTAAGTCGAATAACAACACACGAGAACGTGTCTGGAAACTGGGGAGACACTGCCAGGTACAGAATCAGCTCCAAGTTCAGAACATACAAAGAGCTCTGCTGGATCAGGGCAATCTAGTCTAGCATCCTGTTGTCACAGTGGCCAACCAGAGGCCTGGGGAAAACCTGCTAGCAGGACCCGAGCGGAAGAACATTCTCCCTGCCACTCGATTTCCAGCAACTGGGTTTCGGGGGGTGGGGGACAAAAGCACGTGGTCACAGGCTTCAGAAGTGAGAGCCCACCTCCTTGCCATCCTCACCACTGGATTTAAAAGGGCAGGGCGAGGCTGTGCTTGGGTCCTGCTTGCATGTTTCCTACAAGTATCTGGTTGGCCACTGTGAAAACAGGATGCTGGAGTAGGTGGACCATTGGCCCGATCCAGCAGGGTCTTCTTACATTAAACTAAGTATATTTATTTAAGGCCCAAGCAGAGAGAGGTAGAAAGAGAGAGCTTCAAAAATGGACATAAATAACAAAACATACAGTTAAATACCTATACAGTGGTACCTTTGTTCTCAAACTTAATCCATTCCGGAAGTCCGTTCCAAAACCAAGGCGCATTTTCCCATAGAAAGTAATGCAAAACAGATTAATCCATTCCAGACTTTTAAAAACAACCCCTAAAACAGCAATTTAACATGGATTTTACTATCTAACGAGACCATTGGTCCATAAAATGAAAGCAATCATCAATGTAAAGGTAAAGGGACCCCTGACCATTAGGTCCAGTCGCAAACGACTCGGGTTGTGGCGCTCATCTCGCTTTACTGGCTGAGGGAGCCAGTGTACAGCTTCCAGGTCATGTGGCCAGCATGACTAAGCCGCTTCTGGCGAACCAGAGCAGCGCACGGAAACGCTCAATGTACTGTACTATCAAATAAGTAAGACAGTATTGTAGATTATAACAATTACAGCTGTTTTTTTTTTCTTACCCGCACTGTTGATAGTCATTGTTTGTATGGGGGGTGGATTTTATCCATTTCTGCAGTCACACAATCAATCGACCATTAGCTGAACTGGGTTCCAGACAGTCACAAAAACAAATCAATCGAAAAAGCCACAAAAAATGCAAAATAAATAGCAAAAACAAAAGCGCCAAACTTAATCTGTTCTGGAAGTCCGTTTGACTTCTGAAATGTTAGAAAACCAAGGCACAACTTCTGATTGGTGCGGGCGCCCCAGAAACAATAGCTGAAAGCCACATCAGATGTTCGGCTTCCGAAACTCGTTCAAAACCCGTAACACAGGGGTCCCCAGACTACGGCCCCCAGGCCGGATGCGGCCCAATTGGCCTCCCAATCCGGCCCGCGACGACCCCCGCCACCCGCTGCCGCCGCCCGCTCTTGTAGCGCGCTGCACAGCGGCGCGCTTCCAGATCTGAAAAAAAATGCCGAAAATTGTTTCTGCCCATGCGTATGGGCCTCTCCCGACCCAGAAGAGGTCATTTCCGGTGCACTTCCGGGTCGGGGGAGGTGCACTTCCGGGTCGGGGGAGGCCCATACACATGTGCACAAACAATTTTTGGCGATTTTTCCGGCCTGGAAGCGCGCCACCGCGCCAGTAAATGGGTGTGCGCATGCGCACTGGCGCGCACTCCCCCACCCTCCGGCCCACTGCGCGCGCACTCCCCCGCCCTCCGGCCCAAAGGCGGGTAAGTCTGGGGACCCCTGCCGTAACACTTACTTCCGGGTTTTCAGCGTTTGGGAACCAAGGCACTTGAAAACCAAGGTACCACTGTACTTTAATTATTGGGTACAGGCACCTTCCCCCACCTCCAAAAAGTGTGGCACTTACTGTAACAACTTCATGGTGAGTACTAGCTTTTCCCCCTATAAAAAGCACTGCTTAGAATAGTTACAAGATACATTATTTTCACCAGCATATGCCTCTTTATGCATGCTTTCGGGTTGAAGAACTGTGTCACAAAATTTGAAGAACTGCAAATTTCAAAGGGCGGCTATCTTTCAGTTCACTTGTTGGTTTTGGTTCGGGAAATACAAATTAAAACGCAAACGGAGCAAATTTCTCCTCAACCAGCAACCCCTCAGGATTATCTGCTAATACAAGTACAGTGGTACCTCTACTTACGAATAACTCTACTTACGAACGTTTCTACTTATGAATGGAGCTCCGTCTGCCATCTTTGATGCGGTTTAGATAGGATTTTTTCTACTTACGAATTTTTAGATAGGGTTGCTTCTACTTACGATTTTTTTCTCCCAATGCATTCCTATGGGATTCGACTTACAATTTTTTTCGACTTACAAATGTGCGTTCGGAACGCATTAAATTTGTAAGTAGAGGTACCACTGTATTGTCCTCCGTAGGCTTCTGATGAGGTCTTCAATAGGTGCAATGTGAATAAAGTATTGGAACACTTGACATGTCTGTCTCAACTACAAATTCTACAGTAAATCAATTTTTTGCATTCCTCCCCCCACACACCAATCATTTTTGCCCAGGATTTCTTACTCAAGAGTGTTGGCAAAACTAAAGGAGGTGAAATTCCACCATCACTAGGCCCACTGCATCTGTGCTTGCATTATTAACTAGCTAATCAATTAATGCTTTCAGCATAATTTTAATCAGAATAGGTCCCTGGATGTATATTAGGCAAAATAGCAGAAACTATCAATATATGTTTGTTTGGGGTTGTGTGTTTTTTTAAAGCATCTGGTTAAATGTCTGCACCTGATTTTCTCACCTAAAGAAATATTTTTGCTGTCATCTGCAGGTATTTGATGCAGGCCGGGTTATGCAGTCAGGGATCTCAAGAGATTCCCTCTCTCTCTTCCTGGCAGAATTGTACGGGCAGGCAAAGAAACCAAGAGTTGGATGAATGAATGAATGAAGCAAAAAGAAAGCCGTTTTAACAGAGTACCAACAAAAATATACTTCTTTATTAGATTTGACTCACCTTAAGTTTTAAATCAAACTCAAGCAATCAAATTTTCAATGTCTGATCAGCTGAGAAATAAGGATATTAAATATGATTAAATGTGATTGCATTTGAGTGTGAGGACTATTCTTCCATTACTGCTTTGATTAAAAAAAGTAATCTGAGCTCTGAGGTAGAGAAAAGTTAAATGTAGCAGGGAAAGAAAAGAAGACAAAGTTTGCTTCCTTCTCTTAAGAAGCTGCAGGGGGGCGGGAATCAACCCACCTCTTTGAGAAAGTGGAATCACTTCCATTTTCTTTGCAGAACAGAAAACTATTTTGGGATGAAGTTTCTGTAACTTAGCACTATTCATGCTTTGCTTTAAAACCACGGGGGCAGGATACACAAGCAGAAAAGAAGGCATGCCACGAGGCTGATCCTAATAAATATAGGAAACCCTAGGCCAGGGGTAGTCAACCTTTTTATACCTACCGCCCACTAATGCATCTTTCTTGATGGTGAAATTTCCTTACCGCCCACCTGTGCTTGGTGGCAGGAGGATTCAGCTTGTGCTGTAGAACCCCCTACCGCCCACCTAGAATCCTGAAACGCCCGCTAGTGGGCGGTAGGGACCAGGTTGACAACCCCTGCCCTAGGCAATTGTCCTTTTTTGTCTGCAGAAAGTGAGAATCACATCCAGGGAGGGAAATTTTAGCAAAGTAAAAGAGAGTTTGGTAGAAGCAAATCAACTGCAGAATTGTTGGGGGTGGCGAGATGGGGCAGGTTGGTGCATTGCATTGCATTGGGCCTATGGGACGCGGGTGGCGCTGTGGGTTAAACCACAGAGCCTAGGGCTTGCCGATCAGCAGGTCGGCGGTTTGAATCCCCGCGACGAGGTGAGCTCCCGTTGCTCGGTCCCAGCTCCTGCCCACCTAGCAATTCGAAAGCACATCAAAGTACAAGTAGATAAATAGGTACCGCTCTGGCAAGAAGGTAAACGGCATTTCTGTGCACTGCTCTGGTTCGCCAGAAGCGGATTAGTCATGCTGGCCACATAACCTGGAAGCTGTATGCCGGCTCCCTCGGCCAATAAAGTGAGATGAGCGCTGCAACCCCAGAGTCGGTCACGACTAGACCTAATGGTCAGGGGTCCCTTTACCCTTTCCCTTTTAGGCCTACTGAATTTAATGAATTTAATGAATCATATACATTCCCTACAAGCAGTAGTAGGGTGGCCACATGTCCAACTTTAGAGAGACAATCCCCAATTTTAAGGGCTGCAAGAAGACATTCTTCTGTTTGAAGTGTTCTCCAACCTGAAGAGCTGTTTAGTCCAAGTCTGGGCTCCTTTGGGAGAGAAGGAAGAAGGGCCGTACTTAATTAATAGATAATAAAGGTTGTTGTTGCCATTTGTCTGACTTGAGAGACAATGGAGTGCACCTCCTGGAGTGAAGTCAAACCACTGTGCTAGCAGCGCAGAAATGATCTCTCCTGGACAGTGTATCTGGAGGTCCTGGGCTGCCCAGACTACAAGACCACCCTCTCGACCTTGCTGATATAGTCCAAAGGAAAGCAGGGCAATATGTCTGGCACCAGCTTGTCTGCAGGAATTACTGGAAGGAGGCGTACAAGGCACCATCAAACCGTCTTAGGGACTCCAATGTAAAGAAGGGGGATTGAGGGGCCTTGAAGCTGCCCATGAATGGTTAGCACCTGGACAGCAAACTGAGCAGCTCACCATCTCCCCCACCATGGGGATGTGTGCTGCAGTTCTTGATAAGCTGTGATCTTGGAATGATATTGTAAAATAATAATAAAAATATTTATTAGAAAATTTCAATAAAAGCATTCTTTTTTAAAAAAGAGAGGGGGGGAGAAAGTGGAACTAGACTTGAGAGGTATTAAGACTTCATCCAGATAGCACTTTATTCTGTTTCCCCATTATCTCCCTGCTTAGAATTTTTTTGTTCATTTTATGTGAATTTTCACATAATGTGAAAGCCACTTTTGGAAATCTAACAGAAGTTTATTGCTCATTTTCATGTCCTTTGCTTCCAGGGAAAAAAAAAACAGAACAGGAAACCTGGAAAACCACAAGAGTTTTGCACTGTAATCCCCCCCCCCCCGTTTTCATAGTTTCATGTGACAAAGTTTGAGGTGTTATTATAGAATGAAGTTCTTTCCCACTATTATCATGGGTGAATTGTGGGGGAATGCAAAATAAAAAAATTCCTTCAGTAGGGGGAATGGTAACACGTCTGTGGCAACATGTTCAATGACATCTGCTGCTTTGTCACACCACACCCACTGGAGTGAATGAAATTTAGCATGACATGGCAGGGCATTGATCAAATAGTCACAGTTCCACAACACACCAGGTAATGCAGTGTAAATGGAATGGTAGAAACTAAGACAAAAGTGGTAGCATTATAACCAGGAAAATTAACACGCTGATCCACACTTCAAATTGCACTGCAAGTCTTCAGAATCTGTGTGTTTACGTGTGCAGGATGGGGAGGGTGGGGAGGAGGAGGGAAAAAAGTCTATCCTTGGAAATGAGATAAATGGCAAAGAAAAGCAGAGATCATTCATGTTCAATTCCTAATTGAAAAGTTGGCTTCTGATCAAGAGCAGGCAATGGCCAGTAGCTGAAGCCCTCAGGATACTGTGACTAGGTTCCTCTGCCTCAAAAAGATAAATCACAAATTAATGTTATATTAGTGAAAGCAACGATTTTTAAAAATTGCACTCAAGAGGGGAAAGGGAGGAAAGGAATTCATAAAAATAGCACAAGATATGATGGAGAAAAACAGGTTGGTGAGAACATTAAGCAAGGCGTGACTGTATGGATGGCAGATTCCTAGCATAATATATAATCTTGCAACTAAAACCTTCCTGAGACAGGGGCGACTATGAACTTACAATGCATATTTTTCGCCGCTTTCTTTAAAGCCGCTCATCATCTGCAGCTTCCCTTTCCTGGACTGGTGCCTGCTTGCAGCTAGCTGGAAAGAATTATCTGCACCAATGTATAGCCAGTGATCTAAAAACATTTAATATAGAAACATTGTCTAAAGGACATTACGGCTGTGACACAAGCTGTGAGAAAATAGCACCTTAAGTTATCCGCTAACCAGAGTCACTCCGCACTTTTAACCTGCTTGGATAAATGAAGGTTCGGGAAGCCGCAGGAGGGCATAATTAATCTCGGCTCTCCTTTCCCTGTCCCTCCTTTCATTTTAAAAATATTAAGCACAAGCCACTGAACACACTAATGTAGAAACATTGTAGAACATCCGTGACACAGGGTGGAGGTAAACATGCAGGCCTTTCTTTCTGGGTTTTGTTATCTCCCTGTACACAAGGAGCACCAGGGCGCAGTGGATGTAATCCACCAGAATGGGTACTCAAAAGTTGCCAGCTACTATAATTATTATTATTGTTGTTGTTGTTGTTGTTGTTATTTATTTATTTATTTATTATTTATACCCCACCCATCTGGCCGGGTCTCCCCAGCCACTCTGGGCGGCTTCCAACAGAAAAATGAAATAAAATAATCTATTAAACATTAAAAGCCTCCCTAAACAGGGCTGCCTTAAGATGTCTTCTAAAAATCTGGTAGCTGTCTTTCTCTTTGACATCTGGTGGGAGGGCGTTCCACAGGGTGGGCCCTCTGCCTGGTTCCCTGCAACTTGGCTTCTCGCAATGAGGGAACCGCCAGAAGGCCCTCGGTACTGGACCTCAGTGTCCGGGCAGAACAATGGAGGTGGAGACGCTCCTTCAGGTATACTGGACCGAGGCCATTTAGGGTTTTAAAGGTCAGCACCAACACTTTGAACTGTGCTCGGAGCCAATGTAGATCTTTCAAGACCAGTGTTATGTGGTCTCGGCAGCCGCTCCCAGTCACCAGTCTAGCTGCCGCATTCTGGATTAGTTGTAGTTTCTGGGTCACCTTCAGAGGTAGCCCCACGTAGAGTGCATTGCAGTAGTCCAAGCGGGAGATAACTAGAGCATGCACCACTCTGGCAAGACAGTCCGCAGGCAGGTAGGGTCTCAGCCTGCGTACCAGATGGAGCTGATAGACAGCTGCTCTGGAGACAGAAGTGACCTGCGCCTCCATGGACAGCTGTGAGTCCAGAATGACTACCAGGCTGCGCAACTGGTCCTTCAGGGGCACAGTTACCCCATTCAGGACCAGGGAGTCCTCCACACCTGCCCGCCTCCTGTCCCCCACAAACAGTCTTGTCAGGGTTCAACCTCAATCTGTTAGCCGCCATCAATCCTCCAACCGCCTCCAGGCACTCACACAGGACCTTCACCGCCTTCGCTGGTTCTGATTTGAAAGAGAGGTAGAGCTGGGTATCATCCACATACTGATGAACACCCAGCCCAAACCCCCTGATGATCTCTCCCAGCGGCTGTATGTAGATGTTAAAAAGCATGGGGGAGAGGACAGAGCCCTGAGGCACCCCACAAGTGAGAGCCCAGGGGCCCGAACACTCATCCCCCCACCACCACTTTCTGAACACGCCCCAGGAGGAAGGAGCGGAACCACTGCATGACAGTGCTCCCAGCTCCCAACCCCTCTAGACAGTCCAGAAGGATGTTATGGTCGATGGTGTCAAAAGCCGCTGAGAGATCCAGCAGAACTAGGAAACAGCTCTCACCTTTGGCCCTAGCCCGCCAGAGATCATCAACCAGTGCGACCAAGGCAGTTTCAGTCCCATGATGAGGCCTGAATCCTGACTGGAAGGGATCCAAATGGTCCGCTTCTTCCAGGCCTGCCTGGAGTTGTTCAGGCTCTGTCTATCCAGCTCTGTCTATGGATCCAGCTCTGTCTATGGATGCACAAGTTGCCTCTGTGGTAGGGATGGGGAAACAATTCAATTCAGTTTGCATTTAAAAGTTAATCTGCTTAATTTTTGCTTCCAGAAAACAATACACAGACTGAAACACAGCCACCCTTCGGACTTCATGCTTCTCCAAAATGTCTCAATGAGTTCTGCAGTCATGTGTATTAGGGGAAAATGTGTATAAAAATGCAAATTTTTCACTAACTTTAAAGCACACTATATTTAGAGAAATTGCCTTGTATTAGGCAACACAAACATGTATGTTAGGAGAAATTTGCACTACAATGCTGGGGAAGTTTCTTTCTTTCTTTTTAATGCAAACCGATGTAGGGAACTGAACATCAGACTGGAAAAGAGAGAGAAATGGACAGAAAAAGAAACTGACAGATTCTTTACAACTGAGTGCTCCCACCAATTTCACATAAATAATCCACCTGAATCAGCAGTGGAAACTAGCTAAGGCAGTGGTGATAGCACAATATTCTCCATCTGAGCACAGCAGGCTAGCTTAGTCTTCTTCTTTGGCGATCACTCGAAGCCACATAAGATTGTCTTCCATAAACATGGTTCTAACAATGAGTCCATAAGTGTGTGGAGGCCAATTCTGGTTCCACACATTCTTCCACAGTGGGGACATTGGCAGGAGTTGATCACGGTGTGAATTTGCCAAGCGTGCCTTCCTCTTAGCACGTTTTTCCCTTGTGTCCTGAGTTCGAGTGTCTTCAAAGCCCATGACACCTTTGGTAAAGGCTGTTCTCCAATTGGAGCGCTCGCAGGAAAGTGTTTCCCAATTGTTGGTGTTTATACTACATTTTTTTTATTTAAAAAAATGCATTGAGACAGTCTTTAAACCTCTTTTGTTGACCACCAGCATTATGCTTTCCATTTTTAAGTTCAGAATAGAGTAGTTGCTTTGGAAGGCGATAATCAGGCATCCGCACAACATGACCCGTCCAATGAAGTTGATGTTGCAGAATCATTGCTTCAACACTGGTGATCTTTGCTTCTTCCAGTACACTGGTATTAGTTTGCCTGTCTTCCCAAGTGATGTGTAAAAAAATTTGGAGACATTGTTGATGGAATCTTTCGAGGAGTTGGAGATGTTGTTTATAAGTGGTCCATGTTTCACAAGCATACAGTAAGGTTGGTAGTACAATAGCTTTGTAAATAAGCATTTTGGTTTTCCCGCAAATATCCTGGTCCTCAAACACTCTGTACTTCAATTGGGAGAAAGCCGCACTCGCAGAGCTCAGGCGATGCTGGATTTCGGCATCAATGTGGGCCCTTGTGGAAAGATAACTGCCTAGGTAGGAGAAGTGATCAACATTTTCCAACGTTACACCATTGAGTTGGATTTGTGGTGTTGCAGAGGGGTTGTTTTGTAATCGTTGGTGCAGCACTTTGGTTTTTGGGATGTTGAGCGATAGGCCAAGCTTTTCACAAGCTTCTGTGAAGATATTTAGGATGGTTTAGAGGTCATCCTCTGAGCGTACACACACTATGTTGTCATCAGCATACTGAAGCTCTATGATGGAAGTTGCAGTAACCTTACTCTTTGCTTTCAACCTGCTCAGATTAAAGAACTTTCCATCTGTTCGATATATGATTTCTACTCCGATGGGGAGTTTCCCTTCGACAAAGTGTAGGATCATGGCAATTGGGGCAATAACACAACCCTGTTTAACACCTGATCCCACGGTGAATGGTTCACTTTGAGAGCCATTGTTGCTGTCATATTATCATGGAAGAGCTGAATGATGTTCACAAATTTATCTGGGCAGCCAATTTTCAGAATGACAGTCTACAGGGCATTACGATTTACAGTGTCGATAGCCTTAGTCAGGTCAATAAACACCATATACAGGGGTTGGTTTTGCTCTCTGCATTTTTATTGAAGCTGTCTCCTAGCTTAGTAGACACAAAGGGATTGATGTGGGAGGCCGCTGCCCTGGAAACTGCCACCTGAGGCAGGCGCCTCACTCTGCTGACTGGTAGAGCCGGCCCAGGTCAGTAATGTTTCATAATGGAGGAGGGGTGCAAAGGGCAAGCACAAATTTGGCACAAAAATAATGGCACTGCAAGTATACAGCTATGTCCCTGTTTCCTTCAGTTGAAATGTTGGATGGTATGGGATTAATCTTCCATCTATTAAAAACACCACCTGTTCTCTAAGACACAGACTTAACTTGAACAAAAATCAAGAGGCATTCAAGAAGCAATTAAGCTGGCAAAATCTTCACCTCCATTTCATCTTACTACCAGTCTGTTTTCTGCAGTTTGCATCCCAGTTAAATGATTGTTCAAGGGTTGTTTTTGTTGTGTTTAACTTTCATGCTTTTTTTTTAAAAAAAAAGTAACAAATTCTATAATGGATAGCTCTCCAGTGCATATTAATTATCTAAGAGACCAGAGAGAATCCTGTGGTTAAATACATATTTATAAATCTTTTTAAAATGTACATTATTTACCTAATAGAAAAAACCCTCACTCTGAAACAGTTATCCCTCTCTAATCAGGTAAATATAAATTTGCAATTTTTCATTTAACAATTATTTTTCTGAGTGCCTGGAAGGCTTCTTTTCAGCAACAGCTTTGTTGTGGGTTTCCAAAATATGAACTTGATTTTACACTCTTTGCTCAAGGAAAACATCAGGTGATGTTAGAAATGGTTTCTGAGCAATCCTTTGCCAGTATATCTCCATATTTTAAGGCACATGCTATAGATCAGGGACGTCCAACTTCCAAGAGACTGCGATCTACTCACACAATTAACATCTGGCTGTGATCTACCCCTTTTGGGGGGATTCAGGTTAAAGTTGTTGTGCTATTTTTAGGGAGGAATGTCCTGCTTTTTAGGGGTTCAGGTCAATTAAATGAAAGGGACAGTCAGCCTCGCTGCTAAAACTCCGTCTTCCATTCTACTGATCTACAGGACGGGGCGAGGGGGCGGGGGTGGATGGAGGAAGGGAAAGGAGAATGTTAGCCGCTTTGAGACTCTTTCGGGTAGTGATAAAGCGGGATATCAAATCCAAACTCCTCCTACTCCTACTCCTCCTCCTCTTCTTCTTCTTCTTCTTCTTCTTCCTCTTCCTCTTCCTCTTCCTCTTCTTCTTCTTCTTCTTCTTCTTCTTCTTCTTCTTCTTCTTCTTCTTTCAGACAGGAGTCTCTCCCAGCCCTACGTGGAAATGCCGTAGATTGAACTTGCCTTCTGTATGCAAAGGAGATGTTCTGCCACTGAACTGTGGCCCAATCAGTCTCTACAATATCAATGACACCACCTAGCAGGAAGGGCTTGCCATTATGGAGAGCATGTGATTGGCATCCAGTTCATAGGCTTGGATTCTGAGCTCCGTTTTGCTCCTCAGATGCTCTCACTGGAAGCAACTTTCGCCACGTCCCCCTTTCCCCCTACACTCCCTTCCTTATTCCTGCTGGAAATGGGGAAGGGGGGCAGGATGGCAAGAAAGGGGAAATTCATTTAAAAAAATTGGCCTCTACCGCTCTTCCACCACTGGGACACCTCTGCTACATCGAACGTCTTCCATTAATGCCCTTTGATTCACAGAAAGGTGACTCAGACTGCAATCCTTTACCCGCTTGCCTGTGAGAGAGACCCACCAAATTCAATGAGTCTTACTTCTGAGTAGGAATGCATAGGGTTACACAATTAGATGCACTCCTGATGTTGCACCACAACTCCTATAACCCCCAAACATTGGCCAATGAGGAAACCAAGTCAAGGTTGTTTTTTGCATAGCATTAACAGGAAAGTTCACATGAAAGTGACCCTGCTTCATTATCAGCAAGGGATCCTGCTGTGAAGAAGGAAATCCTGCCGTGAAGTAATTGCTATTTTAATAAATAAATAAACAAAGAGCACCCAATTAAATCAGGGGTGGTTTGGGACAGGTTTGCTATCAATTCTTTTCACCCAATAGTTGACGTGCAGAACAATCCTATTCCTCTCTCATAATAGTAGAACTTGAGGTCATCCAACGAACCCGAATGTTGGTAGATTCGGGAGAGGCAAAAGAAGGTACCTCCTCGCAAAGTTTGTGGTTTTATATTTTGATTTTGTTCTGTGAACTGCCCTGAGACCTCAAGGTATAGGGTGGTATATAAATTCAATGAAGAAGAAGAAGAAGAAGAAGAAGAAGAAGAAGAAGAAGAAGAAGAAGAAGAAGAAGAAGAAGAAGAAGAAGAAGAAGAAGAAGATTTGGGGGCTCTCGAATTTCACTGGTGCCCTTTTTGACGCTAAAATTTGGTGTCCCCGCCTCTCACATTCGCTTCTACAGCATTGTTGTGGCTCCCCCTGCAGCACAGCGGCGCCCTGTGCGGCTGAACAGGTCGAGCTACCCTCAAACCACCTCTGATTAAACTATGTAAATAGCTACCACAGGGGATGGTGATGGTTGCCAAAAGAGGTTTGGACAAATTCATGGAGGGCAAGGCTATCAAAATGGCTACTAGCCATGATGGCCACATATCACTGCCATTTTTTTGAGGCAGTATGCCTGTGAATACCAGTTGCTGGGAAGCCCAAGTGAGGGGGGTGCTATGAAGATCCCATAGGCATCTTGTTGGCCACTGTGAGAATAGGATGCTGGACTAGATAGGCCTTTGGTCTGATGCAGCAGAGGTCTTCTTACAGGAAGTCCACTGTGTTCAATGGGAGCGGACTTGCAGAAAAACGTGCTTATTAGAGTTGCACCCTAAAGGCCGCATCCCTAATTCCCAATAAACGGGAATGAATACAAATGATTCTTCTCGAACCATTGTGTTTTTAACTCATTACCCTTTCCCAGACTGCAATCCTATGCATTTTTGCTTGGGAGCAAGTCCAACTGAATTCAAAGGAACTTACTTCTGAGTTACCAGGCTTAGAAGAATCACTTTCTAAGCAGCACAAATAGCATAATGGATAAAAAGAACAGCAGTGGTGACAATCCAGCTTTTTTCAGAAAGGTATTCCAATGTAAAGAGCATAAAATTGTGTTACTCTAGCAGGCAATGCAACAATACAGTGGTACCTCGGTTTATGAACACAATTGGTTCCGGAAGTCTGTTCATAAACTGAAGCGTTCATAAACTGAAGCGAACTTTCCCATTGAAAGTAATGGAAAGTGGATTAATCTGTTCCAGACGGTCCGCGGAGTACTTAAACTGAAGCGTTCATAAACTGAAGCGAACTTTCCCATAGAAAGTAATGGAAAGTGGATTAATCCGTTCCAGACGGGTCCACGGAGTACTCAACCTGAAGCGTACTTAACCCAAAGCATGGGTGTAATTGGTTCCGGAAGTCTGTTCATAAACTGAAGCGTTCATAAACTGAAGCGAACTTTCCCATTGAAAGTAATGGAAAGTGAATTAATCCGTTCCAGATGGGTCTGCGGCGTTCATAAACTGAGAATTCGTAAACCGAGGTGTTCATAAACCGATGTTCCACTGTAATGCAAAACAGCTTCTTTCTTTCTTTCTTTCTTTTTGAAATTGTATTAATTTTACGAATAAAAAATACAAATAAACGCACATCGATGAAAATAAATAAATTGCCCAATAGCACCTTATAGACCTTATAGAAGTGTGCATGCACACGAAAGCTTATACCAGAACAAACTTAGTTGGTCTATAAGGTGCTACTGGGCAATTTTTATTATTATTATTCATTTTATTTTTATTTTTTTCGACTGCAACAGACCAACACGGCTACCTACCTGAATCTAGAAACATTGGTAAAGTAACACTATGTGTGGAGATTCTCCAAATCTCGTGACTCCCCCCCCCCATCCCGTCCATGGAGCCTTGTTTTAAAACATCTACAACTGCATATTAGTTTGTACTTCAGTTATTATAACAAACCATATTATCCATAATGTTTTTTACACTGGTTACAGGTAGGTAGCCGTGTTGGTCTGGATCGAAGTAAAATAAAAAAATTCCTTCAGTAGCACCTTAAAGACCAACTAAGTTTTTATTTTGGTATGAGCTTTCGTGTGCATGCACACTTCTTCAGATACAGTGAAATGGAAGTTTCCAGGCACTTATGTAGAGAAGGGGTGGGGAGGAGTGGGGATGGGGAGGGGGGATCACTCAGAAGGGTGGTGGAAATGGGTGATTGACTGACTGATAGCTGTTGATGACCGCAAACGACTGCAAATGGTTTTGCATGAAAAAGCAAGGGTTGAGATGGCTGAAGATCGCTTATCATGTATAATGAGATAAGAACCCGATATCTCTGTTCAAACCAGGTCCCTCCATGGTTTTGAGCTTGGTGATAAGTTGCAATTCAGCAACTTCTCTTTCCAGTCTATTTCTGAAATTCTTTTGTAGTAAGACAGCTACTTTGAGATCTTGTATAGAATGTCCTGGGAGATTGAAGTGTTCTCCTACTGGTTTTTCTGTCTTCTGGTTCCTGATGTCAGATTTATGTCCATTTATCCTTTGGCCAAACCCTACGCCAAAGGATAAATGGACATAAATCTGACATCAGGAACCAGAAGACAGAAAAACCAGTAGGAGAACACTTCAATCTCCCAGGACATTCTATACAAGATCTCAAAGTAGCTGTCTTACTACAAAAGAATTTCAGAAATAGACTGGAAAGAGAAGTTGCTGAATTGCAACTTATCACCAAGCTCAAAACCATGGAGGGACCTGGTTTGAACAGAGATATCGGGTTCTTATCTCATTATACATGATAAGCGATCTTCAGCCATCTCAACCCTTGCTTTTTCATGCAAAACCATTTGCAGTCGTTTGCGGTCATCAACAGCTATCAGTCAGTCAATCACCCATTTCCACCACCCTTCTGAGTGATCCCCCCTCCCCATCCCCACTCCTCCCCACCCCTTCTCTACATAAGTGCCTGGAAACTTCCATTTCACTGTATCTGAAGAAGTGTGCATGCACACGAAAGCTCATACCAAAATAAAAACTTAGTTGGTCTTTAAGGTGCTACTGAAGGAATTTTTTTGTTTTTTACACTACAAGTGTGTCAAAATCCTGCTCTTGTTTCCTTCTGCTTACAGTGGTCTCCTAAATATCTTGTCATCCCCCCCCCATTATTTTATAAAGTTTATATCCTCTTGATTTCAAAACTCAAAACTCAGAAAGCAAAACGGCTTCACTCTGCTATGATGCCTGTTCCGCAGTGGGTGTGATTTTGCTCCTGGTCTGCTCTTTAATGCTGATGAGTAGGTGGTAAACCCACCCTAGAAAGGCAGGTGGAAATGCTGTCCTGGTTCCTTGTCAAGGATGGATAACCTGTGGCTGTCGAGATGCTGATGGACAGCAACTCCCATCACCCATTACCATTGGCCATGCTGGCTGGAGATGATGGAAACTGGAGTCCATCAACATCTGGAGAGCCACAGGTTCCCCACCCTTGCTGTATACTATAACTAAGTGAATAGGACCTCCTAACTCTCATCCAGGAATGAACTCCCAAATTCTGCACCTGGGTTTCCCAAACTTGGATTCCCACCAGTTTTTGAACTACAACTACCATCATCCCTAGCTAGCGAAACCAGGGATGATGGGAATTGTAGCCAAAAAACAGCTGTACACCCAAGTTTGGGAAACCCTGGCTAAGACAATACATCTTCAAGGGGCCAGGAGTCAGCTTCACCTGCTGAGAAGCAGCCTGAAGGAGCAGAAGGCGAAGTGACTCCGCCTGCTGCTGATCAGCCTTTTTGCTCCTGGTGAGAACCAGCTGGCTCCAGCTTTCTTAAGCAGGGTTTCCAGCCTCAGTCAGTTGCTGGAAACAACATTCGTTGTTCCTGACCAGACCTTGCTGCTTCTTGTGACCTTGGACCAGGACCAGATGTTTTGGCCTACAACTCCCATGATCCCTAGCTAACAGGACCAGTGGTCGGGGTAGATGGGGATTGTAGTCCAATACATCTGGAGGGCTGAAGTTTGGGATGCCTGCCTTGGACCCTCGGCTTTCTTGACCCCTGGATCATCTGACTATCATACCTGCCAAGTTGCTGTCAGAGAAATAAGGGACCGGGCCGGAAATAGCAGACCGGAAGTAGCGTTGCTGCCATTTTGGAACTGGGCGCCAGAATAAACTGGGGAAAAACAAAAAAATCCGTTTTTTCAGCTAGTAATAGCTGGAAAATGGGGATTTCCCGGGGAAAACGGGAGACTTGGCAGCTATGCTGACTATGTGAACTGAGATACTCCTGACCTTAGGACTGGACTGGACTGGACCTTGTATACGGACTCTGCTGCCAGGCAAGTACCCCCTGAGATTTGGCTGGTTGGCTGGCTTCTCCCTCCACTGAGCTCTGCCGCGGCTGGCAGCACAGGACCACGACAACATCCCAAGAGCCCATTCGTTCCCCATTTGCTTCCCCTCTTGCCAAAGCAATCCACGAGGAATGGAAACCCTCCAGACCCAACAGACTTGTAAGCTGCCATCACACAGTTCTGCTAGTGTTTATAATATGTCAAAAGAATATTGTCAAAGTAGCAATAGTTAGTGCGTTATTATTCCTTTGTTCAAGCCTGCAGGAACATAATGCATTTGGGTTCTCCACTTTGAATCTCTAAGCGTAAGTCTGCCTGTTTCTCTCTCTCTCAGAGTGAAGTATAAAGAGATTAGTAACAAACATCATCTCATAACTTCTTCTATCCAACCTTGTAAATCTGATGCTGCTCTTGGTTAAAAGCACTGGTGTTAAATACTAACATTGCCTCTCTCCTTGTGTCTTTCTGACTCTTTGCTTTTCTTTGCAGATTTCAAGGTGATGACAAAAGGGAGAACAGTCTTAGCATTTGTTAATACCCACTTGACCCACAAAAGAAATTCACCAGCATTTGCAGCTTCTAATTTAAAAACCATTAGACCGTTCCGCTTGGCGGACCAGATCTAAATATTCTTAAAGGGGTGGTTTAATTTAATCATTACCTTAACAAGCCCCCTTTTAAAATGATGATCCGCCAAATTCAGGGGATTTGTTTTGGAATCTGATCCAATAACTGGCTTTGTACAAAGAGAGGCATAGCTGCATCTGATTTGGTTCAGAACGGGGTGATAATCATGAAAATTACTTTGCATATTTAATCACTGTGAAAACATGAGTACAAACTACTTTCTAGAGATTACCTTAAAAAAAAATTAAAAGCTTCAGGCTTTGCAACAAGCATGCCAAGTACTTTGATTTACAGAGAATTATTTGGATTTTATAAAAAGCTCAATGTTTCAAAGACTTCAAGCTAGTCAGCCACTGGCAAAGAAACAGTTATCACAGTTAAAGCAAAAGGGGGGAAAATGGAAGGACACCTCGTGACTTGTTTAAAAAATAATGTTCAGACCAATTACTTCAGCTGTTGCAGCACATATTTTTTTCATATTACCGTATTATGTAAGTGGTATGTTATACTATCAGCACACAACTGAAATGGTTTAACTACTGACCAAGGAATCCTAGGAGTTTCATCTGTTAAGGTTTCTTCAAGCATGCTTTTGAAGATCGACACATCTGAACTTCTAATCTCAGCTCTGAAAAGTAAAGGCTTAGTTCGAAATATGATACGGCTTAATTAGGAATGGGAAGAAACTTGATTTACTATGCACTGAAAGGTGAACCTACCGAATTAACACTTTCCAAAATAATATGCAAACCAAAATGCAGACATCCATTGAAATTTGCACTTCTCTGAATGTGTACCTATCTATCTATCTATCTATCTATCTATCTATCTATCTATCTATCTATCTACACACACACACACACACACACACACACACGGACATATTGGTGAAAAATAAAATAAAAAATGCATTATATTCAGGGAAATTGCTTTGCAAATATATTTGAAAAAATTGCATGCAAAACTGCTTATATTAGGAGAAATTAGCACTAAAATGCTGGTGACTTCTCATGGGGATTTTTAAAAAAATAATAATAATCATGTGGAAATGTAGAGAACTGAGCTTCTGATTGGAAAAATGAGAAACTGATACAAACCAAAGCTGATGTTCACACACCCCTACTTTCAAGTAAACGTCATAGCCTGCAAACTGATCCTCGCTCTCAATTGCTCATGAGCGATATAATCATCACACAGCCAAATCTATACAACTATATACTGTTGTGACATCAGCCTGCAATCTACACAAACTCTAACTGGATAGGACTAACCAATGAAGGATAAAGTTGCAATAGGAAACAACTGGGGAAAAGGCAACAGAAGCCGCTGAAGCCAATAGAAATAATGTTGCATAATAATATCAACACAAAATATTTGCACAATTTTGGCAGGAGGGCAACAAAGTCTACCCGAAAATTAAAACTCAAGTTTCTACCTGAAGATTAAAATTAAATGTCGCTCTAATATATACTATGGTGCAGTGGAAAGAAATTAGAGCACTTACTATTCTTAGGAACTGCAATTGTCAGCTGATTAACAAATTTGAAAGTGATTAATGATTTTACTTTTTACTGCATAACCAGTTAATTAATTCATTATATTTCAACAAAGGTGAATATTCCCAAACCATCAACACTGGTAGGTCTCCCTTGGAGATAGCAAAATAAGCATGAAATGATTTTACAATTTAATAAATCTATTTTCTTTGTTTAGTATTAAAAGGAAGAAAAGCTGCTCTTAACACTTTCATTTCATTACAAGAACCAAAATGGCACAAGAAAGGCACCCACTAACTGTGCTCCACTGATTAAAACTGGTCCCTAATTTAAGGATGCATCACACGAAAGCTCATACCAATGACAAACTTAGTTGGTCTCTAAGGTGCTACTGGAAGGATTTTATTTTATTTTATTTCGACTATGGCAGACCAACACGGCTACCTACCTATAATTAATGCTTGCAGTCCGAATAATAGGTAAGTCCAAAATTTTCAGGGAAAATGGTCCAAAAAAAAAATTACTTTAAAATACACCTCCCACCTTTTTATTTCATGCAAACATTTGTGTATTTGTCCTTTCTTGTGCTCTGCAAATAGTCTCTCCAGTGGTCTGCATCCCACAGCCTTCCCAGGAGTCCATGGTTACAGGACAGCCCAGCCAAGGACATAGTAGAGTTTTGAGGACATGCTGAATGGGAAGGTTTCAGACCTCCCCAACAGACGATTGTGCAATGGAAGAGAACAGTCACTCTCACCTCCCACACCCTTTTGCCAGCTCATGTGGCACTGTGGGTTAAACCACTGAGCCTAGGGCTTGCTGATCAGAAGGTCGGCGGTTTGAATCCCTGTGACGGGGTGAGCTCCCGTTGCTTGGTCCCAGCTCCTGCCAACCTAGCAGTTCAAAAGCACGTCAAAATGCAAGTAGATAAATAGGAACCGCTAAAGCGGGAAGGTAAACGGCATTTCCATGCGCTGCTCTGGTTTGCCAGAAGCAGCTTTGTCATGATGGCCACATGACCTGGAAGCTATACACTGGCTCCCTTGGCCAATAATGCGAGATGAGCGCGCAACCCCAGAGTCGGTCACGACTGGACCTAATGATCAGGGGTCCCTTTACCTTTACCTTTAAGTAAGGTAAGTGAAAAGTGCTAGAATTAATGTCTCAAGCACCCAGAGAAAGAGGTGGGAGGGCAGAAATAGCTTCTTTTGCAAGGGGAGAAGATTATCTGGGAATATGAGGGCAGAATAGCAAATATACACAATGGCTTCAATCCTCCACCCAATGAGAATAATTAAATCCCACTGGTTGGAGGATTCCAACCCCCCCCCCCCCAGTTGACACTTTTTAATGGTTTATCCAGAGTAGCTGATGCCATTATAAATGGACACCACTCACTGAAGTTCAAGTCATATGAACCAACTTAGGTCAGCCTCCTGTTGGCTGGGGCTAATGGGAGTTGCATCCAGAATATCCAGAAGACACCAGACTGGCTGAAGCCAGCTTCTGTCATCTGACAATTTGGCCAGGTTTCTTCATCTCATCTGATGATTAAAGAATTTGTGTATCCTGTGTTTGTAAGTCTTCGCCCACACTCACTGCCCATGGGATTACAGTGGTACCTCGGTTTAAGTACACAATTGGTTCCGGAAGTCTGTACTTAACCTGAAGCGTACTTAACCTGAAGCGAACTTTCCCATTGAAAGTAATGGAAAGTGGATTAATCTGTTCCAGACGGTCCGCGGAGTACTTAAACTGAAGCGTACTTAACCTGAAGCGAACTTTCCCATTGAAAGTAATGGAAAGTGGATTAATCCGTTCCAGACGGGTCTGCGGAGTACTCAACCTGAAGCGTACTTAACCCGAAGTATGAGTGTAATTGGTTCTGGAAGTCCGTACTTAACCTGAAGCGTACATAACCTGAAGTGAACTTTCCCATTGAAAGTAATGGAAAGTGGATTAATCTGTTCCAGACGGTCCGCGGAGTACTTAAACTGAAGCGTACTTAACCTGAAGCGAACTTTCCCATTGAAAGTAATGGAAAGTGGATTAATCCATTCCAGATGGGTCCGCGGAGTACTTAAACTGAAAGTACTCAAACCCAAGCGAGGTATGACTGTACAGCCTTAGTTGATCAATCGTATGACTTAGTCAACTAACCAATTCAGTCACTTGTTCTGCATAAACATATTTTGAGTAATGAAGACACAGAATAGCAGCTTGGAAGAGTCATTCTCTCTTGTGTAAGGAATGTTGCAGTCCTCCCTGCATGATTGTTACATATCCTTGCATTTTAAAAAAGTTTTTAAAAATTGCTGCCCAGTGTGGGAGGCTCATATTCCGTGGACCATTCTAACCCATTAAGAAAAAGAGCTGCAATACTGAGTTGATTCACAGTGAATTTATCTGCTATATCCAATATACTGCATATACAATATCTGCAACAGGCAAATCTTGAAGGGCTATAATGTACATAAAATACTATTGCCCTCAAAAATTACTGCCTCAAATTGTTCATTTTAAAGTTTCACCTAATGCTTTCCTTTGTACATAAAACACACAGAAACAATCATCATTTGCCACCAGTTTACTATAAAGGGTAAAGGGACCCCTGACCGTTAGGTCCAATCGTGGATGACTCTGGGGTTGCGGCACTCATCTCACTTTATTGACCGAGGGAGCCGGGGTACAGCTTCCGGGTCATGTTGCCAGGAGGACTAAGCCGCTTCTGGCGAACCAGAGCAGGACATGTAAACGCCATTTACCTTCCTGCCGGAGCGGTACTTATTTATCTGCTTGTACTTTGATTCTTTCGAACTGCTAGGTTGGGAGGAGCTGGGACCGAGCAACAGGAGCTCACCCCGTCGTGGGGATTCGAACCGCCGACATTCTGATTGGGAAGCCCTAGGCTCTGTGGTTTAGACCACAGTGCCACCCACGTTACTATAGCTTACTATAGAAGAGGCCTAAAAGGCATCCTTGTTCAGGTACACAGAAATGGAAACTGAAGCACACGATTATACCGTGTACTTGCCCCATCTCTATACTTCTCATTCAGAGACAAGTGCATTCCTCATCACTGTGCCTGAACCACAGAACCGGCAGTCTAGAGGTTAATGAACAAAGCTTCTCTCACATATGCACAGAACAGATAATTTCTGTTACCGCTCACGATAAGTTGAAGGAGCTTTTGAGTGACAGGCCAATTTGTCAATCAAATACAAAGTATGGAGGGAGCCTCCTCTGCATAATTCTACACTACAGATCAAATATAACCTCTGGTTGTACACCAGGTAGGAATGGACAGCTAAGGTTACCGAATCCAAAAGGAGTCACAGAAATCCTCCACAACTTCTGAGTGCTATGTCTTTCTGAGGTTACCAATGCATTAAATGAATCACTGTTAAAATGGGGGGGGGGGGAGAGAGAAAATGAAAGAAAAGAGGAAGGAGGGAGATTGAAAAGTCCCTTTTTCTAGGAGTTTGGATACCGGCAAGGGTGTCTGTATAAATTTGTTACTGAGCCTTTACGTCTGTGTTTTTATATTATAGCCGGAATTAAGTTTTTAGGTCTCAACACTAGCCCCTTGTAGAGCAACATCCCATGCCGGCTTTCCCCCCTCTCCCCCCACTTTCTTGAAAGCTGTGTTTGAACAGCGGTTCCCTTCATTTAATATTAGCCACTTCAGTTGATTTCTTTGCTAAAACCTGAATTATGAAAATCGCTTGTCAATTACCCCGGATACCTGTGTAAAAGAATTACTGCACATTCACAGCAAACTTTATTTTCACCACTTTCCAGTAAAAGCTAATTCAGAATAACTCCATTTAACAGTTATTTTATGCTGAAATACTGAATACCTCGGGGAGTCTTTTAGGGATTTTAAAGTCTCATTATTTATAAATGATTCATGCTGCATTTTCAGAAATACCTACAATTAGTGTGGGTAGTACATAGACTCCTTTGGGAAAGGTGGAGAATAAAAAGCACAACAAAATATACAGGCATTATATACAGCCTTTTTAGCTTTATTGTTTTGCAGTGGACTATAAAAAGAAAAGAACCGGGGGAAAGTAGGGAGAGTGGAGGGTTCTTTCTCTTAACCTTTTTAATATATGTCTCAGCCGACGGTCCTTAGTGAATCAGCAACCTTTGAATGATTTGTTCAACCCACAAAATTCAATTCGGATGCAGGCTTCCTTCTGAATTGTGCACTGTCCAGTTCTGGGGGCAAATGGACAGGGTACTGACAGCCGGAAACTTTTGATGACCAAAAGGGGCTTCCAGTCGCTTCCAGTCTCGCATGTGCTTGAGGAGTCCAAAATGCTTTCATTGCACAAGAGCACTAGCAGACAGCAAGAATGGATGGATGAGTTGCGTTCTACAGGGGCCTCACAGCTGTGGGATTATTTAATGGCCCCTCGCAAGTGCAGAAGAATGAAATGGAGATTGTAGGGCTGGAAAACACTCTTGATGGGAATCCTGGAGAGCCACTCTGTACAGACAGTACTGAGCAAGATGGACCCATGAGTGGACTTGGTGTAATACCTGGGCTCTATGTTCCATTCATGCCAAGGGATGATTAGGGATTAGGCATATTCATTGAGGATAAGACTATCAATGACTAGTCAGCCACTGTGACAACAGGATACTGGCACTGGCTGCCAGTTAGTTTCCAGGCCCAATTCAAAGTGCTGGGTTTGACCTAGGAAGCCTTAAAGAGCTCAGGACCGCAATACGTCAAGGACCGCCTCTCCCCATACAAACCAACCCAGATCCTGCAATCATCAACTGAGGTTCTGAGATCATTTGGACTAGCCTGAAACAGCAGGAGGGGAACCAATGGCTTCAAGTTACAAGAAATGAGATTCCAAGTAAACATCAGGAAGAATTTTCTGATGGTAAGAGCTGTTGAGAGTGGAAAGGTCTCCCTCAGGAGGTAGTGAACTCTTTCCTTGGAGGTTTTGAAGCAGAGGTTGTATGGATATCTGCCATGGATGCTTTAGCTGAGTTTCCTGCAAGGGTGGAATCTTCTTTCTTGTAACCTGAAAGCATTGGTTCAAGTCCTACCGTCCAGAGCAGGAGAAAACAGGCTTGTCTTCTATGTGACTGCCCTTTATATCTCTGAAGGAGGCTATAATATCTCCTCTCAGTCTTCTCTTTTTCATGCTAAACATTCCCAACTCCCTCAACTGTTCCTCATAAGCCTTGGTTTCTACATCTTTGATCATCTTGGTCACTATCCTCTGCACACGTTCCAGCTTGTCAATATCATTTGTGTCACCCAGAACTGGACACAGTACTCTAGGTGTGACCTGGCCAAGGCAGAATAGAATGGGACTATTACGTCCCTTGATCTGGACACTATACTTCTGTTGACGCAGCCTATTGGCTCTTTTTGCTGCTGCATCACACTGTTGACTCATGTTAGCTTGTATATCCCTTGATCCTGGATATTTATTCCTCTGTGTGCAGTACAAACATTGAGCTATAAACCCTCATATGTTGTTGTTTAGTTGTTTAGTAGTGTCCGACTCTTCGTGACCCCATGGATCAGAGCATGCCAGGCACTCCTATCTTCCACTGCCTCCCGCAGTTTCATCAGACTCATGTTGGTGGCTTCGAGAACACTGTCCAACCATCTCGTCCTCTGTCGTCCCCTTCTCCTAGTGCCCTCCATCTTTCCCAACATCAGGGTCTTTTCCAGGGAGTCTTCTCTTCTCATGAGGTGGCCAAAGTATTGGAGCCTCAGCTTCAGGATCTGTCCTTCCAGTGAGCACTCAGGGCTGATTTCCTTAAGAATGGATAGGTTTGATCTTCTTGCAGTCCATGGGACTCTCAAGAGTCTCCTCCAGCACCATAATTTAAAAGCATCAATTATTCGGCAATCAGCCTTCTTTATGGTCCAGCTCTCACTTCCATACATCACTACTGGGAAAACCATAGCTTTAACTATACGGACCTTTGGCGACAAGTTGATGTCTCTGCTTTTTAAGATGCTGTCTAGGTTTGTCATTGCTTTTCTCCCAAGAAGCAGGCGTCTTTTAATTTTGTGACTGCTGTCACCATCTGCAGTGATCAAGGAGCCCAAGAAAGTAAAACCTCTCACTGCCTCCATTTCTTCCCCTTCTATTTGCCAGGAGGTGATGGGACCAGTGGCCATGATCTTAGTTTTTTTGATGTTGAGCTGCAGACCATATTTTGCGCTCTCCTCTTTCACCCTCATTAAAAGGTTCTTTAATTCCTCCTCACTTTCTGCCATCAAGAAACACTCATACACCTGACCATAACTTGGGCTGAATCAGTATGTGCTAAGGTTTTCCAGATCTTTGAAATATGTGCATTCCCAAACAGAATGGGGGGCATGTATCTTCACATGGGTTTGGTGATTATCATTAAATTGCCTCAAACATGATGTACCCTATTGGTGACTGTAAAATATACAAAAGAGTGCACTTTGGCATTGTCCCAGTTGCCTGGATACGAATCAGCAGGAACCAAGAAGGAAGCTCTTGTATAAATGGGAACATCAGTAAGAAGAAAGGCATAGCTTATCGGCCAGTAAAAAGAGAATTGGTAACATAGTGGTATACCTTTTGTTTTAAGGGTTTTAACTTACTTGATCATTTTGTTCTTAATTTATTGCACGAGCACTAGGAGGTATATACAATGTGCTGCTTGTTCAATGTGGCTTTCAGAGTAACACTAAATCTGGAGATCATGTACATTTGCAACTCACATCATATCCTCTTTATAAAGTGGCAGAAAAAAAGAAATAAAGAAAACCGCTGGAAAGCCCATTTTCTTTCTTTTGAAGCCGATAAAATGCACAAATTATGGCCTGAGCTTAATTCTATGGTTTATACCTTTGCATAATCAGATAAGTGAGCTTGAACTCTATACTTCCAGTTTATAGCAAGGTAAACTTAAACATACAGTCGAAATCAGAAATGCAGGAGAAGGGGAGAGGGGAGAAAAGACCCTGAACAGTAGAGCTTTTTTCCGGGGAGTGATGGATGCTCCACTTCCTCATTCCAAGAGAAACCGGGCTTGGTCGCATCTCTGGGGGAACTAGCTGCTTCTCTGCATAACCTCCTTTCTTCCATAAGCCTCCTCCAGGAGACTATCCCTACACTTAAGAGTCAAGCTTATAGCCATTTCAGCCCATGCAGAGAAACCATCACAGCATCTGAAATAGAGATGCCTGCCTGCCTGCAAACAACCAAGTAGGCGAGCAAACAATAGACAGGAACGAGCCATAATCAAAGGCACAATCCATGGCGTGCATTCATGTGCTGAAGGGATGGGGCTATGAGTGAGTGGTGAGAGTGCAAGTGCTTTACATGCAGGAGGTTGCAGATTCCATCCCTGGTATCTCAGATTAACAAGGTCTGAGGTCTTGGGGTCTTGCTAGTCACATCAGACAACCTAGACAGGCCCATTGTATGTTTACATGAGGCTGCATGCTTTTCTCCCCAAATATTACAGTTTTCACCATAAAATATATGGGGGTGCATGTTCGAAACATGCCATCTGTTCCAGAAAAATCACCAAGTGGCCTTTCCACATGAGGGGGTTATGCTTTCCCTTAGGACAATGGTCTCTTCCACACAGATCATCCCAACTTGTGAACTGCTCCTATTGCAGACTCAATGCAGCATGCTGACTGGTTTCAAATTCTCAATTAGACAGGGGACTTGTTAGGGACCAGTCACTCTCCCTGTGTCTCTCTTCTTCTCTTTATAATCTACCTCATGAGATTGGCAGCATGCAGGGCCTGCTACGACACACACCTTGGAGCAGGCATAGGCAAACTTGGCCCTCCCGAAGTTTTTGGACTACAACTCCCATCATCCCTAGCTAACAGGACCAGTGGTCAGGGATGATGGGGTTTGTAGTCCCAAAACATCTGGAGGGTCGAGTTTGCCTATGCCTGCCTTAGAGGCTGGATCTGCTGCCTCCTCAGCAGCCCCCTCCCTCAATGATGCCTCCACATTGGCCTCCTGGTATAGAGGAGGCACTGCTGGTCTCCTCCCACCCCTAGGGAGGAAATGGCAGGGGCTGCCTTCTGGGGTCCCCTGGGCTCCGCACCCACCCAGCATGATTCAGAGCGTGCCCCTTTTACCACCACGACAGCCTTTGATTCCTACTCCGACCATTGGGTAAGGTTGATTTGATTCCCCACCGCCACTGTTCCTCATGTAGATCTTCAATCCCTTCTTCTTCCTTGGTTGGCGGTAGGGAGGCCATTTTGTACTTCTCCTCAGGTGTCAAAATGTATAGGGCCAGCCCTGGCACCATGTACCCTCAACACCTTGAAAGAAAGACAAGATACAATCATTAGAAATAAAGCAGCTAAGCCTGCCAAGTGTTTTGGGGAATAGGTCCCAATTAAATTGATGGGAATTATTTCTGAGTAGACATCCGTCCTGCTAAACATTCCAGGGGTTGTAATAACAACTATAGACAATATTGTAGCTTTAAGACCTTAAACTCCTGTCTTGCCCTGCATTCTGATAACTGCTTCATGATGTCATGTCTTGTTATAATCAGCAAATACCAGAATAGTGATGATGAGAATATCAGACACACTCGTTATTATTTTTTAATATGCAGGGAGATTGCTTAAAGCGAGGATATTCTTTATTTATCTTGTGGATTTAAAATAGCTAAATAGTTACCTGTCGCCCACTCCAAGGGAACAGTTAAAAGAAAATGTTATCATAGAAACATATTTCAGTGTTATCCTAGTTTACTTCAAACGTGGGCCTTTTTCTTTTTGAAAAGCAGCGTTGCTCCCCAGATGTTGGAGTTCATGTGCCATGTGGGCTATTTCAAAAAATATGTATTTTATACAGATATACAAAGCCACTAATTAATAACGAGAAGGCACAATGGGAGTTTTCTGGTTGAAACCACAGCAGAAAACTGAGTAGAATAGTGCATATGCTTGAGAAAAAAAATTATGCCGTTCACCCTCCTAGTGGTTCTGCTATGTCATCTAGTATCTGTCACAAGGTGCGACATAATGAATTATGACATGAAATAACCATTGCATTGACCCACCAAGGCAAAACCAAATGCAAAATTATTCATTCTGACCAAGCATGTCAGAAATTTTGAAAAAGTCATCCTCCTCACCCATTTATTCATGAGGCACATTCTGTCATAGATCCGGTTAAAGAGTTCTAGCTAATGGGCATACAATATTATTATTATCACCTCTCATTTCTGCAAAATAAAAAAATTCCTTCAGTAGCACCTTAAAGACCAACTAAGTTTTTATTTTGGTATGAGCTTTCGTGTGCATGCACACTTCTTCAGATACACTTGAAACAGAAGCAACCAGACCCTTATATATATTCAGAGGGTGGGGTGATGGGAATGGGTGATGGGCTGTAAGAGTGGTAAACCTGTTGATGGCTGTTAACAACTGCAGATTACTACAATAGGTCCTGCGGGGGAAAAACAAGGGCTGAGGCTAAAGAAAGCTTGACCATGCATAATGAGATAAGAATCCTATGTCTTTATTCATCCCAGGTGGCTCCGTGGTTTTAAGCTTGGTAATGATTTCCAATTCAGCAATTTCTCTTTCCAGTCTGTTTCTGAAATTTTTCTGTAATAAAACAGCTGCTTTGAGATCTTGTATAGAATGTCCTGGGAGATTGAAGTGTTCTCCTACTGGTTTCTCTGTCTTGTGGTTCCTGATGTCAGATTTATGTCCATTTATCCTTTGGCGTAGGGTTTGGCCTGTTTGTCCAATATAGAGAGCTGAAGGGCACTGTTGGCATTTGATGGCATACACAATGTTAGAAGATGAGCAATTAAATAGTCCTGAGATGGTATGTTGGATGCAGGTTTACCACTCTTACAGCCCATCACCCATTCCCATCACCCCCCCCCACCCTCTGAATATATATAAGGGTCTGTTTGCCAGAATAACCAGAATATACCAAAATAAAAACTTAGTTGGTCTTTAAGGTGCTACTGAAGGATTTTTTTATTTTGCTTCGACTCAGACCAACACGGCTACCTACCTGTAACTAGTCATACCTTGGTTTAAGTACGCTTCGGTTTGAGTACTTTCAGTTTAAGTACTCCACGGACCCGTCTCAAACGGATTAATCCACTTTCCATTACTTTCAATGGGAAAGTTTGCTTCAGGTTAAGTGCACTTCAGGTTAAGTACAGACTTCTGGAACCAATTCTGTACTTAAACCGAGGTACCACTGTAATTTATAATTAAATAGTTGTTGTTGGAGGAGCCTTAGGCTGAAACAGGTTCCCAACCCCTCCCATAACCCTTCCTCAGTCACAACACAATTATAAAATAAGTAACAGGTTTGACAAAATGGAAACTGGGGGGGGGGGGAATAGGAAGCAGGACAAGAAAACTGAGGAAGTCTTCCAACCCAACCTGCTGGCTAGCCAGGAAGGGCAGCTGTATATGGAGCCAAAAGTCTCAGCACATCCTGGCGCTTCTCTGTGCGTTTCAGAGTGTTATGCTCCATTCACAACACTGCCAATGTGTTTTCTTTTTTAAAAAAATGGTTTGTTTTAAGAAGGGCTTGCTTCTTCTTCTTTTTAATCAATTAGGCTACATTGTAAACTCTGTTGGAGCAAGCACAAATCAAAATTAGTTTCCCCCTCACTACTTTTGGTCCCCCTACCCTGGCAACCTGCACTCCCTATTCAGGCCAAAGTGCACCACAATATCATCTAACAAAGGTCATGTGTTTTTTAAACACATGACTGTTCAGCATGTGACAAGACCCAAGGTCCCAGCATCAGATTTTCTACTTCCTCTGGCAGGTACCAAAAGGCTATACAGTGGTACCTTGGTTTTCAAACGTAATCTGTTTCAGAAGACTGTTCAAGTTCTGAAACATTCGAAAACCGAAAACTCAATAAGGAAGCCTCAAAATGGAAAACTTAATACAGAAAACTCAATACGGAAGCTGTGTGGCATGTTCAACTTCTGAGGCATGTTCAAAAACTGAATCATTTACTTCCAAGTTTACGGCATTCAAAAACAGAAATATTCATCAACAGAGATGTTCAAAAACCGAGGTACCACTGTATTAACATATGATCTTGCTTTACCAGATCAGCTACTGAGAATTACAGCACAGAAGGACCTGCGCTCATGTTCGTACGTGGGAATAGCTTAGTTAATTCGATGACTTATTCATGTCCTCTGTGGAAGGGAGGGACTATTTTCAGTGATATTTGAAGACCTGCAAACTATAAGAATTTGGGTGTGGGGTGATTCCTATATACAGTGGAACCTCGGTTTATGACTAGCTCTGTTTATGAAAACCTCCGTTTACAAACACCACGGACCTGGAAGTGTTTACATCCGGGTTCCGTGGCGTCGGATGCGCAGACGCAATCTGCGCAGCGTGCGTGTGCGCAGAAGCACTCTATCGGCACTTTGCGCACGCGCAGAAGCGTGCCTTCGGCTTGCGAATGCCTCAGCGATCGAGCGCCTCTGTGGAACAGATTGCATTCGCAAACCGAGGTACCACTGTATATAAATAAGGCCTGAAGACTTGGACACGGGGCCTGCAGCTGTTTGTCTCACCTATGTGCCCCCTTGACCTGTTTGGGGGTGGGGTGGGGTGAATTAATTGTTACATGAGGGACTAGCGTGACCATTCTTGATTAAAACAAAATACTCTGGACCCAGAACTATATGACCAGAGATGGAATTTTCTGAAAATCTCTCGGGGATCTTTTGCATCCATACCATGTGATCCCCTACATTTCAGGAGCTGCTGCCAGTGGCATGGCACCGGATGAGCACTACGGCTGCCTTGGCTTCCAAAGACTGTGTGTCGCTGGCAGAGAGGCCCATCCCATTTCGCTGCCTGAGGCAAAGCGGGAAGGTACGGTCTTGCACATGTGCAGTCCACCCCCCTTGTCATCGCCGCCTCACTTACTGGGATCCAGAGACCTGCACGCAATTTCGTAGGGCTCTGGCGAGATCTCTCCCAAACCATAAAGCCACTGCAACTGCTTTGCTTCTCCGGTGGTGGTGGTGGGCACCCACAGAGTTGCCCCCCAGATTCCACCATCTGAGACAACTGAAGGAAGGAGAAATCATAATGGGTTTAGTTAGTGGTGTGACACATTGCCAGTGAAGTAATCATAATGTTATAGATTTGGGGTAAACCCTAGAACAGTGATGGCGAACCTATGACACGCGTGTCAGACGTGAGATGCAGAGCCCTCACTGCTGGCACGCGCCCAATCGGCCCATTCACGCCGTTGTTGTTGTCCCCCCCCCATTTGTTCTCCCGCTCCTCCTACAGCTTGTTTCCACTGTTAAAACCTGCTGTTAAAACCCGGATTCTTTTTGTTGTTGTTGTTGTTGTTGCTGGTAGCCAGAGATTGTTTTTAACCCTTTCTGTGCTGTTTTTTCTGACGCTTTGCAGACGATGATTGGGTGTAACAGCGGTCATTTTTTAACCTGTTCTGTGCTGGGTTTTTTGGCACTTTGGCAGACTATGTCGGTGCTGCGTGTTAGTTCCAGCAAAGGTATTATTCGTCATTTATTTCTGTTCTCTTCCCCCCCCCCCAAAAAAAAAGTGCAGCAGCTTTGGGGCATCCCCCCAAAAAGCAAAGCAACTTTTGCACACACACCCCAAAAAAACTCCAAAACTTTGGTCAGCAGCTCCCCCAAAAAAGCTCAACAACTCTGGGCACTTTGTGATAAATAAGGGTTTTTTTGGTTTGGTTTGGTTAAATAGTTTTTGGTTTATTAAATATATTACAATTATACATATTTTGGGGGGCGAATTTTGACACACCAAGCTCAAAAGGTTGCCCATTGCTGCCCTAGAAATTAACAAATGCCAGGGTTTTGATGATTTGGGATATGGATTAAAGTGCAGAACTGTGCCAGACTAGGGAATTCGTGAAATTCCTGGGCTGGCTTATGAAAACCAGCCTGCCTGGTTTACTAAAGAACAAACCTGTTAGCATGTCAAAAGGTGTGGATGGGCCACTGGGGAGAGGAATCCTTTAGCCTGATGCCAAGGTGATGGGGTGTGTTTGATGGGACAGGAAAAAGGAGTTTTGCTGGAAGAGAGAAGGAGGAAGAAGAAGAGCTGGAATCCATCTTTGGGGGAGGCTGGCTGCAGGCAGCTAGTGCTACTGCCTCTTGAAATGACCTTGCTATAAGATCTGGACTTCCTCCATGCAGACTGAAGGTGTAAGTAGGTGAATAAACCATATTTCTTCAAGTCACAATAGTCTCCGCCATGTCTTCCATTCTCCAAAGGGACACAAACCCTGTGTGGATGTCTGGGACCCTAAGGGCTCTTTATTTTGTAACAATAAAAACAAACTTGCTTTTGAGATATATTTCTGACCACATAACAACTCACAACCTGAGCTTCAGGGGGAAATGTCTGAGTCAGTGGTCACAATGTCTAGGCAAGCATAAGCTCTGGGCTTTAGAAATCCAAAACATTTAAAGGGTTCTAGACTGGGGGAGGCTGTTCAATCTGCTCCCCCAACAACATTAATAATATAGCAAACCTCCTTTGTGTCCCTTACCACGGTCCCCCCCTCCCAAATTAAAAGGTATCTTTCTGTAGGTGGAAAATGCAGAGGCTTGAACTATCTTTGGTTAATGAGGAATAGGTCTCATTCTTACTTTCCAAGGTTTTTTTTTTAAAAAAAGAAATTCTGCCCTTTCCTGATCAAAATGTTTACCTTATTTGTATTCATGTCAGGAAAAAACTTGTAAGACAGCAAACAAAATCTGATACCACCTTCGTCGTTAATCTGAAGAATGCATCACTGCATGCATGGATTGTGTGTTTCAATATATATTGTTTAAGAGATCGGCTGCCAGAAATCCTAGGTACAGGGGCTTAACAAAAGTTTTAAAATGCATAAATGCTAACTCAGTCAATAAATGCAGATCGGAACGGAATATGCAATAGATACAAACCTCAAAATTGAGGCTAAGACAGGCTTATTGATGACAAATTTCTGTAGCACGGCATTATGGTCTTGCTCCTTTTACATATTTTTGTTTCAAGAAAGGGACCAGGGCAGAAAAAAAAGTGGCTGGTTCACAATTTTCCAAAGCCAGTCCCAGCCCGGGGTGGGGGTGGGGGGGTGGAATCATCAGTTCTCATCTGGAATCAGCTTAGTAATAATTCCATGATGCAAAACATCTCCTCCTGAGCATCTTTCCCCACAAATAAGTATTCTATATGGTCCCTAGGTGAGAACCCCGTACAATATCCTCCTGGATGGAATTTAAACAAAGTACCCATCTGCTAAGATTAGCTTTCTTATTAGAATGCTATAAGGATGTAGTATCCAAAATGTTGTCCAAATGCAAAGTTTGATATGCTGGTGGGGGTTGGTGGGGGGGGCGTTAAGAGAAAGGGTTAGGACCGAGAGGGAAGGGAAGGGGGAAAATTGTGCCATGACATTCATGCTCGACTGATGAAAACTTTCTCGAAACCTTGCTGCCCCCTCCCAATATTTTACTTACTTGCTTGCTTATTTATTTATTTATTGTAATTCCAAATCCCTAACACTCTACAACAATGTCACATTTTAATGTAATATCGTCTCTTCCGATGCATATTCATGAAATAAAAATCTTGGCAGTGGCACAAGAAAAGGGGGATGAAGTGTGTTTGGCGAAGTGCGTCACATTTCCAGACCAGCGGATTTTTTGATTAAAGTCCCTTATCCGTTTTATCATGCATATCCACTCTCTGATTAAAGTGATCTGGAGCTGACACTCACAATGTCAGAATGCACTGAGACCCTTCACACAAAACATGGTTGGAATTTATATCCTTAAAGGAAAACGGAGAAAGGGAGGGAGGGAGGGAGGGAGGGAGGGAGGGAGGGAGGGAGGGAGAGGCCAGCAAATAATTGCTAGGGTAATTTAAGCATATAGGTATATAGATAGGTATTGAAGTAAGAATTTCAACTAGTGCTAAGCCCTATATGCTCTCACTTTAATATTTGCTTTTGGGGGGGGGGGACTTCCTAGATACAGCTGAATGAGTTACTGGAGGAGAAGAAAGCCATTTCGCCAAATATTCGCAATGTCAAAAATTACTGGGAGAAGGCTCACCTGGCTGAATATTTGCAATTTTACAAATTATTGGGGGAAGGGGAAAATATTCACTTCAACAAATATTCACAGATTTACAAATTACTGAAAAAAGAATCACCTTGCAGAATATTCACAATGTTATAAATTACAGGAAGACAATTCACTTCGATGAATATTCACAAGGTTTTAATGCTTTTCTTCTCCTGGCAGTTGCTTCCTTCCTGATCCTGAGATCCTGTGCAGACTTACTTGGAGGTAAATCCTTTAGGAATTATGCCCTGTTGAATTCAGTGGGGGATCTACAAATGCATAAGGCTGGGAAATGACTCTTTGGGGAGCATTAGCTAGAGACAGGATGCCTTGGAGCACACCGAGAACAAGATTTGTAGGACTTTTGTTGTAAGACTCCAACTCCCATCAGCCCAACCAACATGATCAATGATGAAGGAACGGTGGGAATTGTAGTTCAGCAGCATCTGGAGGGATACAAATTCCTCACCCATCTTCCTTGAGAGGGAGGTTCATACGAGAATTGGAGGACCTTAAGATAACCCAGTATACACCTTAATAGAACACTACCTCCAGTCATATCCTAGCAGAAGAGTGCCAACTTGAATAAAATAATGGGGGGGCAGGTAAACCCCAATCAAAAGCTGCCACACACAAGCATGAATGGCAAGGCCCATTGACTTTGGGGGCAGCCCCCTCAAATATTGGGGAGTTGAATTGATCTCGGATTTGGTTCCTATGCCTGACAGGTACGTTTAACCTCCCCTCCCAGTTCTAGGAACTAAGCCAGATAGCCATCAGTTTCCATTACACAAAAACCTTTAGCTCCCTAACTACACAATAAGCAACTTTTCCAAATTTGCACAGCAGCATGTCTCATAATTTGCCCCCCCCCTTCAGACCAGCAATGGGAAAAAATCATGGAGGAACCCAGACTGTGTTTTATTGTTTGCTATTGCATATGCTTACACTTTTAGGATTTCTCCACAAATACCAAGTAAAATGATGATGGGTTTGGTGATGGACGAATAAAAGTTAAAAAGGAATGAGCAACTATTTTTAACGGCGTGGGTACCGCAGTGCAGCAGACTTTACCAAGTCAGTTTATTGCATAGAACACATTAGTTCATCTCTCCTTAATTGTTTGTTTTGCTTTTGTTGTTACAGGTGGTCTCCATAATTGTGTGTCCCTTATAATTTGCACCCAAATAGAGACATCTCTTTCCCCCCATATTTATCAGCAGACTTTAATAGCAGAGATAGCATTCATGGGCCATATCACTGTTAATTAAGACTGAAAGCATTTATCAATTAATCAGTTCAATTGATCTACTAATTCATTAATTACAGCGTTTTAATTGAACCTGTCTCCTAGTAAAAAGGTGTTCGGCGCTGATGGCGGTATTATGAACAGTCTATGTAACATCACTTAAATGCACGGTCCAGATCATTCAACAAAACTGCTTTCCAGGCATGGAGGGAGAATGCTCTGAGAAAAAGGTTTAGCCAATTAATTTCTCTGTCTCAGAATAATGTTACAGGCACAAAAGTATGGCCAGTGCAAAACAGATTATCCATCTTCAGGGAGTAAAGGATATGGCTGTAGTTCAGGAATGAGGAATCTCAGGACAGAGACTCATTATACCCTCTAGGTCAGGCATAGGCAACCTTGGCTCTCCAGATGTTTTGGAACTACAACTCTCATGATCCCTAGCTAAGAGGGCCAGTGGTCAGGGATCATGGGAGTTGTAGTTCCAAAACATCTGGAGAGCCAAGGTTGCCTATGCCTGCTCTAGGTGTTTCCTTCTGGTCCTCAAAAGTCTCCCCAGGTCACACACCTTCTCCCTTGGCCACAGCCTTCAATGGTCCTGCCTCACATCCCATGATCATGATATTATTTATCACCTTTGCTCATCTTAAAGTGATTTAACAAAATAAAATACAACCGGATCAAACCAGTTTAAAAGCCAAATTTAAAACAACGCGCAACGTGCAAAATCCCTAAAATGCTGATCCAAAACTCCTAACAGAAATTATACGAGGAAGCCGTAGAACAGAGAGGAACACTGGTGGGTCAAGGACAAAAACTAAATCCCAAGACAAGGCTCAAAAAAATCAGGTGTATGAACAGGAAAATGTCAGACCAAGGCATCAAGTCCCACATCTCTTGTGTAACTCCTCAGACAATGGACCTTGTCAGTGATTCTAAGGCGTGATCTTCCCATACACTACAGAATGTGTGTGTGTGTGTGTGTGTGTGTGTGTGTGTGTGTGTGTAGGTGCAGTTCCTTTCTATTACATTTAAAGAATGCTAAAGTGGGTTTGGGTTTTTTCCCAGTCACACCTTTTTAAAAATTACAATAAAATGCCACACCCAAATAATTACATTTGGGGTGGATATATTTCTACAATGCAATGCTGCGATCCTAAGTGCATTTGCTTGGAGGTATGTCCTCTTGAATTCCATAAGGCTTACTTCAACACAAATGCATTCAGAATTGCAGCGTAAAGGCTCTATTTTTTGATTTCTAGCTGATTTTCAGCAGAGGGCTGATGGGGGAAGGATGGGAGCTGGGTTATAAATCCTGTTTTAGTGTTTTGCTATTCATGCAAATTTCCAAATAGAAAGGCATATGGCGTCAAAGTAGCATTAACTATCTGCTTTTCACCAGATCTCTCACTGCCGCATTAGAAGGAGAAGGGAAATGACTCAGGGGAGGGGGCTGTATAGAGAAGTGGAATGTCATATCTAAATGTCATATTGGATTTCTATTGTCTCTCTTAAGCGCCCCTGGTTCTCTTCAACTGCTGTGCTTTCTGCTGGCTGGGCCCCTGGTGAAAGTCGCTTGCACACAGAGGTCATCAACTGCCACCGTCAAATTCCCCTCCACCTGCATAAGAACCAAACATTTCATCCAGTCCTATGCTGCGGTTATTGGAACAGGTTTTGCATTCTTGCAAATGCAAAACTGGCATGGAAAGCACCCTTGCCACAAGTCAACCACCAAGCATGCCCTCCCTGTGCACTTTTTTAGTTTATTTAGAACTGCATCATCCAAAATAAGGATATAAATAATCTCTAAGCAGTGTACAAAAAATAATGATATAATACAATAAAGCACAGATAAAATCAACAATGCAAGTATGGAGAACTCAGTCAGATATTCTTCTGCCCAGACACTGAGGTCCAGCACCAAGGGCCTTCTGGTGGTTCCCTCACTGCAAGAAGTGAGATTGCAGGGAACCAGGCAGAGGGCCTTCTTGGTAGTGGCACCTGCCCTGTGGAATGCCCTCCCACCAGATGTCAAGGAAATAAACAACTATCTGATTTTTAGAAGACATCTGAAGGCAGCCCTGTTTAGGGAAGTTTTTAATGTTTGATATTTTATTGTATCTTTAATAATTCTGTTGGGAACCACCCAGAGTGGGTGGGGTATAAATAATTTTATATATTATTATTATTATTAATATTATTATTATTATTATTATTTCCAGCAGACATCTAAAACAGTATAGTGAGGATGCATGACTAATAATAATAATAATAATAATAATAGTAATAATAATAAATTTATTGTACCCCACTCATCTGACTGGGCTACCCCAGCCACTCTAATATCAATAGACAGAGAGTTCCAAACCATAGGTATCGCTACACTAAAATATAACATTGTATAACATTATGCAATGCATGGTGTAGAGAAAGTTGATAAAGCGTAGCTTTTCTCCTTCTTCCAGCATACAGTGGTACCTTGGGTTACAAAGACTTCAGGTTACAAACCCTGCTCCGGGTTGCGAACTTTCTCCCAGGATGAGAACGGAAATCGCGCACCAGCGGCACGGCGGCAGTGGGAGGCCCCATTAGTGAAAATGCACCTCAGGTTAAGAACAGTTTTGGGTTAAGAATGGACCTCCGGAATGAATTAAGTTTGTAACCCAAGGTACCACTGTACTAGAATTTGGGGACATCAAGTGAAGCTGAATATTGGAAGAGTCAGACAAGAGAAAGTGCTTTTTCACACAGCACATAGTTAAACTATGGAACTCGCTCCACTAACCTGTAGTAATGGCCACCAACTTGGATGGCTTTAAAAGAGGATTCGACAGATTCATGGAGGATAAGACTATCAATGGCTACTAGTCATGATGGCTATATTCCATGGGTAAGCAACCTAAGGCCCGGGGGCCGGATCCAGCCCAATTGCCTTCTAAATCCTGCCCATTGACAGTCTGGGAATCAGCGTGTTTTTACATGAGTAGAATGTGTCCTTTTATTTAAAATGCATCTCTGGGTGATTTGTGGGGCATAGGAATTCGTTCATTTCCCCTCCTTCAAAATATGGTCCAAACCCCCCACAAGGTCTGAGGGACAGTGGACTGGCCCCCTACTGAAAAAGTTTGCTGATCCCTGCTTCCAACTCCAATGTCTGAGGCGGCCTGCCCTTTAGTGCCAGTTGAATCACAGGTGAAGAGAGCAGAGTGTAGGACAAGGTGGGCCATTGGCCTGGTGCAGCAATAGTTCTTATGGGATAGCTCAGTCAGTAAAGCACGAGACTCTTAATCTCAGGGTTGTGGGTTCGAGCCCCAAAGGATTCCTGCATTGCAGGGGTTGGAGTAGACGACACTGGTGGCCCCTTTCAGCTCTACAATTCTATGATTCTGTGACCTCCCATACATAACACATTGTATGTATGGGGAGAAGCTGACGTTACAGAGCCATTGTGTAGGTACCGGAACAGGAAGTGGTGCTATGTTTTGGTCACTTACTGGCAAGGGACTGGCAAGGCTCTGAAAAGTGTGTAACAGAGGCAGGGGGCGGAGGATGACCTAAGAAAGGGATCAGAGATACCGAAAAACAAAACTGTTTATGTAGGCTATGACCACAGCTGGGATGGAAATAAGATTTTGTAAGTGGCAGACTAAATTAATGGACTATGCTGAAATGGCAATACTCACGGGAGCAATAATTGGAACCAAGAGGAAAAACACTTTATAAAAGACGGGGGATATCTAAAATGTTATTGTACACATATAAGTTCATTAGCAGGATTAACTTAAACCTAACAGTTAAAAAAATAACTAGGGAGTGATTATTAATTGCAGTAAAGAAGGAGATGCAGTGGTATAAATTAAAATAGATATAAGAAACTGCAAAAAGAGGGGGGAGTTTGTTTGTTTGTTTGTTTGTTTGTTTTCAGGGACATCCCTGATTTAGAGAAGCCGTCCCTGTTTCTGATTTGATCCTGGAACATCCCACTTTCCCTTAGGACGTCCCTATTTTCACTGGAGAAATGTTGGAGGGTATGGAGTTATCCGACGCCCAAGCCGCCTGAAGGCAATCCTGTATACGGAAGGTATATGCTTTTATATATGTTGGAAGCTGCCCAGAGTGGCTGGGACAACCCAGTAAGATGTATGGTGTATAATGGGGTATAAATAGTAAAATTAACAGCAGAGAAATGTTGGAGGGTATGCTCTCCTTCTTTCGAAAGAACAACACACACACACACACACACAGAGAGAGAGAGAGAGAGAGAGAGAGAGAACACCGCTGTTGTGTTATGACAAGGGAAATGGCACTTAGTCTATAGACACTGCTCTGGAGGGCTGTAAAGTTAAGAGTGGACGATCCAAGTATGTAATAAGAATGGGCGGTAAATCAGAACAGGGGAGGGAGGGAGAAGAGTGAAAAAGAGCAAAAAATGTGTTCTTGTTCCCCACCCCACCCCCCTGAGAAGCATCCACATTGTGTGGGTTTTGGTGTATCCATTTTGCATTCTGCCCGATAATGTACCATGCCCACTGCAGTATTTGAAAGCAGCAGGGTTATTTTCCCCATTCTAATTGATGAACAGCTGTGCGGTAATAGACTACAAAGCACAGCTTCACTGATCTCTCCTCAGGCCACTCCAGGAACTGAAAGCTCCACAGGGAATCGGAGGAGAATGAAAGACATCCCCCGCCTTCCCGTCCATTATTATTTTATTTTTAAATAAATAAATACATTTTCAAAATGTCTCCCCATTCTCTCTCTCTCTCTCTCTCTCTCTCTCTCTCTCTTTCTCCCTCTCTATTTTAGCACTTCATAACAGCAATAATTAACTCCAATTTCTCCTTGGAGAGAAAGCAGCTGCTCTGGTTCGTCCCACCGCATAGCACCATCATGCTTTGCACCAGTCGGAGGATGATAGTGGGATGATTTCGTTCTCTTTCTTTCTTGAAAGAGAACATCGGGCGTTTTGATTGCTAGCTGGCTGTGACATTTATTTATCTATTTGCTTGACTATTTGTACGTATTTTGCTAAGCGTAGGTGGCCTACCTTTGCCAAGCTCCCAGGAAAGGAAATCCAGGGGCTTGCAGGATTAGCTTAAGCCTCTGACAGACAACTGTTTCCTATGCACATTACTGAAGTCACATAGGGACTGGGCGTGCCAAACTGGATCCCAAGCAACTCTTGTATGAACTGGGCCTCTGAGGATGCCTCTCTGTAAGCTAAGCCCTCTTCCCACAGATCTGCCACACAAGTGTAATATGCACAAATGATGCCAATGACAACATGCGTACTTTCCAACATTATTACTCTGATGAAAATAGGGGCATCCTATTCCATTATTATTATTATTATTATTATTATTATTATTATTATTATTATACCCCACCCATCTGACTGGGTTGCCCGAGCCACTCTGGGCAGCTTCCAACATATATAAAAACATAATAAAACATTACACATTTTATTTTATTTTATTTTATTTAAAAAAAACCTTCCCTGTACAAGGCTGCCTTCAGATGTCTTCTAAAGGTTGCGTAGATACTTATTTCCTTGGCTTGGGAGTCACATAGCCATACCTTCCAACATTTCTCCGAGGAAAATAGGGACATCCTAAGGAAAAGCGGGACATTCCAGGATCAGTTCAGTTCAGAAACTGGGATGGCGTCAGTAAATCCATGACTGTCCCTGGAAATTAGAGGCACCTGGAGGCTCAGAAATTACCTGTGTTGCTCTGCACACCTCTGCTTATGACCCTGCCTGCCACCAAGCAGTGAGAGGGTCTCCTCATCTTCTCCCTTCTTATTCGTCTCATGGGTCATCACAAGTAGGGAGATGGGAGTGAAGACACAATGGAAGGGGATTGTGGCTTCACAAGTCCTCAGCCTGTGTTTTCTTGTAGCTTTGCCACTGAAGCAGGGTGAAAGTATCTCAAACACTTAACGTCCTGCAACTGTCATAAGCCCTGCAATTCTGGCACTGAAATATACTCAGAGTCCTGTAGTGACTCCATGCTCTTTATTGCAGCTTGAAAAACAGTGTTAATGAAATGCCCCGCAAACCTCAGGCTTTTACCGTGTTTCCCCCTTTTTAAGACACCGTCTTATTCTTTTTTTTACTCAAAAAAACCCACGGTGTCTTATTTTCAGGGGATGTCTTGTACCTTAAGGCCTCCTCGGAGGGGCCAGGCAGCTGGCTCGGGGTGCTGCTGGGCGCTCTGTGCGGTGCTGCTGCAGCTGCCGGTTCCGGTGGTGAGGTGGCAGGCAAAAAAAAGGAAGAAGAAGAGGCCAGGCCGCTCCGCTCCCTCCAGCGCTGCAGGGTGCTCCGAGCGATCGGCGCTGCGGAGCGCTCCGCTCTGCAGCTGCCGGTTCCGGTGGCGGGGCGGCAGGCAAAAAAAAAAAAGAGGCCAAGCCGCTGCGCTCTGCCCGGCACTGCGGAGCGCTCTGCTATGCAGCCGCCGGTAGCAGTGGCGGGGCGGCAGGCTGCCTCGGGCAGGCAAAAAAAAAAGAGGCCAGGCTGCTGGCGCGGGCGCTCCAGGCGCTCCCTGCTGCAGCAGCAGCCGGTTCCAGGCCCCTCTGGCTGGCTGGGTCCCGCTGGCTGGCTGGGGCGCTCGACGGTCTCGTTCTACACGGCATGGAGGTATGCCTTATTTTCGGGGGGTGTCTTATGTTTCACTAATGCTAAAAAATGCTGCCATGGCTTACTTTCTGACTACGTATTAAAAAAGGGGAAACACGGTATATGTACATTATTTACACAATGAGTCCCATCTGATTGGCTGATTCTGCTTCTCTCCTGGAGCCTGATTGGTCTTTTTCTGCAGGCCAATCAGTTGTTGCATTCTACAATTCTACCAGCCTAATAGGCTGACTAACTTCTTCCTGGAGCCTGATTGGTCTTCTCCTGCTAGCCAATCAGTTGTTGCATTCTAGGATCCTACTTGCCTATTGTTCTAGGGTCCAAGCTTAGTACATAACAGGCACCATGAAATTGTCAACAGGGAGGGTCACATGAAGTGCTCAGGCACCCTGAAAGAACACATGAGGGAGCCCATGGGCTCACACAGGCTTGCCAACCTTCACCATGTATCCATAAGAAGAGCCTGCTGAATCAAGCTACTGGCCCATCTGGTCCAGCATCCTGTAGATGTTTGATCTCAGCTCAACAATGCTCCCCCTTCCTGCAGTTCCCAGCAACTGGTATTCAGAAACATTGGCGCCTCCAACTATGGAGGCAGATCATACCTATCAGATTTAGTAGCCACTGATAGCCTCATCCTCCATGAATCTTTTAAAGGCATCCAGGTTTGTGGCCATCATTGCCTCCTGTGGGAGCCGGTTCCATAGTTCAACTATGCGTTGTGCGAATAAGTACTTTCTTTTGCCTGCCCTGAATATGCCCCATTTGTACACACTCCACCGCAGCCACATGCAGCGGAAATGCTTCCCAGCTGACCGCATGCTCAGATGACATGGGGACAAGCTCTACACACCTAGAACTATTTCACGTGAAGAGGGACCCTGGTTGGACCAGCCAAGGGATGATAAGGGAGCATTTCAACAGTGCACTGCAGTTGGCACAGTTGTGGCACATGGCACCAACCCAAAATAGATGTCCACATAGCAAATAGGTGTCTTTTTGGAAAGGGAATTCTGGACATCCATTTATAAAATAAAGCAAAATCCAACACCTTCAAAAGAAAGCACATTGAATGAATAAATAAACACCTCAAACATCCCACACAGGGATGATAACCATTGTTCTTCCATGTTCATCCCAAGTAGATTATTCAAATCACGCTGAATTTTTTTTTCCAGCTGAGGAATAACTACGAACAACACACCCCAAAAATATCTTCCGAGGGTCTTGGTTTTTCATGAATGGTCTACAACCAAGATGAATATGAGTATGAACCCTAACTTACTGACTGAAGGAACTATCTACCACCTCAATGGAGAGGTAACCATTGACTTCATTAGGCTGTGGGTTGTCAACCCACTCAACCCACCCACCCTGACCACTTTTTATTTCTTTAGCCTATCCTTATCATGATTTATTTAACACAAGCTTGGGAAGGAGTTGTGAGAACCTGAAAGCTGTGGCCCAGCCTTGCTCTGCTAACCAAAGAGGCTTGCTACATCCTACATCAACCATGACAGGGCCCTATAATAGAGTCCTGTTTGAAATGGAGTGTCTGGATGAAACCTGTCTGTGGGACTCAGAATTCAGAGCAAGATAAGAACCTAGTCAGCTAGGTCAAGCACAGATAAGGGTCTGGAGTAGAGCTGACGGTGACAGATTGGTACCGATTTGGCCAAGTGATAGAAGTGATGAGACCAGAGCTGGCAGCTGCGAGGAAGAGATTAACAGAGAAGGTCACAGGGGGATATAGTTCTCAAGCTGTGGTTACTTCTGCTTTAATGCGAAAGACTGGAAACAGTGGTGAAAGGATTTTCCAAAATGGCACACCATGAGGGGAAGATATTCTGATCTGACAGGCTACACGATCTCATGGTATTCGACTCTCAGGCTGAGTGGAAATTTCATTCCCTCAAATGTCTTTCTCCAAAAGGGAGTCAGGGTCCTAGATTCCCAAAGGCCAGAAGACAACGATGTGATAGATGCCCCAAGATGGTACCCCGCACGTAAACAAATCAAGAAACCATTACACTTACAATGTCCAAGTGACCCCTAATGATAAGTAGTTGTGGACTTGTGGGCTGTGAACAATGGTCTGGAGGGAGTCGGGCGCTAGGAACCAGGAGTCCTAGGGCAAAGCAGGAAGCAGGACAGGACAACAAGCCAGGAGGCAGGACCAACACTCAAGACTAGACACACAAGAGCTCAGGTAGGCCTTGTTGCTCAAGCAAAGCACCAATGGGACACGAAGCTCTCTTACAGGCCCTATTTTTCCCCTGCATTTAAACCACAATGCTACCACTTTAAACAGCCATGACCTTCCACAAAGAATCCTGGGAACTGCAATTTGTTAAAGATGATGAGAGTTTTTAGGAGAACCCTATTCCCCTCATACTCAGACTCAGGACGCAAGGGAGAAACGTGCTAAGAGGAAGGCAAGCTTGGCAAATCCACACCGTGATCAACTCCCCCCCAGAAACCCCACTGTGGAAGGATGTGTGGATCCAGAATTGCCCTTCACAGTTACTTACGGACTCATTGTTAAAACCGTGTTTTTGGAAGACAATCTTACTCGGCTACGAGTGATCGCCAAAGAAGAAGATTCCCCTCACAGGAACTACAATTCCCAGAGTGGTTTAGCAAACAGTCCCTTTTCCCAAGGAACTCTGGGAATTGCAATGAGGGGAAGAGGGAAACAGGCAGATCGCTGCACCAGCATGGAACTGTCACATTAGCTGGGCCTGGATCAGGTTCAGTGCGTCACATGATGGCAGTGGGGCTGGTTCAGGGTCCAATGAATCCTGGACCAGCTCAGCTATGTCCCTCCCTCCCCCTGGAATGCTCCATCTGAGGCATCCACTGGCATGCTTGGTGACTAGAAATTGGCACCCCATGCCTACAATGGAGGCCAACAAGGCTGGTTGGAAGGATACTTTTGTGCAGTCCAACCTCTTCCTTCCCCAGTCTGGTACAAAGGGAGGCTGGATTATTCTATGGGGCAAAATCCTTCCCAAGAGAAATCAAGCAGCCTCTCCCCACTTTTAACTCCATTCAAGGAACACTTAAATACTTTTTTTATTCCCTTATCCAGGATTCTGTTCACAAGTTTTATGAAGTGTTTGCATTGCTGGTTTCAACTGCTTCCTGCAATGCATTTCAGGGTTCTTTTTTAAAATAAAAATAAAAATGTTAATGTAATTTTATTATTGTAAGCTCCCCTGGGCTCCCTTTGATGAGGAAGGGTGGGTTGTAAATTTGGCATAATAAATAATAATACAAAAATGTGATCATTGGGGAAAATGTGTACGACAATAGGTCTGAATTTCCTGCAGACTTTCTTACTTAAAAACAACAACAACCCACCCACAAACTGATGCAGAAATGGAGCAAACTGAACTTAATACTTGAAAAATGAGAAAGCGAGATCATTGCCACACCACAAATTTAAAGCAATTTATAAAACGTATCTTTCACATGTAATATACATAATTTAAAATACAGTAAACAACAGTAGCAGCTAGTCTGTCATTTCTTGGGGAAAGTATTTAAGCTGCTGTTTTGCATCTTAAAGCAAATTTAAAAATGCATGACTTACCCCCAGAAAAATCATAGGATCTGTAGTTTTCACCTCGCAGAACTACAGTTCCCAGCACCTTTAACAAACAACAGTTCCTGGGATTTCCTTGGGGGAAGACATGTGCTTTAAAAGTGCATTAAATGTGTTTTCAGTGTGATCTGAATGAAACCAAAACTGTCAACTGCAACAAAGGCGATCTCTAATTCCAGTGTAGATTAGTCAGAAAAAGAACATTTCCTTGGACTCTTCCCTTCCCTTGAAGTTCACAACACAAGCCAGTGCCATATCCAGGGTGAAGCCAAGTTAGAAAGAGACCACCAGAGAGAAGAGAGACGTTTCCCAGGAACACCATGCTGTCATGTTCCTTCCTTGCTATGCCCAATATTTTGACAGCAGCAAAGTCATTAAACTTGGTAGAGCCCCAGGCTCATCCTGGTATCACTGCGTTTCTGCTGTGACCACTATGAGACACTCTTTTGTAAACGGGAAAGAATGGATTCTAAGTGGGGAAATTACTGGGACTGGTGAGAAGCTTTAAAGGCAACCTTTATATCCTGCAATTTTGCACATTAAAACATTTTTTTTCAAAAAAAGCAACTACAGTGCTTATTTTATAAGGCTAAGCTTTCCACTCTTCAAACTATTAATAAGGGCTTCCCATTGAGAAGACAAATACATGCTTGATGCATTTTTAATCCTGTGCCAATACATTTGACTAAAGCTGTTTGCTGTTTCAATGACAGGATTTAACTTGCCCTTCTCTATTCAGTGTTTCTGATTATTAATGGCATGTTGAAAACAGCGAAAGGGGCCATGAAGTTGTATACTGGTCATTTCCCTCCACTTCAGCTACAAAGAATGGCAACCACATTTATTTTATTAGCAAGAATAATCCTAAAGGCAGACCCTCCTTTATGTCTGTACTAGAAAAACCGAGTGGTAGAGACAGCAGCAAAGATTAGCTCAGTTTTAAACACAATCGGCACAATCCATATAATAACCAGCACCACTAATGATTGGCACATCACCCCAATCTCCAAGCAGTGCGAGATCCCAGGCGCTCACACAGGATTCATGCTTCCTTTTGCAATGAGGTATTAACATCCCAAGATGTCCTTGTTTTCCCCCATAGATGCAGCCTTGGATTCAAACATTGCTCTGACTCTCTCTCTCTCTCCAGCTTGCTGCTTTCGCTCACATTGATGCAAAACTCTCCCCTCTGGCTATAACTATCCATGAGTTGGGGGAGGGGGCATTTCGCACAGAGCCCCTTTCCTTTGTTCCCCTTAATGGCCCATCACCTAGGCCAGCGGTGGCGAGCCTATGGCACATGTGCCAGAGAGGGCACTCTCTGTGGGCATGCGTGCCGTCGCCCCAGCAGGGCTGTAGCTTCCGTGCTGGGGGTGGGGGAGGAGGAGGAGGGCGCGCGTGGGCATCCAAAGCCTGCAGCCCTGGTGCCGTAGCTTCCGTGCCAGGGGTAGAGGAGGAGTGAGGGGGAGAGGAGGGCTGGGTTAGAGTTAGGGTAAGAATTAGAATTAGAATTAGAATTAGAATTAGGGTTAGGGTTAGAGTCAGGGTCAGTGTTGTTTCCCCTTCATGGATCAATGCCTTGTCGTGGCGAAGGGGCTTGAATAACTCAGAGAAGCTATGAGCTATGCCATGCAGGGCCACCCAAGATGGACAGGTCATAGTGGAGAGTTTTGACTAAACGTGATCCACCTGGAGAAGGAACTGGCAAGCCACTCCAGTATCCCTGCCAAGAAAACTCCATGGACAAAGACAACAGGCATATAAAAGTTATGACGCTGGAAGATGAGCCCCTCAGGTCGGAAGGCGTCCAACATGCTACTGAGGAAGAGCGGAGGACAAGTACAAGTAGATTCAGAGCTGATGAAGCGGCTGGGCCAAAGCTGAAAGGACGCTCAGTTGCGGATATGCCTGGAAGCGAAAGGAAAGTCCGATGCTGTAAAGAAAAATATTGCATAGGAACCTGGAATGTAAGAACCATGAGTGGAGGTAAGCTGGATGTGGTCAAAAATGAGATGACAAGAATAAATATCGACATCCTGGGCATCAGTGAACTAAAATGGAAGGGAATGGGCGAATTCAGTTCGGGTGACTATCATATCTACTACTGTGGGCAAGAATCCCGTAGTAGAAATGGAGTGGCCCTCATAGTCAACAAAAGAGTGGCAAAAGCTGTAATGGGATGCAATCTCAAAAATGACAGAATGATCTCGATACGAATCCAAGGCAGACCTTTTAACATCACAGTAATCCAAGTTTATGCACCAACTACCGGTGCTGAAGAAAGTGAAATCGACCAATTCTATGAAGACCTACAACACCTTCTAGAAATGACACCAAAGAAGGATGTTCTTCTCATTACAGGGGACTGGAATGCTAAAGTAGGGAATCAAGAGATAAAAGGAACAACTGGCAAGTTTGGCCTTGGAGTTCAAAATGAAGCAGGGCAAAGGCTAATAGAGTTCTGTCAAGAGAACAAGCTGGTCATCACAAACACTCTATTCCAACAACACAAGAGACGACTCTACACATGGATATCACCAAATGGACAGCATCGAAATCAGATTGATTATATTCTCTGCAGCCAAAGATGGAGAAGCTCTATACAGTCAGCAAAAACAAGACCTGGAGCTGACTGTAACTCAGATCATCAGCTTCTTATAGCAAAATTCCAGCTTAAACTGAAGAAAGTAGGAAAAACCACTGGGCCAGTAAGATACAATCTGAATCAAATCCCTTATGAATACACAGTGGAAGTGAGGAACAGGTTTAAGGATTTAGATTTGGTGGACAGAGTGCCTGAAGAACTATGGATGGAGGCTCGTAACATTATACAGGAGGCAGCAATGAAAACCATCCCAAGGAAAAGGAAATGCAAGAAAGCAAAATGGCTGTCCAACGAGGCCTTACAAATAGCGGAGGAGAGGAGGCAAGCAAAATGCAAGGGAGATAGGGAAAGATACAGGAAACTGAATGCAGATTTCCAAAAAACAGCAAGGAGAGACAAGAGGGTCTTCTTAAATGAGCAATGCAAAGAAATAGAGGAAAACAATAGAATGGGGAAAACCAGAGATCTGTTCAAGAAAATTGGAGATATGAAAGGAACATTTCGTACAAAGATTACCATAATCAAGGACAAAAGTGGTAAGGACCTAACAGAAGCAGAAGACATCAAGAAGAGGTGGCAAGAATACACAGAGGAATTATACCAGAAAGATATGGAGGTCTCGTACACCTCAGGTAGTGTGGTTGCTGACCTTGAGCCAGACATCTTGGAGAGTGAAGTCAAATGGGCCTTAGAAAGCATTGCTAATAACAAGGCCAGTGGAAGTGATGATATTCCAGCTGAACTGTTTAAAATTTTAAAAGATGATGCTGTTAAGGTGCTACACCCAATATGCCAGCAAGTTTGGAAAACTCAGCAATGGCCAGAGGATTGGAGAAGATCAGTCTACATCCCAATTCCAAAGAAGGGCAGTGCCAAAGAATGCTGCAACTACCGCACAATTGCGCTCATTTCACACGCTAGCAAGGTTATGCTTAAAATTCTACAAGGCAGGCTTAGGCAGTATGTGGACCGAGAACTCCCAGAAGTGCAAGCTGGATTTCGAAAGGGCAGAGGAACCAGAGACCAAATAGCAAACATGCGCTGGATTATGGAGAAAGCTAGAGAGTTCCAGAAAAACGTCTACTTCTGCTTCATTGACTATGCAAAAGCCTTTGACTGTGTCGACCACAGCAAACTATGGCAAGTTCTTAAAGAAATGGGAGTGCCTGATCACCTCATCTGTCTCCTGAGAAATCTCTATGTGGGACAAGAAGCTACAGTTAGAACTGGATATGGAACAACTGAGTGGTTCAAAATTGGGAAAGGAGTACGACAAGGTTGTATATTGTCTCCCTGCTTATTTAACTTATATGCAGAATTCATCATGCGAAAGGCTGGACTAGATGAATCCCAAGCCGGAATTAAGATTGCCGGAAGAAATATCAACAACCTCAGATATGCAGATGACACAACCTTGATGGCAGAAAGCGAGGAGGAATTAAAGAACCTTTTAATGAGGGTGAAAGAGGAGAGCGCAAAATATGGTCTGAAGCTCAACATCAAAAAAACCAAGATCATGGCCACTGGTCCCATCACCTCCTGGCAAATAGAAGGGGAAGAAATGGAGGCAATGAGAGATTTTACTTTCTTGGGCTCCTTGATCACTGCAGATGGTGACAGCAGTCACGAAATTAAAAGACGCCTGCTTCTTGGGAGAAAAGCAATGACAAACCTAGACAGCATCTTAAAAAGCAGAGACATCACCTTGCCGACAAAGGTCCGTATAGTTAAAGCTATGGTTTTCCCAGTAGTGATGTATGGAAGTGAGAGTTGGAGCATAAAGAAGGCTGATCGCCGAAGAATTGATGCTTTTGAATTATGGTGCTGGAGGAGACTCTTGAGAGTCCCATGGACTGCAAGAAGAGTCGGACACGACTAAACGACTAAACAACAACAACAACAACAGTGTTGTTTTATATTTTCTTGTGATTTTAATTCATCTGCGGTTGGTTTGCTTTGTTCAATTTGTTGTGTTGCTGCCTTTTCACAACTTGCAAGTTTGTTGGCTTTGTGGTTTTCTGGAAAGTTTCAGTTTTTATTTTGAATGCAGCCCTACGGCCCCTGCAATGAGTGAGGGAAGGCTGGGCCTGGGTGGCAAACAAGCACAAGGAATGTCGCCGCTGCCACCCCACCCCCACCCCCAGCCTGTTCCACTTCTGAGAGATCCCCACCTCCACTCCTGCTTTCACGCAAGTAGGAGTGGGATCGGGCAGCTCAGCTGAGGAGCACCTGGCTGCCTTCAGGTGGTACAGGGGCTCTCAGATGCAGGGGATCTCAGATTCATCTTGCGTTTGGAATCAGGCTCCGTTGCGCTTGACCATATTAGCTAGAGACTTCACCAGCAACAAAATCAACAACAACAGCAGCAGTGTTCTATGCATTTTTTTACACCTGCATGCTCCAAGTTTTCCTCAGGTAACCAGCACATTAACTGATACACCCAACACCATAAAAATCATAGAATCATAGAGATCATTGAGAAGGGACCCAAGGCTCATCTAGTTCAACCTCCTGCAAGGCACAAATGGCAGATGTTTAGGTATTAAGTCAGGTATTAACTTATAAGTCAGGTATTAACCCAGCTTCAGGCCGGTGCCCGCAGCGCCGATCGCGCAGCGGGCCGGAGGGTGGGGAAGCGCATGTGAGAGTGAGCCCATATGTGTGCACACTCCTATTTCCGGAACACTTCTGGGTCGGAGGAGCACCGGAAATAGCTTGTGTGCATGCTCATGGGCCTCTTCCAACCCAGAAGTGCAATGGAAATGACGCTTGCGCAAGTTATTTCTGGTGCCTTTCTGACCCGGAAGTGAGCAGCCACGCCGTGACACGATGTGCCGTTAAGAGCGGCGGCGGCAGCGGGTGGTGGGGGTCGTCGCAGGCCATATAAAAGAGGCCTTTGGGCTGTATCCGGCCCGCGGGCCATAGTCTGGGGATGTTTGTATTAAGTGCTCACTGGAAGGACAGATCCCGAAGCTGAGGCTCCAATACGTTGGCCACCTCATGAGAATAGAAGACTCCCTGGAAAAGACCCTGATGTTGGGAAAGATGGAAGGCACAAGGAGAAGGGGACGACAGAGGACGAGATGGTTGGACAGTGTTCTCAAAGCTACCAACATGAGTTTGACCAAACTGTGGGAGGCAGTGGAAGACAGGAGTGCCTGGTCCATGGGGTCACGAAGAGTCGGACATGACTAAACAACTAACCAACAACAACTTATAACACAATGCTGCGAAAATGCAGCACGGGATGCGACTCCTTTATATGCGTTATATGCATAAGGTATGTATTATTTTGCATGTGGTTTTGCATATAATTAGTGGGGGGGGCAGAGAATTTCGCAAACAACACCAAGCCAGAAGCCCTATCAAATACCATGCCTAAATCCATTTAAGATTGTTTCCTTCTCCATCCCTAGCAAATGTTACCCTTCCGCGTTGGAAACGAGAAACGCAGATGAGAGATATGGGCACTCCCTCTAGGAAGCGAAAAGGGGGGGAAAGAAAGAAGCTGGGGCGAGGGCGGGGGGGGGGAGAGCCACAAAGGAATTACGTTGAGTTAAGTTTTAACACAAAAGGAGAGCGGAGAAAACCTTCTCCCCCCCCCCCAGCCCGATTTATTATTTTGTTATTTAAGTGATAATATGAACCTAAGGTTAAGGAGAAATTACATGTGCTGATAATCTCCTAGTGGCCTCCATTGTAATGTTCCATTATAGTGCATGTTAATCACTGCATTAAGTAAAATGTGCGTACTTGTGCTACTGTCAAACACCAATGGAAATCAAAAGACACAGGAGGTGCCTCCCAATTGTTTTAACCATTAATGGCTCTTAAGGAACACAATATGACAGCTGCCGGGTGGGAGGGGAAAGAAAAAGAGTGAAGTTTTAAAATATATATAAATATAGGTAAAGATATAGATATCTAACGTTATGCAAAGCAGCACAGATCGATGTTGTTTGGTGGAACCTCCCTAAGGCATTTCTTTAAAATAACATCTATAAAATGCAGTTTAATAGTGATGCTTTTGAAAGGAAAATCTGCAGTTGCAGATTACATGGCCCCGTTACCAAATTTAAGTTAATTTTACACTTTACGATCTTAAAGGAGACATTCTCTTTGGTTAAAAGGAGTACACTTCCCCCTACCTGCCAGATTCATGAGTGGGTTGGTTTTTTAAAAAAAAGTTTTGGCAAACCATATCACTGTTCCCCAGCCCCCCAGCCCTGGCAACGAGGGGAGGGGGGGGAGAAGTAGCGAGATTTTAATAGCTAATAATAGGAGGCAACATAAAAGCACAAATCCAATTTAAGTGAAAGGGTTCCTGTGTAAGCATTACTTGTCAGTCTTGGGTCGTACTGTATAGGGACCAGCTAGAGAGCAGTGGCAGAAAAGAAATATAAAGTCCAGATTTAATTCTGATACAGAGAAATACAATTTCAAAACTGGACGTCTTATCATAGGCATGTCCCATTGGAGAACTCATTTCCCTAGCAAAAGCCTGTCACTGCCATTATGTTGTACAAGGAACCAATTTACTACTACAGCTAAACAGGGTTACCAGTGCTGTTGGAACTTAAGCATTTGAAGTTATCGCTAGGAGAGAGAGAGAGAGAAATAGCATTTCAAATGTCAGTGAAATGGGAAGGTATAATTGAAAAGTATCAATCAGGAAAGCAAGAGGGTTTAGCAGGCAACTGCTGCAGTTTTAGGAGTTTCTGATGCCCCATCCCCCATCTTTCTTCTTCTTCTTCTCTCTCTCTCTCTCTCTCTCTCTCTCTCTCTCTCTCTCTCTCTCTCTCTCTCTCTTCTTCTTCTTCTTCTTCTTCTTCTTCTTCTTCTTCTTCTTCTTCTTCTTCTTCTTCTTCTTCTTCTTCTTCTTCTTCTTCTCCTTCCTTCCTTCCTTCCTTCCTTCCTTCCTTCCTTCCCTCCCTCTTTCTCTCATCACCATTTCCCCCTTCTTTTGGAAGTTGGGAGATTTAGCTTAGTAAAACAAAAGATTTCTGCCCGTTCCTTGTTCGAGTGTCAAGCCATGAAATACATTTTTGATCGTTTCCTCTACACACTCCAGTGCTTCTAATTTCACTACACAAAGTTGCTCACCCCACCCAAATCCGAAGCTGCCAATCTATAGTGTTTCTAAGAGAAACAAACAAAAGCAGATTTAGGGCTTTTCCTCTCCACTCTCCGCCTCCCCACCCCACCCCAACCCCACAATGACTCATATTAATCTAGCCATTGATTTGAAGAGCTGTCATTTTGACTGGCTGCCACTCCATCTTGCTTGCCACCCCCACCCCGCAGTCTCCCAAATCCTTGGTAGATACTGTGTTGAATAAAATTATAAGCCCAAGGTAACCTTGCGCTATAGGATGGGGAGAATGTGGCAGCGGAAGGGGGGAGGGTAGAAAGAATTTGCAGTCGGAACGGGTGTTTTCACAAGCAGTGTTAAAAAGGTGTTTTATTCTGGAATGGGTCACTTGCTAAGGTTCCTGCAGAAGCAGAACTTGAACTGCAAGAGAGACTTTTAGCAATGTAATCCACATTTCCTAATTAATATAGATTTTGGATTCAGAAGATGGGTATGGAAAGTGCACAGTGAAACAGTGCAGTGAACTGCATTCATTAAAGCTGAAGAAATGTTATTCAAACAAGTATTGTTCAAATAGAACAAAGTCATGTAGCTATACCCACCAGCATAAGTAATACTAAGGGCTGTTTCACACTTTACACAGCAACAAGCCCAACTGATGTGTCAGCAAACCCACATCATCTGATAGATTAGGTTACCTGAAAGACCATGATCTCCCATTTAAGCCACCTGGGTGTGAAGATTTTTGGAAGACTTTATTCCTATTGGCCTACCAACTTCTGATGTTCATTTAGCAGAAACTCAAGAGTGAGTCATACAATTTCCTGCTGATTAATAAGGGGGGATCATTAAAAAAAATCAAAGGGGAGAGAAATATTCAGTGAAATGTTTGTGGGTGGGATGTTGTTGTTTAGTCGTTTAGTCGTGTCCGACTCTTCGTGACCCCATGGACCATAGCACGCCAGGCACTCCTGTCTTGCACTGCCTCCCGCAGTTTGGTCAAACTCATGTTCGTAGCTTCGAGAACACTGTCCAACCATCTTGTCCTCTGTCGTCCCCTTCTCCTAGTGCCCTCAATCTTTCCCAACATCAGGGTCTTTTCCAAGGAGTCTTCTCTTCTCATGAGGTCGCCAAAGTATTGGAGCCTCAGCTTCAGGATCTGTCCTTCCAGTGAGCACTCAGGGCTGATTTCCTTCAGAATGGATAGGTTTGATCTTCTTGCAGTCCATGGGACTCTCAAGAGTCTCCTCCAGCACCATAGTTCAAAAGCATCAATTCTTCGGTGATCAGCCTTCTTTATGGTCCAGCTCTCACTTCCATACATCACTACTGGGAAAACTACTGGGTGGGATATGGAGGGGTTATTGCATGTATCATTCTTTTAAGCAGTGTTTGTGAGCCTTCCCTCTTTCATTCTGCAAATTATCTCATTGGGTACGCATTCTGCAATCTCCTTGAGTGATCTCACTTACAGAAAACCCTATGAGATCCTCAGCTGTGCTTTTCGTGTAAGAGGCTGTTGATTGTGGCAGCTATTGTTTCTTATTATTTTGCTTTTAAAGAAATCAGTGCAGAAAGATTTTTCTAAAAGGTTAATGGAAGAGCTTAGGCACTCAGTAGCCAGCTGCTCTGGCTTCCTAAGTTTTGGCTTCCTAAGTCCAGACAATGATGTTATGAGGTAAATCCTCCCATGGGGCTTTTGTAGCTTAAGAGGTATGGGCAGCCAGGGAGGCTGCAGAGTGCTGCAGAAACATTTAATGGAAAGAATACACTACCTTTGACCATCTCAGAATAATAAGCTCAACCATACTTATGAAGCTGTTCTGAAGCACCATGAGAAAGAGGCAGATTGGAAGACAGGTTTCAGCACACCCCTAGTCTTCTCCCAAAGTCTGAAGCACTTTGTCAACAGATGCCCAATAAAACTCTTCTCTGATTACCATCTTCCAACAGGCAAACATGTTTGGATTCAGACAGGCCTTTGGCCTCATTAGCTGAACTGTCATGGTCACTGTGAATGTTGCAACTTGTTCAACTGGCTGCTAAAACCTGCTGGTTTATGATCGAAGTTAAGACTATATTATGCGCTTGAGGCCAGCAAAGATGTTCCTAGGAAACTCTGGGAATTGTAGCTCTGTGGTGGGAACAGGGGGCTCCAAACAGCTCTCAGAACCCTTAACAAACTACAGAATCAGTTAGGAGAAGCCATGACTGTTTAAAGTGGTATCATAGTGCATTAAATGCATGGTGTGGATGTGGCCATTGTTGTGGTTCTGCTGCTTAGGTCAATCTCCGGAAGGATCCATTGATTAATGTCACAGCCAGTCATGCCATCTCCCCCAACAAACTTTGTATTGGTGAAAACCACTCTCAGAAATCATTTCACAGGGCTGATGGGTGTGCACCATATTTAGCATTGTTTTTGTAGAGACATACAACAATACAAAGCTGAAAAAATGGAGTACAGTGGTACCTTGACTTACGAATGCCTCGACTTCCAAAGGTTTCGACTTCCAAAGTCTGCTAACCTGGAAGTATTTTCGCCCCGTGCGCATTCTGCGCATGCGCAGAAGCGATGTGTAGGGTCTGCGCATGCACAAAGTGCAAAATCGCACTTTGCGCATGCACAAAATGGACGCTTTGACATACGAAGGATTCGACTTCCAAAGAGCACCACGGAACGGATTGCCTTCGTAAGTCGAGGTACCACTGTATGTGCTTTTACATTAACTGGGCAACAGAACTGGTCTGTTGTGTTACAAAAGCTTTTATGAACCTTAAAAATAAAATAAAAAGACTTTGTAAAACTTCCACAATTTTCTTCTGCGATGGAACACATGTCCTTTTAAACTTTCTTTGCTTCTGAGGTAATTTTACCTCACACACAAGCACACGTATCCGTTATCTTACATTAGTGTGTAGATATATTCCTCCTCCACTACGACCTGGGTGATGGATTTCAAATATTGTAAAAGCCTGCAATTGTCTCTTATGCTAATACTGATACAGAATCCCTCTGGAAATTTAAGGAAGTAGCAAAGCCGATATCACTCTTGGTCTATGAAGCTGAACACATCCTGCTAGCCATGGACTGGGCTGTGTTCTGTCTGAAGAAGGAAGGCATTGCCAAAAGTTGCGTAAGGCCACATCTGCACCTTATATTTCACTATTATACCTCTTTTCAGCCTTGTCTTCCCCAAAAAGAATCCTGAGTACTGTTTTTTGAAGAATCCTGAGAAACTGCTATTGCCCTCGCAGAGTAGCAAAGCATTGTTATGAGGTGGCATGGAGGTCAGTGTGGTGCAAATGCACCACTGGAAACAATCTGGAAGTCCTGTCTGTGAGTTTTCTCCACGCTGACCTCCCTGTGCCTTACCCTTTCTCCATCCTAATAAGCAACAGTGGCCCACCTGGCAGGAAGCTGGCATAACAGCTATACCCTAACCAGCGAGCCACTTTTGCTTAGTTGCATGCTGCTTTCCCACAAGATGGGGCACAAAGTGGCCCACAACATCAGATGAACTTGATATATAGAGATATGTAGATGTACAAATTCAAAAAAAGCTATAGGAACAATTGAGGAGGCAAAGGATCCATAAACGAATGTCTTGTTTTTTTAAAAAAAAAATCCATACAATATTATATAAAACAAGTACAACCTAGTTTAACAGCTTAAAAATAAACAGGAGAGAGAACACTGCTCAACATGAACAATAATAAAAAAACTGCATACAAGATCTTTGAAAACGCCTACATTCCACAAAGGTTAACTTGCATACATTGAGCAACACCCAACTAATCTGCCCTGCCAATTCAAGGATTTACACTTGTACAACATAACTTTCCAACCTGCTGTCCCCATGTGCGCCCTGCACCCTCCTCAAATCTGCTCCAGAGGGTCAAGGGCATCCCTAGAACAGATTTGGGGGGTGCAAAGGGGGAGGGGAGGAGGGAAGAGTCAGTTCCATGCACGTAAATTATTGTATTCATTGGATACCACTCTTTGGATGGAAGCCAACCTTCTCATTTCTGGCAACCTGCCTTCACCAGCATCTCTTCTCTCCATTCATCCCCCATTTTTGCCAAGAAGGTTAAGCTTGTTACCTCCTATGAGCCCCGCGTCCAGCTCGGTTCTGATATTGCTCATTCTCTTCAAGATGGCGGTGGTGAGGTGACACTCGTCCCCAGCCGATTTCATTGGCTGCTACTAATGGTGTTGGGAAATTCACAGTGTCGCCATATAGGGGCAGTTGTCCTTGACATTGCAGAAGGGGAGATGGAGACTTCGTACATGGCTAACCGTTTTTGGTGGCAGCTCTGTGTTGCTTGTATTGCGTTGTTCCAGGCTTAGCTGACCTTCATAAATGGCTGTATTTTCTTACTGTGGAAATCATTTGCAAGGAGTCCAAAGGCTGCAATATGTTCACATAAACCATTTGCATAACAAACAACCGCAAATGTTCAATTGCTTTGCAGACATCCATGCACACACACACACAAAAAGGAAAAAAGCAGGGAGCTACTTGGACAACTGGCTCATTAGAAGTAAATGATGGTATAAACCAAGCTGATCTTGCCTAAATAAAACTGATCGAAAATAGATCCCCCCCCCTAAAAGTAGGAGTAGAGAACTGAATACTTCCAGTAGGCCAGCCCCCTCAGTCTTCCACCGCCACACCCCCTGGGCTAACTTTGACAGGTGCACAGAATTGCCCACCTCTCTGTCCCCTGACGTTATAATGACATCAGATGATTGACACCTGCTAAAGTTGAAAAGGGGTCACTGTAACTGCTGATCTTAGAGAGAAGGCTTATTGCTGGAAATTAGTACTATCGTTATTTGAAATTCAGTTCAAAAGGAACCATTAATTTGAAAGGAAGGCCATGCTGTTATATTACTTAAACAACTCAAACTCTCTAGTCTGCCTGACGAAGTGTGCATGCACACGAAAGCTCATACCAAAATAAAAACTTAGTTGGTCTTTAAGGTGCTACTGAAGGAATTTTTTTAATTTTTTTTGACTCAGACCAACACGGCTACCTACCTGTAACTGTTCTGTGTTTTGTTTTTTTTAAACAAAAACTTGAAAGTTTACTATTGATTAAGGATTTACTGAATATTCTCTAATTTAGATATTCGCTTCAAAACAGTATATTCAACACAGCCCGATAAATGTCAGTAAATACATCACTGAACATTTTATTAATTTTAAGGGTATTTTATGTCATTTTATTTCCCAGATTTATCTAAATTAGCCTAAATTAGTACCCATGAAATCAACATGTCAGCTGCAGTATCATGATGTCACTGATTTTTAAAAAAATCACATGGGTTAGCATAGCCAATAAGTTTAAACAGCAGTGTGGGCAAATTAAGCTAAGGGAAGTAAAGGCTATGGGGAAGGGGGAAAATGGCGCTGAAAAGATTTCATTGGGTCCTCTCTGCAACTGAATTCAAATATCTTTGCAACAAAGACCAAAAAGGGCAGGCACTTTCAACTCTCATGAAAAACACAAAACAGGTTTAGTCATTTATTCCCCATCATATAACCTGGGGCCCTCCAGATATTTTGGATTCCAGCTCCCATCTTCTCCAGCTAGCATGTCCGATTGTCAGGGATGCCTCTGGAAGCCTCAGTGGCTATCAGTACCTTTTCCCAGCTGGTGTGCCATCTGCAGCCCCTAAGACCCCTAGATCCTTTTCGCATGTACTATTGGCAAGCCTGGAAGGACAGATTGTGAAGCTGAGGCTCCAATACTTTGGCCACCTCATGAGAAGAGAAGAATCCTTGGAAAAGACTCTGGTGTTGGGAAAGATTGAGGGCACAAGGAGAAGGGGATGGCAGAGGACGAGATGGTTGGACAGTGTTCTGCGGGAGGCAGTGCAAGACAGGAGTGCCTGGCGCGCTCTGGTCCATGGGGTCACGAAGAGTCGGACATGACTAAACGACTAAACAACAACAACATTGGCAAGCCAAGTGCCCCCCCCCATCTTATATTTGTGCAGTTGATTCTTCATAAGTGCAGAACCTGACATTTGTCCCTATATGTGACAGGTGTGACCTAAGAGTGTGTTCAGTCCCTAAAACCCACGTAAAGCTGAAACTAAATTTTTTTATAGGAATGTGTAAAACAAAGCCACTTGAGCCTGCCAAGTCTCCTTTTCACAACTTTAGGATCCTGGCAGAGACAACCGAATTTCATACTATCAGCCATTGCCTAGCGCAAGGGGGCAACAACTGCTTGTCAACTTTCTTAAGGCCAAGGGATTCAATTCAGTCTCACGAGGCTGTGTTGGTGGCCCAGCGGGGTTCATCAGGAAGGCCTATTTTTTCCTCGCGATGAGGGCGACTTCCCTGGCAGTAACTGCCGGCAACAGACTGTAGGGATGCTGCCAACATTCAAAAGCTCTGATGATGTGAGCCAACCTTAGACTAATAATTTTATATCTCAATATAAAGTGGAAGAAATTACATAAAAATAGACAATTTTAACAGTATGGTATTCTGTTATGAGAGAAGGCTAAATAACACTGGTGCCATATGAACATCTTTCTCCTATCTACAGTACCTAACTTTAGCACAGTCCATATGTCTATTTGTCTGATAGCTGAACTTAACCGAGAGAACATTTAATGGAGAGGGAGCTCTTAACACACGGTGCCTTGGCGGGGAGGGTTGGAGAGAGAGAGAAAAGAAACCATTTTAAGGTGAAACACCTACCAGTGCTCTAACCTTTAGGGGGAACAGATGAGAATCTAATTAGCACTTGCACTGGAACTGTCATTCCCTCCCCCCCCCAAAAAAAATAAATCCTGGGATGTCCAAACAAGGATAAAACACATTCATACAAAAGCATCAACTGTGGCCGGAGACAAGCATCAATTCTTTCAGAGTTGCAGGTGATTTGAAAGAGCGAACTCTGCAAGAGTGGGCACACCTGCCCAGTTCCCAACTCTGGAAAACAGCTTTAGTAGGTTCTGTGTTGTTTCTAAAACCTGCACAACCTGTTTGGCCTGAGCAAAAAGTGTGTGTGCTATGTAACATTATGCCTCTTGTTACAGGTAAGTAGCTGCGTTGGGCTGCCGTAGTCGAAAAATAATAAAATTCCTTCCAGTAGCACCGTAGAGACCAGCTAAGTTTGTCATTGATATGAGCTTTCGGATGCATGGTGTCTGAAGAAGTGTGCATGCACATGAAAGCTCATTCCAATGACAAACTTAGTTGGTCTCTAAGGTGCTACTGGAAGGATTTTTTTTTATGATGTCTCTTGTAAGATACATCCATGTTGTTGCCACAAGGGCAGTGGGGTTTGTTTAGAAAAGTTGACACTGAACATGCTCCAGAGTTCAGCCTGCTTTCCAAGACAGAAGCCTGGCCGAGGCCTGTTTGAAGAGAGAACCTCAAAACAACCTGTTATTGTTCCACCTTATTGGCATAGCCTTTCTCTCACAAGTTGGTGAGGCTTTGAGGACCACTCAGCCATGATAACCTTGGTGCTACTGCTGTGGCAGTTCCTGCAGAGGCACCCAGAGCAGCATATTGTCTGGTTGTATGGGATCAGGTTTAGATACAGTGACCTAAGGATGTGAACTATCTGTGCTCTCAAACCTTGCCCACCCTGCTCAGGTGGATGATGTCCTTTTACCTCAGGGCTCTCTTGGATAAAATGGAACAGGGAAATGCTATAGCTCGGTCAAAAAGCCTCTGCATTTTGTGCACATAATCCCAGGTTCAATCTCTGACATCTCCAAGTGTTCATAGCTGCCAAGTACCCCGTTTTCCCCGGGAACCCCCCATATTTTCTTACCGTTTCCCACAGGTGTCCCGAATGGCAAACTACCCCGTATTCCCCCAGATTATGGAGCTCCTGCCGGCGGCCACCGGAAGTCGCTTCTACGCACTTCCAGACATGCGTAGAAGCGACTTCCGATGCCACTGTGCCCATTTCCAAAATGTCTGCAGCGCCAGAATTCACTTCTATGTACTTCCGGACATGCGTAGAAGCGACTTCTGGCGCTGTGGACATTTTGGAAATGGGTGCAGCGGCATCGGAAGTCACTTCTATGCATGTCCGGAAGTGCATAGAAGCAACTTCCGGTGCTGCGGTGCTGCTGATCCCGGAGTTTTCAATCTGGAACTTGGCACCTATGCCAAGTGTTGGGGTAGGAGAGTGCCCTGACAGAAAACCTGGAGAGCTGCTGCTGATCAGTGAGACAATACTGAGCAAGATGGACCAATGTTCTCACTCGATATAAGGCAGCATTCCATGTGATGGAAAACGCCCTGGGGTGCCCCTGCAGCCCCCTTGCTCCGAGCGTCCTCCAGTATGCGCAGCTCTGGAAAAGGCATTTCCCTTCTTCTCCAGTGCACTTCAGCGACATATATCAAATGATATATGCACACTAATCTTCTAGCATAACACAGCAAGAAGCGTGAGACATCGTAGGGCTAATCTACGTGTTTATTTACACACTATGTACAGACAAAGGAATCATGGCGTCCTCTCTCTCCAGCTTCGAGAGAAGAACAGGAGCAAGTAAAAGTAAAAGCAAAAGTACAGTACAGTACAATAGTACATACAGCGGAAGAGATAAGACTGTCTTCCATTCCCACACTCTTCCCAGACAGGCATGTGATTTACACCAATCTCATCTGCAGCATCGGAGGCGTGAAATACTAACAGTGCCTATGTTCCTGTGGATTATACAGACGAATTTCAATAAAATTCTCCTTTGTCCCTAGTCAGAAGCAGTTCACCAGGTGGGTTGCTTACAGAGAATGGGGGGGTGTAAGGCGGCAAGCAATGAGACTCCCCTAGTTATGGAATACCCTCCTCCAAGAAGCTTCTTTGTTCTTTTGATTCAATATTTTCAGTGCCAAGCAAAAGCATTTTGATTCACACAAGAATTTTAACTCTACAGGTTAGCTTCAATTAAAGATTTTTCTGCCTTGTTTTGCTATTGCTTATTTTCTATTGGCTATGCACTGCCCTGAAATCCAAGTAGGAGGAAGGGCAGTAAGCCTGTGCCGAGAGAAGGCATCTAATAAATTTAATAAATAATAATCATAATAATAAATACTTTAGGTAACTGAATTTGAACAGCATCTGAAAGGCATGATAGGAATGCTCTCCCCAGAGAGGTTATCCTGGCATGGATGGATACCATTCTCTTGCCAGGCAAATACAATGTGGTCTAGTGGTTAGATTGCCAACTAGGGCTAAAGACAAGCAGGTTTGTATCCCTGCTCATCCATGAATCTCACATTGGACCAGTCACCCTCCCTTGACCTAACCAGCTGTGCTTGAGATTACTGGGGAACAGGAAGGATATCAATGTAGTTGTAATCCTCTTAAGCCACTTTCAGTTCTCTTAAAAAACTAACATTAGTCTCCAGCAAGTATCTTTTTGACATATGCAACCTGGTTTGTACATGATTTTAAATAATATACGCATTTGTGAAGGCTATTTCCCCAAATGTAATATGTTTTCACTAATATATGTATTTTTGTGCACACTTTCCCTACAATAAGCTTATTTGTACATATTATTTGGTTGGACAACTGCATCACAAAATTCAGAGAAGTGCAAATTTTAATGAATAGCTACGTTTCAATTTGCATATTGTTTCAGGAAGCACAAATTAGATCAGTTCCGATTAAAATGTAAACCAAACCAAATTTTGCCCCATCCCATCCCATTACTCTCTGAGAGAGAGAGAGAGAGAGAGAGAGAGAGAGAGAGAGAGAGAGAGAGAGAGAGAGAGAGAGAGGAGAGATCTTAAGGCCATGGAAGAATGACAACTGTGGTCCAGGGCTGCAGTCTCTGCAAAAGTTGCACCAAAATTAGTCATCTGCCAAGGTTGATTGATGGGGACTTGGCAGCAAATATATAGCTAAATTGCTTTCTGTCCAGAGATGAAGAAAGGGAAGAGAGTGGGCAGAATCGCATACGACAATGTTGTCTATAACTGCACCTCTTTAGCCTTGCATGTTGGAGAGTTCTTATGAGCTCTGCAAGAGCAAGTATCTCTCACACATCTTCATTGCTGGCAAAAAGAGCTGAAATATTGGCTTAAAATTCCTTAACAGATTCCACTCTATCATCCTTTTTAATTAAATGTAAAAAAAAAACCCAGCAAAAAAAACAACTCTGCACCAACCATTATGCTAATGCAACATTAATGTTAAGACTTTTCATTGGATAGGTGTCAATAAATTCAAGAGCTATTGTTCCCACAGCAACCATATTTTACCAATCTGCCACCCTTGAGTACCAGGCTCAGCTGTGGAGCAAGCACCCCACCCCCACCCCTGAGAGGACGCTCTGGAAGCAGCCAACTTTCCCTGCATCCAGGTGCCGTTCTTTTAAGGATAAGACAGAGGGAGCACAAGTACCCCATTTTTAATTATTGATTGGTAAAAGGTAAAGGAACCCCTGACAGTTAAGTCCAGTCGCAAACAACTCTGGGGTTGCGGCACTCATCTCGCTTTACTGGCCAAGGGAGCCAACGTTTGTCGGCAGACCCAGTTTTTCCAGGTCATGTGGCCAGCATGACTAAGCCGCTTCTGGCAAAACCAGAGCAGTGCATGGAAATGCTATTGACCTTCCCACCAGAGCGGTACCTATTTTAACATCTACATGCGGCTGCTGGGAGAGATCATCAGGGGGTTTGGGCTGGGTGTTCATCAGTATGCGGATGATACCCAGCTCTACCTCTCTTTCAAATCAGAACCAGTGAAGGCGGTGAAGGTGCTGTGTGAGTGCCTGGAGGTGGTTGGAGGATGGATGGCGGCTAACAGATTGAGATTGAATCCTGACAAGACAGAAGTACTGTTTGTGGGGGACAGGAGGCGGGCAGGTGTGGAGGACTCCCTGGTCCTAAACAGGGTAACTGTGCCCCTGAAAGACCAGGTGTGCAGTCTGGGAGTCATTTTGGACTCACAGCTGTCCATGGAGGTGCAGGTTAATTCTGTGTCCAGGGCAGCTGTCTACCAGCTCCATCGGTACACAGGCTGAGACCCTACCTGCCTGCAGACTGCCTCGCCAGAGTGGTGCATGCTCTGGTTATCTCCCACTTGGATTGCTGCAATGCGCTCTATGTGGGGCTACCTTTGAAGGTGACCCGGAAACTACAATTAATCCAGAATGAGGCAGCTGGACTGGTGATTGGGAGTGGCCACCAAGACCACATAACACCGGTCTTGAAAGACCTACATTGGCTCCCAGTACATTTCTGAGCACAATTCAAAGTGTTGCTGCTGACCTTTAAAGCCCTAAATGGTCTCGGTCCAGTATCCCTGAAGGAGCGTCTCCACCCCCATCCCAAAACATCTGGAGGGCCAAGGTTGCCTTTGCCTGCACTAAACTGAGTGGGACCTAATTTCAGAGTAAACATGGGTTGGATCTACAATATGGGTCATTTATTTATTTTCAATAGCTGTTCCAGGTGGATTAATCAGTCTTTGCCTTGGGTATTTACTTAGTATTGTTTTTAAATTTATCTGATGTAATTTTGGGTGTTTTGAACTGTTGTTTAGCTGTTTTTATTGAATTTTGTACATTGCCTTGAGACTTGTGTGTGAAAGACTACTACTACTACTATTACTACTAATATCCTAAATGGACTAGGACCCAGCAATCCGAAGAAACATCTTTCTGTGTGTCTCTTTTATCCTTCTATGATTTGCTTGGTACTTTTTCTGTGATTCCTAATAAAGCAGGAATCACAGAGAAAGTACCAAGCACTATCTCTCATCCGAAGGAAACTAACAGCAGAGTCCTGCAAGTTTACACACTTTCACTGTGATCTACAGGTAAGATCTTTTATGGGCAACACATGTAACCCATATGATTTGCTGGTCTGGTCTCCTTTCTTCCATTGTACAATATGTATATAAATTACCAAAAGGATTATTAAATAATTAGTAGCAGCACTTGCAATAAACCATACTGCCTCTTTAGGAAATGGCAGGCTATCTGGGACACACATTGTTACCTAGTGGATTAGATTGTGCATCTTATACTAGACAAAAGGTATTGGGTGTGCTAAATATGTTTGCAGAATTGCCAGTTTGTAGAATGAGGGGCATCAGGATACCCCTTTCAATGTTCCTCAAAATAATTTTTTGCAGCATGTTTTTGCAGCATATTCTTATCTTAAATAGAATTTAATGGCATAACTATCGTATCAAACACAAGCAGGAACGCAAAGTTGGGTGTATAGCAAAGGTTGCATTTATTGCACAGGTAGGCGGGGGGAAACCAGAGACAACATGCCCTCATTCTCCCATTAAAAGGAGCCTTGGTGATGAGTCCGTTGACAAACTTCCTTATCCACACAAAAAAGGCAGTACTGTACAGTGGTACTTCTATTTGCGTTCACCTCCGGTTACATATCCTTTGGGATACGTAAGCGGCAAACCTGGAAGTATTTTTCCGGGTTTCGCTGCGCTTGCATGCGCAGAGGCACTATATGCATCGCATGCATGTGCAGAAGCACTAAACCGCACTGCGCACATGCGCAGAAGTGGCTCCTTTGGTTGCGAATTCCTCGGGATGCGACCGGAGCTCCAGAACGGATCCCATTCACAATTGGAGGCACCACTGTATCTCTGGACCAAGTGAGTCTTCGGCTTCATTTTGTTTCAGACTCTGGTCAGGCCTGGATTCATTCAAACATCTCTCTCTCTCCCCCACCCTCATTTTCCCCAAATTTCTCTTTTATCAGTTTTAATTAAAACATAGAGAGAAGAAATCAAGTTGCATGGGCACTTGCAATATAGCTTTTTATCAAACTGCCAAGAGAAGGGTCATCTTTTAGTGCTACTAGGTCTATCTCCAAGCTGTGCTCTGGTCTGAAGCCCAAATGTAAGGCATCCAGGGAGCTGACAGATGTCACATGTTGAGAGAGCTTGGTTGTCACTACTCTCAGTGTTTTTTTTGGCAAGGAACAGGAGGATGGAGAGGCTCTCTCTGTCAAGTGTTGGCATCCTGCGGATCAGTCAGATTATAACGGCGGCTGGCAGGGGGGGGTGCTTGTCCTCCCTGTTCGGGGGGGTGGGGGTGGGAGAGCGCAACATACAATGGCCACAGTTGCTGAAAAAAAACTGTAATGCTGAGAGTTCTGGGCCCTTGGATTGCCCACGATCTTTTAGGAGCAACTCGTTGTAGCCCTATCTGTGTGGCTGTGGATTTTGGATTCAAAGCTTCAAGCCAGCTGCCCCATTACAGCACTGCCTGTGTTAACAAGCAATCATGCACATACGTGCAGGTGTAAAACAAACAAACAAAGGCTATAAATTAACATTACTTGTGCTTCACTGCCTTCTCCCATAGTGCAGCATTTTTCTGCAACCTACACCTTGAGCCCTGGGAGACTGGCCACCTCCTGGGTCCTAGCTGGTCTTGGGAATCACCATGGTATATTGTGATTCCAGGAGAAGGTGGGGGCTCTTCTCTTTTTTCGCACCCACCCACCCACCCACCAGCTTTAGGCCTCTTGCTGAGAATGAGGGTTTTGCATTCCCCTCAGAGAGGGTTACCATTGTTAGGTGTCTGTATTCTGTCCCGGTCAGAACTTTGGGCATGGAAATGGCATCTAGTGGGATTGTTAACATAATAGCAGGGGGCTGCTCTTAAGGGTTGGTGGGCAGCAGATGAAGCTTTATTTATTAATTGTTATCCCACCTTTCCTCAAAGCAGTGTGCATTGGTTACCTTCTTATTTAATCCCCACAACAGCACTGAAAGGAAGGCTGAAAGAGTGACCAGACCGAGATCCCTCAGTGCATCAAGGTGGACTTGTTGGGAGGCCCCTATTACCTTCACAGAACTACGATTCCCAGAGTTCCCCATGAAGAGAGATTGGTTGTTAAACCACTCTGAGAATTATAGCTCTGTGAGGGGAATAGGGATCTCCCAACAACTGTCAGCAACTTTAACAAACAACAGCTCCCAGGATTCTCCGAAAAAAGCCATGACTCTTTAAAGTGGTGTCATAGTACTTTTTAAAAAATATGGTGTGAACGTGGCTTTCACTTTCTTAAGTACATTTTATGCTTCAGCACAGAAGCTTGTAACATTCTAAATACTGGGGCATCAGGGGGTATCAAGGATAATATGGATAACAGAAACAAATGTGAAGTATAATTATTTCATTGTGGGACATATTGAACTAGAATATGGGTTTAGGCTCAGTTTTGGTATGAAAACTACCTTGGCTACCATGTATGAATCATAGAATCATAGAGTTGGAAGAGACCACAAGGGCCACCTAGTCCAACCCCCTGCCAAGCAGGAAACACCATCAAAGCATTCTTGACATATGCCTGTCAAGCCTCTGCTTAAAGACCTCCAAAGAAGGAGACTCCACCACACTCCTTGGCAGCAAATTCCACTGCCGAACAGCTCTTACTGTCAGGAAGTTCTTCCTAATGTTTAGGTGGAATTTTCTTTCTTGTAGTTTAAATCCGTTGCTCCGTGTCCGCTTCTCTGGAGCAGCAGAAAACAACCTTTCTCCCTCCTCTATATGACATCCTTTTATATATTTGAACATGGTTATCATATCACCCCTTAACCTTCTCTTCTCCAGGCTAAACATACCCAGCTCCCTAAGCCGTTCCTCATAAGGCATCGTTTCCAGGCCTTTGACCATTTTGGTTTCCCTCTTCTGGACACGTTCCAGCTTATCAGTATCCTTCTTGAACTGTGGTGCCCAGAACTGGACACAGTACTCCAGGTGAGGTCTGACCAGAGCAGAATACAGTGGTACTATTACTTCCCTTGATCTAGATGCTATACTCCTATTGATGCAGCCCAGAATTGCATTGGCTTTTTTTAGCTGCTGCATCCCACTTTTGACTCATGTCAAGTTTGTGGTCTACCAAGACTCCTAGATCCTTTTCACATGTACTGCTCTCAAGCCAGGTGTCTCCCATCCTGTATTTGTGCCTTTTTTTTTTTTTTGCCCAAGTGTAGTACTTTACATTTCTCCTTGTTAAAATTCATCTTGTTTGCTTTGGCCCAGTTGTCTAATCTATTCAGGTCATTTTGAAGTGTGATCCTGTCCTCTGGGGTATTAGCCACCCCTCCCAATTTGGTGTTGTCTGCAAACTTGCTCAGGATCCCCTCAAGCCCATCATCCAAGTCATTGATAAAGATGTTGAATAAGACTGGGCCCAAGACAGAACCCTGTGGCACCCCACTAGTCACTACTCTCCAGGATGAGGAGGAGTGTCCCTATTAATTCTCCATGATCTGTCAGTGGCTTTTGGTACCATTGACCATGATATTCTGCTGGAGCATCTATACAAGTTGAGGATGGGCTAAAGTGCTTTGCAGTGGTTCCAGCCCTACTTGGATGGTCATTTTCAGAGGGTGGAAGTTGAGGGGGAGGTTGTTTGGCCCTGTGGAACTTCCAGTATGATATCCTAGGGGTCAGTTTTATCCCCTTGGTTTCTTCAACATCTACACCAAACTGCTGAATGGGACCATCAGGAGTTTTGGAGTGTGCTGTCAGCAATTTGCTGGTGACACAGAGCTCTACTTCTCCTTTACCTCTGCAGCAAAGGAACTGGAAAGACTTCTGGCAGTTTCCCCACCTCCTGCAAATAGATGTAAGGATATCAGCCAGGGTTAAAGAGTTCCTGAGCCATTTGATTAAGGACAAGCGTGCACTGTTGATCATTGATTTTGTATTATATTGCTGTTCTCATTCTTGTAAGCTACTATGAGCATAATTCTTTGCAGAAAGGTGGAATGCAAATAAAGCGGTGATGAGGCTGGCAATGATGATAACTAAAAGAATGTTCCTTTTCTCCAACAAGCTTGCATTCAGGAAAATAAGAAGGATCATTTCCACGGAGTTCCTCAAAATGGTAGGCAAAGACCGCATTAGAAAGCTTCTTGTGTAACATCACCTGTAATACTTTGTATTCACCAACGAGACCACCATCTGCAGGTCTCGGGGAAACCCTTGTATGATTCTAGCCAGAACCATCTTTGTAGCCCTGAGTGGCATAATTCAAGAAGGATGTTGACAAACTGCAAAGAAGTTGGAGGCTTCTCAGACAATTTGAGAAGGATGTTGAAGCTGCAAACAAATCAAAAGGAAAAGCCAAAAGGACGCTGATGAAAGGGATAGAAGACACAAGTTGTAAACAGGGAGCACAGAGCATGTGTGTCTCAGAGCACAGAGCATGTGTGTCTTAGAGACAACAAGATTGAGGCATATTAATCCCAAATGCACACATCCCATTCATTTTGACAGAAATATATTGCACAGAAAGATGCTGTTGAACACATCCCAATATTCAAGCACTAGAATCATAGAATTGTAGAGTTGGAAGGGACCTCAGACGTCATCCAGTTGAACCCTGTGCAATGCAGGAATCTCAACTAAAGCATCCATAATAGATGGCCATCCAACTTCTGCTTAAAACTTCCAATGAAGAAGAGTCCACCACCTTCTGAAGGAGCAAGCTCTGTTGAACAGCTCTTACCATCAGAAAGTTACCATCAGAATCTCCTTTCTTGCAACTTGAAGCCATTGGTTCAAGTCCAGAGCAGGAGAAAACAAGCTTGCTCCACCTTCCATGTGAAAGCCCTTTAGATATTGGAAGATGGCTACCATATCTGATAGGATATCTAATGACTAGAGACTCCAAGGGCTCTAGCATTTACTTTTCTTTATTACATTTTCATCCCACCTTGGCTCAAGGGAGCACGAAACAGTGTCCATATTCCAAGTGGTCTCCCAGCCACTGGTCTCCCAACCAGACCAGCCTCCACCATGTGCCCTCACACCATACATACCCTTTGCCAACGTTATGCCTTGCTGGCACTTCTTTTAGCTGCCCTGGCAAAAGTGGCACCCATTCATGCAAGTATTTCATGGGTGTTTGGAGCAGGTGCTAGAACATGACATCCTCCAGCCCCCTGCAGAACTCATCCCTAACCAATTTACCCTGCATAGCAATGTACTCTGCCCTTTATTTGCCCAATTTCAAGGTTATACTGAAATGCTCGTCAAAAGATAAAAGCTTTAAATAATGTACGTTCTCCTCATTGTCCTTTTCACCGAGATCACAGGTGCATGACCTTGTCCCCCGGCACAAAAAAGCCGTTGCCATAGAAACTCCTTGGGATGCCGACTTGACAACAAGTGACATTCAAACCAGGAGAGACACCTCTCCATCTCTTCCCTGCCTGCCCCAAGAGTGGTCTTGACCAAAGGCCAGCATTCAAAACGGAGTTTGTGGCATTTTACGGACTGGGATATGGCACTTGAGAGTGGAATGCAGGCAGGCAGGCAGGAGAAACCAACTGGGGCTGAGAAATTGTAGCCGACATCAGAGAGAGAACAGAGCAATGCTGATATGAATGTTGCTGCTGCTTAATTGTGGACTAAGAACCAACAGTGTAAGAGAAAATAGGAGAACCAGCATATTTCACCAGCAAGAGCAGCAAGAACAACAAGATTGCCATAGGTGGCCACACAATCAGTCTGATTTGTAAGGAATGGCTTTTCCTGTCCCATTCATTTAGTAATCAGATGTCTAACTTGATCCAGCCTAAAGACTTAGGTCAGGCTGGGAGACCTCAAAACTAGGGGGTGAATGTGGCCTTCCAGTTCTGACTGCCAAGGCTTGAGATACTCTCCAGACCATGCTAAGTATAATTGGTTTAATTGATACTGAAATGGGAATTGCTATTTGTATTAATGATGGATTGTACGTGGAGATTTTCAATGGGGCTATATTGAAGCCAAGTAGAGCACTCTGAGCTCTTGCTGAGTTGATAATTAACTAATTGGTTTTTTCCCTGCTAGCTAACATGTGAACGTTTTGTAACCTTTGATCAGGTTACAAAGGTATTGAGTTGCAAATTCGCCATCTTGAAAGGGTGGAAGCTGTTACTTTTTGGGCCAAAGTTGTTGAGCTTTTTTGGCAAATTTGCAGGAAAAAAAAATCATGGTTTGGATCTATTTTTAAGGGGGAAAGTCAAAAATAGTATTTTGGATATGTCCGGGAAATTCCGGACGTATGGCAACCATATGTGATAATGGCTTTCCAAGAGCTGCATAGCCTTGAGCAGACCAAGACAGGCTGGAATGGGGGAGAGAGACACTGTTTGGATTTTGGGAATTATCTTTTATTTCTAAGATACTGAGCCTGTGCTGGACAGCAAAAGACATTGCATGGATGTTGGGATATATCATCTGATGTATTTTGTTCTGCTTTTGAAGTGTTCTTGAATAATATTTTTATAGGTCTGGACAATGCTTCATTTCCAAAAGGACTCTGTTTTAATCCATCCAGTCACTTCAAATATTAATATCTGCACTAGGCTATGCCTCCTTCTCAGCCACAACTTTCCACTCACTAGCTGTGCTCCAAGGCTTTTCCAGCTGTTTTTGTCTCTCTGGGATGTGTGTTTGAACTGCAGTTATAACTCTTGCATGCTCAGATATGGGTGTGGCAATCTCTTGAGTTTTGCATAGTTGGAAGGGGGAGTACTATACTGGGGAAAGAGTTGCATCCTTTGCTCCACCCCCTTTTGCTTCTGGCCCCACCCAGATGTAATTTGTACCTTTCGACAGTCGGCTAGTTTCTGCACAAAGTCTCACGCCCTTATCTATTTTCCACCCAGGTAAATAAGAGGCATTATCCACCCAGTCAAAAACACTCGGGGTGCAAAAAGGGACCTGTGAGGTATGTGGTTTGGGGAAAGAGAGAGTTCTGAGGGTCAGACAGGGAAGGCTGGAGGTGTGCATTTGGCCTTGGGCCTGAATTTACCCACCCGACCTAGAGCATGGTCTGGTGAAGCAGGCCTAGGTCTGCTCAGAGAGCCAGTGTGGTGCAGTGGTTAAGAGCGGTAGACTCATAATCTGGGGAACCGGGTTCGCGTCTCTGCTCCTTCACTTGCAGCTGCTGGGTGACCTTGGGCTACTCACACTCCTTTGAAGTCTCTCAGCCCGACCCACTTCACAGGGTGTCTGTTGTGGGGGAGGAGGGCAAAGGAGATTGTTAGCCGCTTTGAGACTCCTTTGGCTAGTGATAAAGCAGGATATCAAATCCAAACTCCTCTTCTTCTTCTTCTTCTTCTTCTTCTTCTTCTTCTTCTTCTTCTTCTTCGGAGAGGATGGTCTCCCATTCAGGTACCAAGCAAACCCAGGAGCAGCCAGTGGCCTCCTAGTGGTGGAGTTACTGCCACTTATCAGGAGGGAGAGAGGTGAGAGCCAATCCGCTGCTCCTGCCAATATGCCGACACAACACCAGCCTTGTATGCACGCCACCTTCAGTTCCCTCCTGGGAAGGAAAGAAGGATATAAATAAAAGAATTGTCCATTCATGAGGCACCGAGGCTCCCCCGCCCCAAGACATTTGACTAGCCCGCACAAAATGTCATTATTCAAATCCACAGCAGGACCTTCTTCCTTCTCCCTCCCTTTCTTAATGTATCGATAAGAGGCATTGGGGAAGAGGAAAATAAAATACATGGAATGGCATTTGCTTTTGTGTGGGGCCTGTGTGTGTTTTCTTGTTGGAATGCTGTCTTGTGATCTCTACATAACCTTTCAAACACAAGTGCATATTTCACCCTTCCAGACTAGCGTTACCCTTCTTTTTTTTTGTCATTCCAATTTCATTTCCAGTGCTGTGTGTGGACTGCGGGCTCAGCAGTCACTGGAGTCTGAAGTGACTCTTGGGACCTCCTCACTGTTCTATATGCAAATGGACCTGCACCTGGGCAGCCGAGCGGGCCTGCCGACAGTTTAGTTATGCAAATCTGATTGATCGAGAGCATATTGCAGAAGAACACACGCCGGCCTGAGACACTGGCAGCTATATTTCACTGGCTAAATTCCCGAAGAAGGGGGGAAAGAGAGAGAGAAGAGGTGGGGAGGGGGAATTAAATGCCAAGCGATTTGATGCATATTCCTTTCAACCCCTGAAGTGCAATAGGGTTGATTTCAGTCTGTTTTTTCAACACTTTGCTTAAATGTTGCTAATGCCGTTTTGTTGCGTTTGTTTGCCGAGTTAACGGAAGGGCTGGATTCCTTCTGCTTCAAAGAAAGAGGGCGAGAGAAAGGAAGAGGGAAAATATCCCAAACTTAAGAGCCGCTGTGATGTCACAACACAATAGGCCTGTCAGTTTATTTGAAGTAATTCTCCAGGCAAATGGAGTCAATGCAGTGTTAAAATATAATTATGGTTCAATGGTATAGAGGAGCGCAGGGATAAACTGATGGAGTAGCACAAGTTGCTCATAATTTATTCTTTTCTGTAACAAAAGGTAAAAATAAACTGTGGAGATGTAGATTACATAGCGCTGCTGCATACTGGAAGTGAGTTTTTTTGTGCTGAGAAATATATCCTGCTTTCTTTCTTTTCTTTTCTTTCTTTTTGCCATTCTTCACCAATTTATGAGAAAAGGAATTGCATTTAAAAATTATGAATGGAAAGAGAAAAATTAAGAGAGGGGTGCAGGGTTTTAACTCACTTTCAAGGTGTTCAGGGGGTGTTTGTAAGTGCCCTTTATTTCATTCTTCAAATCATGTCTCCAGTGGGGCAGACTTCCCTTAAAAGCAAAAATAGTGATGGCACCCATCTCACATATTCCATCACCAGCCTCACTGACTTCCCTCCACCAAATAAAGCTCAAGGAAAAAATGTCGTGAGTAGGGAGGGGGGAGAAATTTGATTCAGTTTGCATTGAACAGCAAATCTACCAAATCTGCATTTTCTGAAACAGTATGTGCAGCCTAACACAGCCATCTTTTCAAACAACTACCAGACTTTTAGAAGGCATCTGAAGGCAGCCCTGTTTAGGGAAGCTTTTAATGTTTAATAGATTTTAATATTCTTTGGAAGCCACCCAAAGTGGCTGGGGGAACCCAGCCAGATGGGCGGGATATAAATTTTATTATTATTATTATTATTATTATTATTATTATTATTATTATTATTATTATTTAAATTCACAGATCCTTGAATTTTGCAATGTTGTTCTCCAACCAAGTATTCTGTACAAAAATGTGTGCGCTGGGATAATGTGTGCATGAAAAATGGATATGTTAGTGGAAATAACCTACCAAAAAATGCCTTCTATTAGGAAAAACATTGTTTTGCAAAAATGTGTGTATTGGGCAAAATTGCATACAAAAATGTGATTATTTTGCACTGAAATGATGGCTCAGTTTTGTAAGTTCCCAAACTGATATGGGAATGTGGAGAACTGAACTTAATATTGGAGAAAATGAGAAACTACAAAAAATCTGCAATTGAGAGATCTGCCATTCCCTGGTCATGAGGTCACTTCCCCTAAGGGAGCTTTTCAGCTGAGGAAGTGCAGTTCCCTGGGAAAGCTGCAGAGGGATGAAGAAATGTTGCATGGAAACAAAAATTGGAGGACAGCACCAATACACACACACACACACACACCACACACACACACACACACACACACACTGCTCAAAGATGTACAATGTAAGAACAATAAACCATAAGCCATTAAAAAGCATAAAAATGGGGTCTGATATTATGGGTCAGGGAAAGCCTGGGCAAAGAGTTACATCTTCATGAGAGGAATGAAGCAACTGGAGGTTGTTGCTTGGAATATAGCAGGAGGAAGGGTATTCCACAGCCGAGCAACAATAGCAGATAATGACCATTTTGGGATCACCATTATATTCTGTAGGGCAGGGGTGAACAACCTTTGGCTCTCCAGTTGCTGCTGAACTCCAACTCCCATCAGCCCCAGCAAGCATGGCCAACAGCCAAGGTTGATGTGAATTGTCCTTCAGCGACATTTGGAGAGTCAAAGGTTCTCCACCCCTGGTGTATGTTGTGTTATCATGGGACTTGACAGCAGGGGGAAAGGATAATTGAGAGTGCAATCCAATGCTCATGTCCTAGTGGTTGAGGGCCTGTAGGATCTGGTGGAAGCCATCCTATAGGTCCATGACCACTTTGCTCACATTGCTACAATAGGAGCCTAGGACATGGTGTAATATTCAACCATATAAAAACCTCACACAGAGGTGGCCCAGGAATGCCTTACAGGCATTCAAGAGACCTTATTCAGAGTTCAAGGACACATTCCAGCCAAGGAAAAATATATGGAGAGTTCTGAGGGCCAGACAGACGAAGCTTTCCTCATACTTGCATTTCCATAGCAGAAAAGGCTTGCCCTGAATTGTGTTGTATGGCCACACAGCTGTTAAAGGCACAAGGCTCACTTTGTTCCTGTACCCTCCAGTGGAAGCTGCTCCAGTTGGAAGAGGGCAAATCTCTTCAGCTTGAAGTCTCCAGGAAATGCATCGCAATCCTTCCTTCTGATTGCTTAGAAACAATAGCCAAGTGACTAAGCATCCTTAGCAACAGCCGTGCCTCTGTAGCTACCTCTTCATGCAGTGCGTAGGTAAACTATGGATCTTTCTTCCACAGGAGACCCTGATGGCCACCAACTTGGAAGGCTTTTAAAAAGAACTACAGTGGTACCTCAACTTACGAACGACTTGACAACCGAATTTTTCAACTTACGAATGGGGCAAATGGCCGCACGCTTATGAATTTCTTGACATCCGAACGGAAACTGTGCCGGTTTTAGATAGGGTTTTTTGACTTACGAATTTTTAGATGGGGTTGCTTCGACTTACGAATTTTATCTATGGGAAATCGCGTTCCCAATGGCGCTTTTCGACTTACGAATTTTTCAACCTACGAAGGTGCCTTCGGAACGGATTAAATTTGTAAGTCGTGGCACCACTGTATACAAATTTATGGGGGGGATGGAATCAGTGGCTACTACCTCCACTGCCAGAGGCAGCATGCCTCTTTGTCAGGGGCTGAACTGAGGAGGAATGGTGGGGGCCGACCCCACATCTGCTGCACCTTCTCGAGAAGAGGAGGACAGGATAGATTTAGAATACTGGTTTGCAGAAGGGCATAGTTCAGAGGCTGCAGAGGGAAGAAGCAAGGAAAAATTGGAAGAGGAACAGCAGGAAGAAGAAACACCAGGGGAGAGACAGCTGACAGGCTCAGTGTCTTTGGAAAGCATTCCTGATCCCCACCCTCCCAGTACCAGATGAGCATTGAGGGTAGTAGAACAGAGAGCTCAGAGGCAGAAAGCTCATAGTAGCCAACATAGGGGCAACATAGAACAAGAAAGACGTAGGGGGGGGTGGGACTTTACTTGGAGCAACGCCCTTATTTAGGGGAGACTGCATTCCTTCATAACTCTCTGTGAATATTGAATACATTAATTGGTAAGAACTTTCATTGTCTATCTGCTTCTTGGCTACTACCGTGGGAGGGATCAGATTCCCTGAAGCCTGACACTCTCTATGTCAGTTGCTGGGAACCACAGGTGGGCAGAGTGCTGTTGTACTTATGTCCTGTTTGCGGACATCTCACCAGCAACTGATTGTTTACTGTGAGACCAGGATGCTGGACTAGATGAGCCATTGGCCTCATCCAGTAAGCTCTTCCTTCCTTAGATACCCATAAAGATATAACCAGCACATTAAATTCGTCTATATTTGGGGGGCTGTGGTCATGGCTCCTGTACTTATGGAGGCCACATCGCCTTCCCTTCGAGTAATCTCATGGGTCCAGCAACATTGGGAATGGGTGAAACGCACTACTTGTCTGGAGAACATGTCCTTCTTTCTGATTCCTGACTCAACCTATGCGGCTTTCAGCTATTCCTGAGGACCAAGATGAGACGAGATGGAATCTGTTAAATGCTCTGCCATTATTTAAATGGCAGAGGCCACTGTGCAATTCAGATTGGGACTGTGGCATTGGGGGAGCAGAGACTGGCATTCGTCTGGCATTTGTCTGTGTCAGGAGACAATGGAGGAATGTGCCGTCAAACTGTTGGAAGGTTGTAGCACCTGCTGTGGCTGGAGAGACCAATGCAGGAGAGACATGTTTTGTTGCAGGTGGGCAGATGAAAGCTTCACAAGTCTGAACTATTTTCAAAGAGAGTTAAAGAATACTGAAGAATCTGAACTGGAACTGAAGCCACATTTGAAACCATCTGCATCCCCTTGAAGGACAACCCCCAACCCCCAGATAGTGTTCGTACTGTTACCTTCATGAACATTGCATATCCAGCAAACATATATACGCATTTTCTGCATGTGTGCGTGGAAACCCATGTCATAATACTAGTCAACACAAGTGAGGTAGTCAAAAGCCAAAGGTGTGAAATTGATCAGGATTGAGTAAAATATCACAAAGTAGTAAGCAAGTTTTCAGCTTCTCCAGAACTTTTCTTCAGGCCGGCTGAAGAAGAGCTAAGCAGAACTCACAAGCTTGCTCACTACTTTGCGGCACTTCAGTTGATTCTAAGAAAGATATTGCTCGGCTATGGCTTTCCTCCCTACATGGTTACCTACAATTTGTGAGTGTGTTTTAAAATAAGCGAAATGTTTCATCTCTGCTATGTCATCTATCCTAGCCTGTTCTAGTAAACTCATGCAACACAGCTTGCTAAATAAGGAACTCCGTTCCCATGTACATTTAAAATTGTATTGCCCTTTGCCCATTATTATTTGTTTTTCCCCCAAATGCAATTTGTCCTAAAATGCATACAGTACTGAGCAGAAAAGTAATAAAGCAAACAGACGTTTTACAGCTGACAGAGAGCTGATACTGAAGCTTGTCTGTTCCATTTAAAAGCAAAGGAGTAGTTTTTTTAAAAAAAGGCAAAGATTTCTTTTCTCTTTTTAAAGAGAGAATGAGAGAGCTTTTGTCTTCCCCTAACCTATGCTTTTGCCTACCACCACCACCACCCCCCTTAAAAAATGGACATCTGACAAGCAAAGCCTAGCCAGAGGGTCAAAAATGAAGATCCTGGGAAAGGTCAAGATTAATCTCTACCCACGATGCCCTCGCGCATCCCTCACAACAGCTGACTAACAAAAGGGGCTCAGCATTGTGACTGACAGAATTCTTAATTGTATCCACTCATTCATGACAATTTGATTAAAATATTACGCCAAAGTCTCACCCCCTGTTTGCTTCGATCCTCCAAATCTAATTTTGAATTTTCAGAAAGGAGATTACCTCCACAAGCATGACTGGGATGCTATTAACTTCTACTTAATCTTTATTACTGATGTGAATTTAACATATGTACGGCTTCGTCTCGCCTCTGTTGTTTTCCTCTCTAAAGTAACGTCTAGGCAATATACAAGTGGCGGACATTAATTTTCACTTTGATATCCTGTCATTCCAGAGCTCATACTTCCACATGAAAACTTAAAAAGATGCACTGTCTTAATACTATGGCCCAATTAGAAAGCCTGCTGTACAAACGCAAACTGTTGAACAGTCTCTGGGCTTCGTAGTGTCAGAACTTCTGCTCACAATGTGTCTGGCTGCACACTGCTCCCCCTGTCGAATTTCCTAGTTTGAGGACATGCAAACAAGTGTCTTAAGAAAAACATCTTGATCCAGATCATCCCCAAATTGACAAAGGTAGATTCTGACTTTGGTCGCTTGTTATCCTCTTGTTTTGCAACAGAAAACATTAACAATAAATGTCAAAGTGACGAGATATTATTTTGAGTCCCTCCAAGCATCATGCACATAGAGCATGGGTAGGCAAACTAAGGCTCAGGGCCCAGATCCGGCCCAATCGCCTTCTAAATCCGGCCAGCGGGTGGTCTGGGAATCAGCATGTTTTTACATGAGTAGAATGTGTCCTTTTATTTAAAATGCATCTCTGGGTTATTTGTGGGGCATAGAAATTCGTTCGTTCCCCCCCCCAATATATATATTGGACCAGCCCCCTGCTGAAAAAGTTTGCTGGCCCCTGACATAGAGCATCCATAACAACATAAGGAGAGCCTGCTGGATCAGGCCAATGGCACATCTGGCCCAGCATCCTTTTCTCACAGTGACCGATCAGATGAAACCAGCAAGCAGGATTCGAGCACAAGAGCACTTTTCCCTTCTGTGGTTTCCAGAAACTTGTATTCAGAAGGGTTGTCTCCTCCTGCAGCTTCCAACCAACCCAACAGTTGGTTGGGTTCCTATCATTCCATGTAACCTACTGATGGAGTCATCAGTAAGTCACATGGAATGGTAGGAAGATGCCTACCACTGGTCCAGCTCGCTCAGTATTTTATGCATGGGGTTTGGGGCACAGGGCATTCTCATCCCTATCTGGAGATGCAGAGAATTTAACCTGGGACCTTTTTGGAAGCAATGTTTATGCTGTGTTGAGTTATGGCTCTTGATGTAGTTGCTGGCAGATGTCATGGTGGGGCGCCGCTGGGTGACCTAATTGGTCACATTGCTTATGTTTACTGTGAGGTAGAGGAAAAGCAGTGAGGCAGCAGTGAGGTTGGCACAGAGCCCATCTCCAATGCTAGCCTGCTCGGGGTAGGATCAAATTCTGCACTGGCTTTGTTCCCAGTAAGGAATGGGAGACACAGCCAAAGCATCAGGGTTTAACACTCCCCCACTTGTCAACTGATGAACAGGGCTGAGCAGCCAAACTGAGCAGGATTTAAATCCCCCCCCAATTCAATGAGGGGGTTAGAACCTGCTTGGATTGCATACAAGCCCCTTCCTGGTTGAGAAAGAGGTTTACATTGGGACCCCCTGCTAAAACAAAGGGCAAAATCTTTTGTCTAGAAGTGCATTGTAAAGTGCTTTGAAAAAACCGAAGTAGGGGCTTCAAAGCACCTTGCACATGATGTTGTGGTGACATCAGCTGATTGACAGTTGGGTGACCTTGCACACCTATCAGACGTGGCCCGTGAGGTCAATTTTGATGAGCATGTGACCCATGGAGCCAAAAAGGTTCACCGCCCCTGCTATGTGATCTTACATACAGCTTGGCTCATTCTGAAGCAGGCAGGCCAAGAGAGGCTGGCTCAACTGTTGCCCATGCTCTCCATGCTATCGAGATCTAAGGAGAAGGCAATGCAAGATGGAAGCTTCTGAATGTTTATCCTTGGCAGGTAGGACCCATCTCTACAGTAATGTATGAATAGGGATGCCTTTCACTGCCTGGATTCAGCTTCTTCATTTTAGTGCGGAAGTTGCCTTCCTGATCCAAAGCCTGGAGCCAGGGTAGCGTTATCCAAGCAAGGAAACAGAAGGAGCTCCCCCACCCTGCATTTCTTCCACTTAATTATGCCTGCAGGGTAGAAATGGATTAGTAGTTATACTATTGCAGATTCTTGTTAGTAGTTAAACAAAGTGTGACCCTTTAATCTCAACTGTTGTCTGGTTTTCGTTTTTATTTTAGGGGGTGGAGGGAGAGAGTGGTTTCTTCCATCACTGCTCTGCAAGGAGAGGAGAAACTGTACCTGCCACAATTCTCCCACCCATCCAAGGAAGGACACCTTAAATCTCTGCCCATGGGTCTAATCAGCCCAGCCAGGCTTCCTCATTTAGCCTGCTTCTCCTCCCCCCCCAAAACCATATCCACTTGTCCATCAACTAACTTCAGGCACTGGTGGCCAGTAAAGACACAGCCCCAAATTAAAAAAGACAAACAGGAGCACCCTCTATGTGTGCTTCTGCTTCTTCCTTTCCATGTGGTTCTTGAATTCAGTGCTGCTTTTTTGTATTTTTGGCACCTTTCCCTGTCATCTTTCACGGCAACAGGGAGAAGTGCCAAATTTTGAAAAGTGCTGAATTCAAGCTGCAACGGCAAAGGAGGAATCGGGAGCACATACAGAGTATGCTCCTAAGTCCTCCTTTGCCAATGCAGCCTGAATTCTTAAAAAAAAAAGTAAAATTGAATTAAGTCACAGCTGCAAAGGAAGAAATTCTAAGTGCACTCCTAATTCTTCCTTTGCATCCACAACGTGAAGTTCAAATCACCTGACATCATATGACATCAGGTGATGGTCAAAGTGGCCTGCGGACAGTTGGCCAAGTCTGGGGACTCAGCTACATAAATGATGTTTTGAATGCACTATAAACATGCAACACCAGATGGTGCCGGAGAGCAAGAATATATTTATATTCGATTTTTACATAGCTTTTTAATTTTGCTATACAGTGGTACCTCTAGTTACGGACTCAATCCATTCCAGGGTGCCATTCACACCCTGAAACGTCCACAACTACTGTAGAGCGCTGCTTCTACGCACGCACACGGCGCGATAGAGGTGCACAGAGCGCTTCTGTGCATGCGGTGAAACCTGGAAGTATACACTTCCGGGTTTGCCATGTTCATATCCTGAAAAAACGCAACCGGAGACTGACATAACAAGAGGTATGACTGTAACAATTTTATTTCTGACTTATTTATAGCGTCTTTTCCCACCCTGGGTCTGGTCCTCTGGTTGGATTGAGTTTTCCGCCCCTGCCTTAAGCCTTTTCATACATTGGTCATTGTTGTTGTTTAGTCGTTTAGTCGTGTCCGACTCTTCGTGACCCCATGGACCATAGCACGCCAGGCACTCCTGTCTTCCACTGCCTCCCGCAGTTTGGTCAAACTCATGTTCGTAGCTTCGAGAACACTGTCCAACCATCTCATCCTCTGTCGTCCCCTTCTCCTAGTGCCCTCAATCTTTCCCAACATAAGGGTCTTTTCCAGGGAGTCTTCTCTTCTCATGAGGTGGCCAAAGTATTGGAGCCTCAGCTTCACGATCTGTCCTTCCAGGGAGCACTCAGGGCTGATTTCCTTAAGAATGGATAGGTTTGATCTTCTTGCAGTCCATGGGACTCTCAAGAGTCTCCTCCAGCACCATAATTCAAAAGCATCAATTCTTCGGCGATCAGCCTTCTTTATGGTCCAACTCTCACTTCCATACATCACTACTGGGAAAACCATAGCTTTAACTATACGGACCTTTGTTGGCAAGGTGATGTCTCTGCTTTTTAAGATGCTGTCTAGGTTTGTCATTGCTTTTCTCCCAAGAAGCAGGCGTCTTTTAATTTCGTGACTGCTGTCACCATCTGCAGTGATCAAGGAGCCCAAGAAAGTAAAATCTCTCACTGCCTCCATTTCTTCCCCTTCTATTTGCCAGGAGGTGATGGGACCAGTGGCCATGATCTTGGTTTTTTTGATGTTGAGCTTCAGACCATATTTTGCGCTCTCCTCTTTCACCCTCATTAAAAGGTTCTTTAATTCCTCCTCGCTTTCTGCCATCAAGGTTGTGTCATCTGCATAGCTGAGGTTGTTGATATTTCTTCCGGCAATCTTAATTCCGGCTTGGGATTCATCTAGTCCAGCCTTTCGCATGATGAATTCTGCATATAAGTTAAATAAGCAGGGAGACAATATACAACCTTGTCGTACTCCTTTCCCAATTTTGAACCAGTCAGTTGTTCCATATCCAGTTCTAACTGTAGCTTCTTGTCCCACATAGAGATTTCTCAGGAGACATTGGTCATAGACTTGTGGAATTGTGCAGTGGGAAGGATCATCTATTTCAACCCACTGCAATGCAGGAGGCCAAGCTGCACTGCTGGTCCCATCCTGCTGTTACCTGTTGAGCTTAGGCATCTGTAATGGAGCCCCTGAGCATGATAATAATAATAATAATAATAATAATAATAATAATAATAATAATAATAATAATAATAATTTATTTATACCCCGCCCATCTGGCCGGGTTCCCCCAGCCACTCTGGGCGGCTTCCAACAAAACAGAAATTCTAAAATACAGAAATCCATCAAACATTAAAATACAGAAATCCATCAAACATTAAAAGCTTCCCTAAACAGGGCTGCCTTGAGATGCCTTCTAAAGGTCTGGTAATTGTTGTTCTCTTTGACCTCTAGTGGGAGGGCATTCCACAGGGTGGGTGCCACTACCGAGAAGGCCCTCTGCCTGGTTCCCTGTAACTTGGCTTCTCGCAGTGAGGGAACCGCCAGAAGGCCCTCGGAGCTGGACCTCAGTGTCCGGGCAGAACGATGGGGGAGGAGACGCTCCTTCAGGTATACCGGACCGAGGCCGTTTAGGGCTTTAAAGGTCAACACCAACACTTTGAATTGTGCTCGGAAACGTACTGGGAGCCAATGTAGGTCTTTCAGGACCGGTGTTATGTGGTCTCGGCGGCCGCTCCCAGTCACCAGTCTAGTTGCCGCATTCTGGGTTAGTTGTAGTTTCCGGGTCACCTTCAAAGGTAGCCCCACGTAGAGCGCATTGCAGTAGTCCAAGCGAGAGATAACTAGAGCATGCACCACTCTGGAGAGACAGTCAGTGGGCAGGTAGGGGCTCAGCCTGCGTACCAGATGGAGCTGATAAACAGCTGCCTTGGACACAGAGTTGACCTGTGCCTCCATGGACAGCTGTGAGTCTAAGATGACTCCCAGGCTGCGCACCTGGTCTTTCAGGGGCACAGTTACCCCATTCAGGACCAGGGAGTCCTCCACACCCGCCCACCTCCTGTCCCCCACAAACAGTACTTCTGTCTTGTCAGGATTCAATCTCAATCTGTTAGACGCCATCCATCCTCCAACCGCCTCCAGGCACTCACACAAGACCTTCACCGCCTTCACTGGTTCTGATTTGAAAGAGAGGTAGAGCTGGGTATCGTCCGCATACTGATGAACACCCAGCCCAAACCCCCTGGTGATCTCTCCCAGCGGCTGCATATAGATGTTAAAAAGCATGGGGGAGAGGACAGAACCCTGAGGCACCCCACAAGTGAGAGCCCAGGGGTCTGAACACTCATCCCCCACCACCACTTTCTGAACACGGCCCAGGAGGAAGGAGCGGAACCACTGCATGACAGTGCCCCCAGCTCCCAAGCCCTCTAGACGGTCCAGAAGGATGTTATGGTTGATGGTGTCAAAAGCCGCTGAGAGATCCAGCAGAACAAGGAAACAGCTCTTACCTTTGTCCCTAGCCCGCCGGAGATCATCGACCAGTGCGACCAAGGCAGTTTCAGTCCCATGATGAGGCCTGAATCCTGACTGGAAGGGATCCAAATGGTCCGCTTCTTCCAGGCCTGCCTGGAGTTGTTGCGCAACCACTCGCTCAATCACCTTGCCCAGGAATGGAAGATTTGAGACTGGGCGATAGTTGGCCATATTGGCCGGATCTAAAGATGGTTTTTTAAGAAGCGGTTTAATAACCGCCTCTTTCAGCGGGTCTGGGAAGGCTCCCTCATGGAGAGAAGCATTCACCAACCCACGAAGCCCATCGCCCAGCCGTTTGTCCATAAGTATCCCAATGCAATCCATGTGATCACGTGGCTGCAGCTAACTGGAGGAGGAGGAGTCTGATGAAGCTCAATTACCAACAGAGCCAATGGAATAGACCTGCTTCCCATCACTCCCTCTCCTATAGACTAGTCAGCAGGGGTGGCCAACTCCCAAGAGACTGTGATCTACTCCCAGAGTTAAAAACTGGTAGGGATCTTAGCTTTAGCTTGGTTGCTGATTGAGCTAAGGTTTTTGTACTTTTAAAGTTATTGTTGATACCATAACACAATTCACAGCTCACAAGGACAAATATTAACAATTCAAAAAACATATCTTGAAAGTTTAAGATTAAAAATTTAGGCGCCTAACTAAAATCAATATCTGATGTCGTTTTTTAAAAAAAATTCTTATTCTTATAATATAATAATCAGCTAACAAAAAAAAATTCTTATTCTTATAATAATCAGCTAACATTCCATTCCATCTCTTGTACGAGAGGACGGCTGTTAGGAATTTAGCAACCTGTAGAGTAATATAAGGGTCCACATCTTGAAGAACCCAAGCTAGCTGAAGGTCAACTGGATTGTCAGCCATAGGCTGGATTATGGAGTTTAATATACTAGCACGAGCCGAACTGTACATAGGGCAGATAAACATAACATGGTGTAAAGATTCAGTTGATTTCATTTCGCAAGCACACATTGATACCATATAGTTTTTATTGATCCTCTTTTCCATTTACAGAGCTAGTTTTTCTTTGAAATAAATATTCAAAAACATTTAACCTACTGATGCCTCAATTAATGTAATTTTATTGGTATCTATTTTTATTTTTGAAATTTACCAGTAGCTGCTGCATTTCCCACCCTAGGCTTATACTCGAGTCAATAAGTTTTCCCAGTTTTTTGTGGTAAAATTAGGCGCCTCGGCTTATATTCGGGTCGGTTTATACTTGCGTATATACGGTAGATAAACAGGTACCGCTGTGGCGGGAAGGTAAACGGCATTTCCATGCACTCTGGCTTCCGTCATGGTGTCTCATTGCACCAGAAGCAGTTTGGTCATGCTGGTCACATAACCCAGAAAGCTGTCTGTGTACAAACGCCGGCTCCTTCGGCCTGAAAGCAGAGATGAGTGCCACACCCCATACTCAAATTCAACTGGACTTAACTGTCCAGGAGTCCTTTACCTTACCTTTACCTTCAGGGCCAAGCAGGGATTCACACCCACGTCGTCGTCGTCCCCCAGTCCAAGCCCAGTCCCCTCTCTGTAATGCCACACTTCCCACTTAGAAGTTCTCACGGGAACTCTGATTCATTCATTCAAAGCCATAAGCTTTCAGTTCAGGAGTCTAATCTGAATGCACTCATTTACCCATCTGGTTTTCTAACTCCCCTGATACCCAAATGTGCAATCAAATGGGCGAGGCAGCTCAAATCCATTTCCCTCGATCGGCATCCCCCCTACCTGCCAATGACATAACCCTAAATAACAAAAGATTTTATATTTTTTTACTCTCGAAACCAACGAGATAATTATCTGATATGTTTCAGTGCTACATACAGAGAAATGAAACTAATTTTTGTCTTAAAAGGAACCTGGCAGCTGTTTAGATATGCAGCCAACGTTTGAATAAAACAACCCCACTTTGTGCTTGATGTCTGCCAAATGGCTTGCTGTTATTTTCAGCAGTGTGTGTGTGTGTGTATGCCAGTTCACAACCACCACCATCTATTGTCGATGCAATGAATAGCCAACAACAATTTAAAGTAGCAGGCTGCTATCAGCATTGTTCTCCTGTTCAGAAGCACCGGGAACAAAGGTGTGTTTTCTGAACACTGTAAGGAAATGCAATTCTCTTCTCAGGATCCTATCAGCAACTTTCATCCGAACCTGAACCCCGCAGACAATGAATGACAGTTTGAGCTGCCCATGCCGCGCCAGAGAACTTGTATCTACAGGTCAAGGCTGCAAGCTCAGTTTTCCTGCCCCAAAGAATATTATTTGAGGACTTCCTATATTCTTAACCCTTTCATTTACATACACAAAATGCAAAAATGGCTGGCTTGCACAAGTTACAGTCTTCCTGGGGGTTGGGGGGGGGTTGTTTGGTGGGTTTAAATCTTTTGACATCTTTTCTAGGCAGGGTAGAATTTATTTCCGATGATGTCATGGCCCTCAGTTTTTGCTGTAGAGCCTTTTCCTGGGAATGGAAGCTAAACCTAAGACAGGTCTGATTGCCACTGCTTGCACGGCGCTCTTGTGTTTGCTGCAGTCGAGCTGATCCTCGATCATTGATTGCTGCAGGAAATGCAGACAGCACAGTGGGGAGATGTACTTCCTCAAGGGCGCAGTGGATATACACCAAGGAGCTACTACCAATCACAGCTTCCAAGTGTTTGAATGTTTGGTGATGAACAGCTCCTATTCACTCTTTCGCAAAATGTTGAGAGGCAGAAGGTGTTAGAGACTAGCCAATGAGGGCTGATTATTCATGCTGGGCTTGTAAACCTCCCAGAAATATCGGACTGGCCACCATGGAAATGCTGGATTAAATGGGCCTTTGGTCTAACCCAGCAGAGCTTTTCTTTGGTCTAACCCAACAGGGTTGGCTATCTGCCATGGATGCTTTACCTGAGATCCTTGCAGTGCAGGAATTGGACTAGATGATGGGAGTTAACCCTACTCAAATCTAGAGTGGAGTCCCTAAGGCAGTTGGATGGCGTCTTGTACACCTCTTTCCAGCAAGGCCTGCAGCCCAGCTGGTGCCAAATGTATTGTTCTGCTTTCCTTTGGACCATATCAGTGAGGCTGAGAGGGCTTGTCTTGTCACCTGGGCACCTCAGGATCTCCATACACACTGCCCAATCTTGCACCTGGGAGAAGTCACTTCGGTGCTGCTAAAACAGCAAAAACAAAGTGGGGGGGCAGCACTTATGAGTTATCAGTCTCTTCTGCAGCCACACCAAGCAGTGTGATTCTCCAGCAGTTTGACTCCCCCCCCCCCAAGAGACACACACCATAATCCTCAAGACAGATCCAGATATTAGTGTTGTGCTGGTCTTACCCCAAAGGACCACAGCAGCCCACCTTATATTGTTCTATATGAAAGCCATAAGATTCATTCAAAAAGCAGGCTACAAGATGGTGGTTTTGCAAACAGAAGAAGAATCCAATAACTATCCATTTTAATCTGGACCTACCTGTAGTTTATGTCCCTGACCTCCCATTTTCTAAAACTTCCCCCCACTTTTGCTACACGCCATCCTTCCTTTCAGACTCCTCAGCATTGAGATATATTTCACAGCATCCTTTCCTCTGTCTCATCTTCCTTCTCTCCCAAGCGTCCAGAGAGGGATATTTGATTGTATATGCATTCCCCCCTCCGTACAAAATAGTCCTATTGTGCAGCTTCTTCACTGGCAAACAGCAATGCAACAATAGCCATATTGAAGGGCGATTAACTTCAGGGACAGCAGGCCCTGGAGCAAACAATGAAAGATCTCAAGCTCTGAAAACAGCATTGATTCACGGAATGAAACAAAAGTTTGACACCATTGGAGAGAGGGGGGGGGAAAGGTAAGGAGCAACAAGGTTGTGACACCTCTGGCATACAAACGATTTACATGCCATTAATGTACGTGGATTGCATGCTACAATTAGGCCAGCATTTAAATATGTGTTAGCCTTGGCAGGCTCTGTATTATCACACTGAATTTATGTCGCCTCCAAGGTAAAGAGTATCTTCGCATTGTAACACAGACAACTACTATAACGTGTCAAGTGCGTTTTCAGCAGAACATTCAGAGGGCGAAGCAATGTTTTGCATCAAACAGGCTTGCTTCATTTTAATGTCCCTCTGCTCCCAAGATGTTCCTACATGTCCATTCGACCGGATGGTGGTTTTCAAAGTATCTTTATTTTAAATTGTTCTACATTTTGTCTTGCATTTCAGAAGCATCAAGAGTTTCTTTCAAAGTAAAACAAGATATGGGTGGGGGAGCATGCAAGGAGGATTAAAAAGGGGGTAATGTGTGGTTAACCCAAGGCGCTGTGTGTGTGTGTGCGCGCGCGCGCATACACACACACACACACACACACACACACACACACACACACACACTCAGCATCACTATAATAAAAAAGCAGTGCTGCACGAGAAGACCAGTTTCGGGCCTGCATGTTTATCCCCAGATGACTGAAACTTCCTGTGATGTCTTATAGGTATGAATGGGCCATCACAGACTTAAGGCCAGAGAGGAAAGAACCATAGCTCACTGATGAAACAATCATGTAGCAAACACATGGTGGCAGGGCAGTCTCGAGCAGGTCGCGCGCCCTGGCGCTGAGGGGCAGAGATCGCTCCGGTGCCCTCACCCTCGCAGGGCGCAGTTAGGCTTCTGCGTGGCTTTGCCACGCAGCGTCCAACCTACCAGCCCAGCGCCCTGGCACCCTGTACCACCGGGGCTCTACCTAGAGCCGGCCCTGCATGGTGGTCACTTCCAGATGGCCTGTTTTACTGAGCATCCGTCCTGACCTGTTCGCACAAAGTTTGTTGGGAGGTTAGGTGGCATCTGCTGTATGCTGAGTTTTCATTCCTATTTGCTTTGCAGGGCTATAGACGCTGCGCCAAGCAATTGTTGTCTCACACATTCCGGTGCATTTTCCCCTTCACTTCCCTGTGTCTTTTGGGATGGCTGCAGAGGGGGAGTTGGTCTGTTGTGCAAGAGCTCCAAATCAGCTTTAATTGGCTGAATTTGCCGGAACGTGATTGAAAATAGCAACAGCCAGAGAACCACACACCATTCCAACAGCAAAGCTGTTTTCATTTGTGGCATGAGAAGTTGCGAGATTTCAGCAGGAAGTGCATGGATTGGAAAGGAAGCAGTATGTCTACCCCGTGACTTATGTAGGTGCTAACAACACTGAAAGCAAAATCACTTATAGCTGCTCCAATACCATAATGAGCGACAATCATCCCAAAAGTACAATGAAAGCGGTATCTGGAGGGGCCCTTTGTCTTTTGCTGCTCCAGTATAACATGAACCACCTTCTGGGATTTTTGCAGGTACCATATGCCTTTGCCTTCTCTAAGCAGTTCAGGATTCTGACTCTCAGCAGCCCTCCCGGTATGTCATCAGTGTCTACGCCATCCTCTCCTAATCTTTGTTTTCTCCACATCCCTGTCCCAAGACCGTCCAGGCTGGTGGGTAATACTGGTTGCCAGAGGGGCTTTCAGCAGCGGACTATTTTATAACAATGACATTGAATCAACACTGGATATGTGACCTTTATGGATTCTGGCTCTTGCCAGGAGTGCGTGAGGCATTCACAATGAAAGGCAAGGCCGTTTGTTATTCAGTCTGGACCTCAGACAATTAGCATGAAAGCAAAGCACCAACTCAGTAAGGTATTTACATCTCCCATGCAGAAAATGTATTTAAAAACTCTTCGACAAAGTGGGTGGGGTATTGTGGTTTTATTGCAGCGGGGAGGGAATGACCTACGCTGACTGTTTTGTGCATCTTTTGGAAGAGCTACAAATCTTCTTTGATTTTACTAAGCTTGTGTTTCAATGATTCATGGTTTTAAAAACAAATTTGTGTATTCCTTATTTGCAGCAGAAATAACAACTAGACCTCACAGCAGCAAAATCAGGGGCGGGGGCAAGGAGAGAAGGTACAGTATTTGCTTTGAATGCCTTTATTCAGGGGAATGGGTTATGCTTCAATTAAGCTAAAAATAAATGTGTGTAGCATGTTTGGTCAAAATGAAAGTTGATAGTTGCAAGAAGACCCGACTTCACTTTTGGGTGCTCCATAGATTCTTGTTAAAATCCAGAGCTTTCAACAGCCCAGCACTGATGGCATACCTTCCCTGTGAAATGAAGGATTATTACGATGTAGAGCAAATTCACTGAATGGACCATAAACATTACAGGCAGCTCATTTCTGATGCTTCCCTCTGACAAGCAAGTGAAGTTTCAACACACAAAGTCCGCTCTGACTGTAATGCAGTCTGATTGAAAATATCCCTCAGGGGAAGGTTTTAATGATTGTTAAAAAGCCTTGACAGCCTCACGTCATACTATGTCCATGTTACCGAAAGCTACAAAGCAACAGCCTTGCTTTAATTTTTAATTTTTTGTTTAGTGAAGAGTGGAAAACTCACACTGGACAAAGCCAAGGTCAGTGGCAAAGATCACTGACAGTTATCACTCCTCCATTTCAGTGATGGGGCACATCTCTGAAGAACTCTCTCACGTACAGTTCTGCCCTGTTACAGAAATGAAAACAAGGAAATATCACAGCCAAGACCCAAGGTCCTCATCCAGCTCTTGCGATGTGAAACTATCCAGGTTCAACAACTAGTGATTCTAGATGGGACTGCACATTTACATCTAGCTTGCTTCCATGTGCCATGTTGACTGAGCATTCATCCTGATCTTGTGGCAACTGGATTTCTTATGGACAGTGTCAATCCTAAATGTATTGGATTTGTGACCATTATGCTTATTTGCCTTCAGTAGCAGTAAAGCTCTACTGGATGAAATGCAATTGCCTCTGATGTATTTGGCGGGGGTGGGGGGGAATCTTGCAACGTGTTTAAATTTTTACTCTGCTAACTGTACATTGGAATCTACCCTGGATTAATATTGAGTAGAATTTCATGAAAAATTGTAATCCATCGTCTGTCATGGATGCTTTAGCTGAGATTCTTGCATTGCAGGGGACTGAATGACCCTTGGGGTCCCTTCCAGCTCTACAATTCTATGTTTCCATGATCTGGAGTCCCTAGTCTAGGGAAGGGTGTTTTACACAGTTAGGTGGTTGTTCGAACCTGGATGGAATCCAGAGATCCATGCAGGTGTTTCTCACCTTTACCTATGGAGGGAAACATTTTGTATGTGCATTTTCCTTTGAGATCTTCCTTGCATAATCTAGAATGCCCACCATGTGCCACCCTGTTGGCCAAAACCATGCTGTCTACAACAAAGGTGAAGCCATGTTCTCCACAATGCCATCCCCAATGATTCAGGGGAGCTATGATAAGGTTTATTGGAAGTAGCTGCACAAACATCTCCATTTATGGTGGGATGTGATTGGGCACATACCAGGAGAAGCTGAAGGAGCTGCAGCTGCATTGCAGGGCGTTGCATTGTGTGACCTTTGATGTACCTTCCAGAACTAAAATTCTGCTATTCTATGGCTGCATATAGACTACATTCAGACATGGGGATTGCTGTTTTAGCTTTCCTGGTTATAATTCTAGTGCTTCTGGACCAGTTTCCAATGTTCCTTTTACACTGCATTAGCACTTGCATTATGGAACTCTAGTTTTTTGACACCATGTTGTTGCACTAAATTTCATTCAGACAAAGGTGTGGTGTGACACAACAGTGGACATAACTGGATGTCTCGCCACCCTTTATGCACAAGCATGCTTTTGTTCCACCATGGTTTACCCATGAAAAAAGTTGGAAATAACTGTTGGAATACTGCCCCCAATTTGGTCACATGGTATGATCCATGAAAACGGCAGGAGAATTACAGCACAAAACTCCCCAAAGGGTTAACAGGGAGGCTAACAGATCCCACCCCCAAACCAAGTAACACAGAATGATCCCTAAACTTCTGCTGGATCCCCCCAGATTTTCAGAAGTGGCTTTTATGATCAGATAAAACATGGAATTTATCAGGTAAGGAAACATCAGGAAAGTGGCAAAAAGTTACGTCTGAATGCAGCCATAGTTTACCCTAAGAAGAAAGGGGTGGGAATGAGATGTCAATAGATTTTGTGGCAGTCGTTCCTTAGTTCAGAGGCAACTAGTGAAGCCGAAGTGTTGACTAGTACACATTTGGGAGAGCTTTTTTGTGTTTTGGAAGAGCGATAAAAAAATTCAATGCATTCCTATGGGAAACCGCGATTTGCAAGATGAATTTTTCGCAAAACGAATTCGTCTTGCAAGTCACCATCAGATCGCAAGATGCATTCGTCTTGCGAAAAATTCGTCTTGCAGGGCATTCGTCTTGCGAGGTACCACTGTAATAGTTAACATGCATCCCAACTTCCAACGTCCCAACAGTTGGGCAGCAGAATACACAGCACAGGTGGGGAAGGAGTCTTATTATTCATGTTCTGCAACTGTTTAATGGTTTCAGCACTTAGTCATCATGGGGTGGGGCTGCAACTTTCTTCCTATAGGCAAGAAAGTAGTTTGTTGAAAGTCCATTATCAATGAAAGAGTCTTTGGCAGCCTGTAATTTTGAAACAAGGGCAGTGAGCTCATTCACAGTGACCAAAACACAAAATACTTATGAGTCCCTGAAGTTAAATGGCAGGAGCAGAATTGGAATTTTATCCACACCGATGAAGCATCTTCTAATTGTCTTCCCAGTTATGGATGCAATCAGGTTGAGGATATCATGCACTATCTGCTAATTTGCTCCTAATATACAATGCCCAAATAAAAAATTTCTATTGCCTATTCTTAACTGGTTCTCAGGCTGATCCCCCCAGGAAGTGACAGTTGAACTCTTAACTAATGTTGTTGTTTAGTCGTGTCCGACTCTTCATGACCCCATGGACCATAGCACGCCAGGCACTCCTGTCTTCCACTGCCTCCCGCAGTTTGGTCAAACTCATGTGTTCGTAGCTTCGAGAACACTGTCCAGCCATCTCGTCCTCTGTTGTCCCCTTCTCCTAGTGCCCTCCATCTTTCCCAACATCAGGGTCTTTTCCAGGGAGTCTTCTCTTCTCACGAGGTGGCCAAAGTATTGGAGCCTCAGCTTCACAATCTGTCCTTCCAGTGAGCACTCAGGGCTGAAGGAAATCTTAGCTAATAAAGATCTACAAATTACACACCTGGCAGCCAAATTTGCTTGGTCACCTAGGAAGCTCGATTCCAGCTACGCTAATGCTTTCAAACACTTATGCCATACAGGGCCATAGCTAGGGGGTGGTGAGCTGGGGGCCCGCTAGAGGTGCAGGCAATGGGGGGCCCCCGCAAAATCGGCTTAAAAGTATATCCAAAAATATAAATATTGATTATTGCCTCATAAGAAATGGTTTTAAATAGGGGTGAATTGAATGGGTGGAGGGTGGGAGGAGAGGCAGAAAGAGGAGCTAATTTGTCTGTGGCTAGGAGGTACAAGGGATGCAGGTGGCACTGTGGGTTAAACCACAGAGCATAGGGCTTGCCAATCAGAAGGTCGGCGGTTCGAATCCCCATGACGGGGTGAACTCCCGTTGCTCGGTCCCAGCTCCTGCCAACTTAGCAGTTCGAAAACACATCAAAGTGAAAGTAGATAAATAGATACCACTGCGACGGGAACGTAAACAGTGTTTCCGTGCACTGCTCTGGTTCGCCAGAAGCGTCTTTGTCATGCTTGCCACATGACCTGGAAGCTGTTATACACCGGCTCCCTCGGCCAATAACGCAAGATGAGCGCTGCAACCCCAGAGTCGGTCACAACTGGACCTAATGGTCGGGGGTCCCTTCACCTTTACCTAGGAGGCACAATCTGGATGGTTCTGCCTGGGGCGCAAGATCACCTAGCTACGGCTCTGATGCTGTAAACTTTTATAGGCTACATTGTGCCATTTCAGAGGAAAGCCTTGCTCTTGTCCTCGACTGTTCATTGTAAAGGCCTTTGGCTATACACAACAAATTGATTGATTGATTAAAATCAAGAAGCAACACAGTTTGCCCTTAATGTCAGTGAAGAGCTTTCAGTCGCTTGATGACTTCAGCTTCTAACACAGAGTGGGATCTCAGCAGCTTTTTCTGCTTCTCCTTGCTGTTAAAGAGATTAGGGCATCCTCTTATAAACATATTTATGAAGTAAGAGCAAGAGACTTCATCTTGGCAGCTTGGAATCTAACACCATTCTGTATCTATATTATTTTTCAGGATTAGAAGCTATTAATTCCTAAAATTGTGCTCTGGAGCGTAAGTGGCAGCAGCTGTAGCTCTTTCCTCAGAGCCTTTCCACATGGGTTACTTTCTGCTCAAGATATGCATTGCGAGGAGGAGGAGGAGGAGGAGAGGACCCAAACGAGGTGCTCCTCTTCAGATGGGGTTTGGCAAAGAAAATGAAATCAGATTATTATTTTTTTAAAAAGGGAAGATGAAAGTCTGAAGTCCAGTGTCCATAAAATGAGCAACCTGAGTGTTAATAAAATGGCATCTCGATGCAGGTGGTTACACACTTCCTGTTTCTGTAATCCATTCTTCTTGCATGCACAGACTAATAAAATGCCTCTTCTTATTATGTCACTACTGTACATGGAACATTTCATGCATAAAATATTAATCCTCCACACTGGTCTTTTGAGGGACTGATTGCACTGGCGAAGAAGAAGAAGAAGAAGAAGAAGAAGAAGAAGAAGAAGAAGAAGAAGAAGAAGAAGAAGAAGAAGAAGAAGAAGAAGAAGAAGAAGAAGGAAGGAAGGAAGGAAGGAAGGAAGGAAGGAAGGAAGGAAGGAAGGAAGGAAGGAAGGAAGGAAGGAAGGAAGGAAGGAAGGAAGGAAGGAAGGAAGGCTTCTGAGCAAAGCACTGCCAACACTACCCAAGACACTCAGCAGCTTTCAAGAGAAAAGGAAGACATGGGTCTGATAGGAATGCTCTAGGGACATGAGGTTAACAGTGATGATCCTGCAAGGTCCTGCCAAAAGTATGATCCTATACATCAGTGTTTCCCAAACTTGGGTCTCCAGCTGTTTGGACTACAACTCCCATCATCCCTAGCTAGCAAGACCAGTGGTCAGGAATGATGGTCCATGTTTGGGAAACACTGCTATAAATCAGTGGTTTCCAATTCACTAGGAACTGAAGCCCCCCTGTTTTTCAAATGCCAGGCCATAGACCCCTATCTTTTGAAAATGTTTCTATGGTAGTTTTTGTCACGTGAATGGTGCCACCAACCTCACCCGCCGGGATCCACAGACCACCAATTGGGAACCACTGCTATAAGTTCTTTTACAAGGCTTCCTCTCATGCCCTTTAGGTATCCTGCCCCTAACCTTTCTCACAACCACACTCTAGAAGTTCCACTTCGGCTGCATTCACACAGCAGCTTGCTCTCTTCCTCCAAACTGGTAATTTCCACATTATATTTGAATTTTCACATGACAAACTTTCAAAATCTGGCAAACTCCAATGGAAGGTTAGCACTCATTCCCAGGTTAATATCTTCCAGAAAGGAAAAGAAAAACCCTATTAACCCAGAAAATGGTGGGATCGGGGACAGTATATTGGCGCATAGTTCTTTACTGCTGTTTTCATTGAGGGATCTTGGGGGATCAGAAGCAGGCATGTTCAGAAAGGGTGGTGGAGTAGTGACCTTGTTCAAGGATGTTCGTTGGCATGCCGCACCACACATACTGGTGTGAATAAAATTTAGCATGACATGCCAGTATATCGGTCAAAAAGACACCGTTACATAGCACAGCAGGTACCACACTGTGAAAGGGACATTAGAAAATCAAGACATTAGAAAAGCTCTAGCATTATAATCAGGAAAACTAATGCAATATTTCCCACGTCTGAATGTAGCCTCCATCCCCGATCCTGCAAGGCAGTTGAAATCTCTGGCTCACTGGCAGCCAGGGCTTTTTTCCCAGCAGGAACTCACTGGAACTGAGTTCTGGCGCCTCTCTGGTGGGCGCCATTGCCATTATAAGAGAACAAGGGAGGAGTTCATGGTGAGTTGCGGCACCTCTTTTTCTAGAAAAATAGCATTGCTGGCAGCTTCTAATATGGGGCTGTCAGGACAAGACAGTTGAAACGAACCTACCATTTGTAGCAGTAGCAGCCACTTAAAAGCACCGCCCTCTAAACATATGGGGTGTGTATTTATTTATCTGTCACATCTGTACCCCACCCTGGCTCCAAGCAGGTCAGGGGAGAATGAATGAAAGAGCTATCCCAGCCACATTTCATCCTCATCACAATCTCGGGAATTTAGTTAGGCTGAAGAGAACTACTGGCCTCATGGCCCTGCTATTAGACAGAGGGAGGCAGGTAGCTACTTCAGGTGGCAGATGCTGGGGATTGCAACTGAGGGAATCACTGTTTCACTTAAGTTCTGCTCACGGGCTTCCCCTAGACTTCTCATTGGCCACTGTGAGAAAAGGATGTCATTGGCCTGATCTGGCAGGTTCTTTCTTACATTCGTGTTTTAACTACAGTGGAACCTCGGTTTATGAACACCTCGGTTTACGAATTTTCGGTTTACGAACGCCGCGGACCCATCTGGAACGGATTAATTCACTTTCCATTACTTTCAATGGAAAAGTTTGCTTCAGTTTATGAACGCTTCAGTTTATGAACAGACTTCCGGAACCAATTACACCCATGCTTTGGGTTAAGTACGCTTCAGGTTGAGTACTCCGCGGACCCGTCTGCAACGGATTAATCCACTTTCCATTACTTTCAATGGGAAAGTTCGCTACAGTTTATGAACGCTTCAGTTTAAGTACTCCGCGGACCATCTGGAACAGATTAATCCACTTTCCATTACTTTCAATGGGAAAGTTCTCTTCAGTTTATGAACGCTTCAGTTTATGAACATAATTCCAGAATCAATTGTGTTCATAAACCGAGGTACCACTGTATTTTCAATGCTGAATTCTAGAATTTTAGATGGTTGTTACCTGCCTAAAGACCTGCTGGCGAAGGCTGGATAAGAAGAACAACAATGCTAGAGGGTATGGTGGTGATAAGAGTTGTAGGCTGTACACCAATAGCCACTACTGAAATAAGATCCAGCTTACTTCAGCCTGCCAGCCTGGTTAACCTCTGTACATGGAAGGGAGGCACTGTCTTGTCTTTTACTTCAAGCAGGAAAATTTGGCTGGCCCAAATGCAGCAGGGGGTGATTTCAGACACTGTTTAAAAATGGGTGAGAAAATGGTTTAGCCCTTGTATCTGTTACAACGTCCCCCTGCACTAGGGAGTCTGTGGCGCAATGGGTGTGTCTGGCTGCTAACCAGAAGGTTGATGGTTCGAGGCCACCTAGGGATGGCTGAGGGCAGGATTCCTGCAATGCAGGGAGTTTGAGTAGATGACCCTTGGGGTCTCTTAGAATCATAGAGTTGAAAGAGACCACAAGGGCCACCCAGTCCAACCCCCTGCCAAACAGGAAACACCATCAAAGCATTCCTGACAGATGGCTGTCAAGCCTCCGCTTAAAGACTTCCTAAGAAGGAGACTCCACCACACTCCTTGGCAGCAAATTTCACTGCCGAACAGCTCTTACTGTCAGGAAGTTCTTCCTAATGTTTAGGTGGAATCTTCTATCTTGTAGTTTAAATCCATTGCTCCGTGTCCGCTTCTCTGGAGCAGCAGAAAACAACCTTTCACCCTCTTCCATATGACATCCTTTTATATATTTGAACATGGCTATCATATCACCCCTTAATCTTCTCTTCTCCAGGCTAAACATACCCAGCTCCCTAAGCCGTTCCTCATAAGGCTTTGTTTCCAGGCCTTTGACCATTTTGGTTGCCCTCCTCTGGACACATTCCAGCTTGTCAATATCCTTCTTCCAACTCTATGATTCTATGAGTGCAATTATCCCTATCTGTGAAAGTTCCTGAGCATACTAATTTGTTCTAAGAAGTCAATGCCAGAGTGCTAGCATGCAGTGGTGGCTGGTGACCATTGGGGCAGGTGGGGGAGAAGACAGGGAGCTCAAGGGTAGGTGGAGCCAGAGCCAATGACAGATGGACCCAACTAATTTTAGTTTTGCCCCCATCCTCCACCCTGCTGAGTTCCACAAGAGCAACATTGAGATTGAGAAGGAAGTTGACAGGTGCTGCCAGCACCCCTGAGCATAGCTGCCAAGTTTTCCCTTTTCTCGCGAGGAGGCCTATTCAGCATAAGGGAAAATCCCTTTAAAAAAAGGGATAACTTGGCAGCTATGCCCCTGAGCTGGACATAAGTAAATATATGAGGCAGGTGGGGGGGCTGTCTGAGGTCAGACTGAGGTTGGTGGGGGCAACACCCCATTCACCCTAATGGGTCAGCCTCCACAGCTGGCATGCCAGACAAATAACAGTATGCTACTGTCGTCTCGAATGCTTATTTTGCAAGTGATTATCTCCAATTTTGTCTCCCAATGATCAACTCTAGGGAAGGAACTGGGTGGCCTAAGTATTAGTTTTGGCTTCCATCACGTGACCTCTACTTGATGAGTTTGGCAACCAGCGCTTGCCAAATCTATGCTTGGAAGTAAATTCAGCTAAAGCATCCTTAGCTATGCCTGCATACGTTGTTGTTGTTGTTTGTAAAAAATAGAACCCAGCCACTTACACATGAGATTTCTTCTGCGTTTGGGTAAGAACAATGTCCAATTACGGGCTTTTCTTTGGAAATAAATTAGAACTTCAATGGGGTATCAACTAATTATCTCCTAAGGAGGAAAAAAAAACCCAGCCCTTTAATTTTATGTTAATAGAGCTAAAGGAATATTTAGCTGTGTCATTTATGTATGAAATGATGCTATAAGCCTCACAACATCGAAGAGCTAAAAGGGTTTAAATCAGGAGCTAGAGCCCCACACGGTGACCTTGCCACCTTCTCCCAGGTGGCAAGCGGGATTGGAAATTGGCAGCACCAAACCATATGATTAATTAAGCTTCATCGTGAAATTCTAAAGTCATAGCAACTAGCCAAGCTATGCAAGTACAGTTCTCTTAAAAGATTTAATCAGGTTTTGGGCAAAAAAACAAACAAAAAAACCCCACTCTATATTAGTAGATTTGGCATTCATCTGAGGAAAAGATCAATGATGCTAAACTGTCAAATACTTTTTAAAAAATGTTTGCAGAAAAGAGAGTGTCGGGGGAGAAAACTCTTACAAAAAGTTTAACAGCATTATGCAACTTAGAGAATTTGTGTTGACTTAGAACAAAAGCAGAGGGAATCTTTTCAAAAATGAAACCATGGCAGGATACTTGTTCATATACATGTATATATTATTTTTTTCTTGCTAGGAAATGTGAGGTTAGCTTACAGTTTGCAGAGGATGGGAGGATTTGCAGATATTAAAATCTGTAAATGTCATCCCTTAAGACTGCCATTTAATTCTCAGTAGATGGAAGGAAAAGGGTGTCCTTTGCTAAATATTTATTGATGTCTACGTCTGCAGTTGCACTTCAGTCCTTTAAGAACTCGTGTCCAGCATCGATGGCAAAAGTTACAAACACATTCTGATTCCATAACTGCATTGATGGTACCTAGCAAATAAAATATTGGGGGTGTAAAATCATGTGAAAAATAATGGAAAATCTGAATGCATTAGAGTGCACAAAATGTTTTGGGAAAAATACAGGGACAAAATATTTTAGAACCTTCTCCCTTGGCTAGCAAAATGAACTAGAACACGGGTGTTAGTTTTTAGGATGCCAAATCATTTGGTAGCTTCCAGATCCAACTATTGTGCCATGCAGCTCGCATCTTTGCATTAAAAGGGGCACAGTTATTGTGGTACCTCGTGTTATGTACCGCCCCCCTTACGAACGCTTCAGGTTATGCGCTCCACTAACCCAGAAGTAGGTGCTCCTTGTGGCGAACTTTGCCCCGGGATGCGAGCGGAAGTTGTGTTCTGGCGGTGCGCGCGCAGTGGGAAGCACCATTAGCAAAAGCGCACTTAATGTTACGAGTGGTTTCCAGTTACAAACGGACCTCCAGAACCAATTAAGTTCATAACCGGTGGTACCACTGTATTTGAGGGATACACTGTGGACTTATTTTGCATCTGAAATATCATTTAATTGTCCATGAAACTGTACCTTCAGCACACCCCAAACTGCATCACCTTGAAGCCTTCATTACTATGTATGCTTACCTGAGCATTGGTTGGCATCCAATGTCTGTCTCAGGAAACAGTGGAAGAGGACACCTTTGGGGGCTGAAGTCAAACCGTTGGAGAGTTACAGCGCCTGATGTGGCTGTAGAGACACGTTTTGCGTGGACAGGCGGAGTGCCCCCAAACCCCAAGCGACCCCTGAGCAGAAAAATGACTCATACAACATATTGTGGGATTAAAATTGGCCAGAAATTTATTAAGATTCAAGTGTAGGAAGACCTTGGCTCAGGCATTGGGTGCTATCCTTCCCCAGCCCCCAGCCAGGGATCTGGGGGACTTCAGGGTTATCCACAATGTATGGGGGTTGGGCTAGCTCTGGAGAACATATGTTCAAGCAGAAAGAGCCTGCCCCTGTTCGCTGCCACTGGAGGGGGAAAGCAATGACAGCCATTCGGTGTATGGTCAATGCTTTCCCCCAAGACCCCTTTAACGGGTGAAACCCTGATCTTGACGTCGCAAAGGGGGTGAGGTCACCGCCTCACACACACACCCCTTTAGGAAGATAGCCAAAAGGAATGCGCCCAAGGCCTGAAACCGCCAAAGTTGTGACGTATTGCTACAGGAAAGGCAAAACCTGCCAATGCAGGAAAATTCCTTTCCGGCCCTTCAACAGCACCCCTGACGTAGCAGCGCCCATGTATCTGTGGAGAAAAGGTTAATCTACAAAAGAAAGCTTCAGTTAGGGTGTGGAGGGTGGGAGAAGCTCTGGAGCCAACTGCTGCTTGGAGGTAAGATTCAAATTCTATTGTGAGTGCCTTACCTGGCCAGTCCCCTGGCCACACCTCCCCAGGTGGGATTGGACGATTGGCTGGGGGTAGGCGGAGGTCCCAGGCATCCAGCCTGGAGAGGTAGTGGCCAGATCTGAACTACCGTACCAGGTAGCTGCTGTGTGGTCCAGGGGGGCTGTGTGCGACCATGCAAAAATTGCCCCCCGTTTAATATGGGGAGCGGTCATTGTTGCAGGTGGGGTAGATGAAGGTGTCTGGTTGGGCTGCTGCAGATGCACCATGGCGTTTCTTCTCTCTGCGCGCCTCCCAGCGGTCATTCCTCCTCTGGTCACTGCTATGAATGCACAACCTGTCTGCCTTTCTCCTGGCACTGGGGTCATCTGCAAGGGATTCCCATATGGTGGGGTTGATGTTGCCAGCCTTCATGTCATGCTTGAAGGCATCTTTGTAATGCACAGTTGTTCTGCCAATGGTCCTGCTGCCTGAAGAGCACATTCTTGAGGATCCTGCCATCTTCCAATCTGTGGACATCATCAAGCCAGCATAGCTGTCGCTGAGACAGGGGTGCAAACATGCTGAGAATGTGTGCTTGGGAGAGCACATCTTTGTTTCAGACTCTGTCCTGAGTATGAGTCATTAGATGTAGTAGGACTTACAGAACAAGCGTGCATAGTATTGCGCTTCCCATCTGAATGTCCAGACATGCGTAGAAGCAACTTCCGGTGCCGCGCCGCTGCTGATCCCGCATTTTTCAGCGGGAGACTTGGCAGCTATGCCTCAGTCAAAACCGCTATCTGCATCCAAATTAACCCATCTCTTTGTTAAAAAAAAACATTTTACACCACATTGTTGAGAAGTAAGGTTACAGGAAACCAGGCAGTGTGCCCTCTCGGTAGTGGCGCCCTCCCTGTGGAACGCCCTCCCATCAAATGTCAAGGAAATAAACAACTACCGGTACCTGACTTTTAGAAAACATCTGAAGGCAGCCCTGTTTAGGGAAGTATTTAATGTTTGATGTTCTATTGTGTTTTTAAAATTTTGTGGGGAGCCGCCCAGAGTGGCAGGGTACAAATAATAAATTATTATTATTATTATTATTATTATTATTATTATTATTATTATTAACGTTATTATTAACGTTATTATTAACTGCCACAACACGTTTAACATCCCAGGTAGATTTCTGTTTAGATTGTTTAAATACATAATTTGTTTTTCTGTTACTGTTTTTAATTTATATATAATTTATATATCAATGATAATTTGATATATGATAATTTATATATCAATAAAGGATTTTAAAACTAAAAAAAACAAAAACATCCCAGGTAGATTTGCCCTGAAGGAATGGCTTCAATTTGCCTCATAACAGGTCTTACAGTGCTTGCCGACTTCTCATATAGTTGGTCACTGTGTGAACTGGATACTGGACAAGATGAGTCATCTGCCTGACCCAACAGCGTTCTTTTTACGTTCTTCTGCTACTAGCTCTTATAGCGTGCAACTCCATGTACATTTACTTGGAAGCCAACCCCACTGAAAACTGTACAGGCAGCTCCCAATTTATGCACGTGTACATTGCACCAAACCCAGAAGTGACTTTTTTTTAAAAAAAAGGGCAAAAACGGCCCTACAAGAACACAAAGGGGCAAAAACTGCATGAAAACAGCAGCTAGCAATCCCACGAGCTTTTGCAAGTGCAATCTTAGGATCCCTTGCACTGATCGTTGAGGCCTGTGGAGAGTGCAAATATGACAAAGGGGGCTTGGCGGGAGCGATTGGGGTGGAGTTTGGTTGCCTGATAAGTGCTACTGGTTTTTTTTAAAGAGCTTTTCTAGGGTTTCCAGAGGTTTAGAGAGTGTTTGCAGGCTTTTCCAACGGTGCTTCAAATACACACGATTTCACTGAGGTGTGCAGTGCCTCGAGACATAACCCCGCGCAAATTGGGAGTTGCCTGTACTGTGGGAACATGCGTAGGACCGGCCTGTGCACTTGATATCCTCAAGACTGGCAAATCTGCAAAGTTTTGAGAGCCAGATTTCCCAGTTTCTAGAAGGCAGGTGGCCCCATCACCCCTCATTTCTCTCTTTTTTTGTTTTAGTTTTAATCTGGACCATTTGACATCAAGGACAAAACAACAACACAGAGCCCTTAGGCCTTTGTGTCAAAAGGCCCCTATCCCTTTGGAGATGGTATGTATTTCAGTGAGATAGGATTCCCCATTGTTTACCCTCCCCTTTATGATGTAAATGTGCCCTGATTTTTATTTGTGCGATTGTGTCTCGGAGGCCCCTTTTCATTTGGCAATGGGGTTTCATTTAATAAATGTCCTATTAATCCCAGTGCTCTATCAGGAGAATTTAAGCTTGTTTCAATTCTTTGATTGCTTTTTAGGGATTATAGGAAACTTCATTGTCCTCCGCTGCACTGTGAATAAGTAAATTTAAATGATAGGTAGGCGCCCAAAAGAAATATATCGATAGCTCTTAGATATATATATGCAGAGTGTATATGCATTTATATAGCTTACAAAAAAAGAGAGAGAGAGACTTCTCCCTCTATGCCATATGAGGGAGGGGGAAAATATCAAATCAAGGCACGAAGAAGCTGAAAAATACTACATGTATCATTCACCTGATTTCAATTGTGGCTCCCTTTTGAACCTCGGCCAAATCATTTTGTACATTAAAAATTGGTCAGGGATGATAAGATTCCATTTTCATGGTTGGTAATGCAGAACCGGTGAAAGAATACAATTACAGACCCCTGAGTAAACTCTGCGAATGTCAACTTGATGTAAATGATCAAGTGTCGACAAAGGGGCTGGCTGGTAGAAGGGGAGGGGGTGGCAGGCTGAGGCAGGGGGGGCAGGGAGAGAGAAGCAGTGGATGGATGTGCTTCCTCCTCGCAGGCCTCCAACATGCTGGGGTGTGGACTCGCGTCGTGGGTTCTAGGCTGGTGATTTGGAACCTGCCACAGGCAATATCCCGCACCATTCCTGCTGCTGATCAATGCTGTGCTGTAGCTCTTTCCAATAGTATGGCTGCAAAAGGAAGTGTACACTCCAAATGTCCCCATTTCCGGTCGCTGTCAATATCTAGCTAGTAGCTAGCTGTCATCTATCATCTATTGCTATATTGGCTCCGGGAGAGATTCTGAGGATGCTTTTTAAAAAAAAAAAAAATTGAATGTGGTTGTTGTGCAAACACATGCAGTGTGGTGTATTCCCGCCCGCCCCCTCACCTTGTATCGCCTTCCATTGGAGTGCCAACTTGAATAACATATGGGGGCTCAGGTAAGCCCTGCCCCTCGTAACTGATTACAAGACATGATGCCCCCTTGAATATTTTATTGGGGGGAGAGGCAAAGGGTCCTTGACCCCTAGGAGTTGACTCCTATGCCTTCCACAATCCCCATTGAATAATAAGGATTACCAAATGTGTTTGAGGTGCATATGTTACAAGAAGATCTGAGGGTAAGAGTAAACTGTATTATTTTTAATAGTAACACTAATTAATAATAGTCTTATTATTTATACCCCACCCATCTGTGGGGGTTTCCCCAACCACTATTTTATTTATTTATTTATTTATTTATTTATTTATTTATTTATTTATTTATTGCCTACAACAAGATGTTGCCGTGTGGCATGCTGGTGATCAGTTGATCAGTGTTCCAACCATGCCCTTCTCATGGATACTCCATTGCATATCCATTCCCTCTCCCTCCCCCCTTCAACATTGGGTGGTTTTTGAGTCCTCCAGTTTTAGTAGCTCCCACCACCACTAAAATTGTTCTGTATTTCTGCAAATTTTGGAGTTTCTATGGGCCTGCTGATATCTACCTCCCTTTTATGTATAGTTGGCACTGTTGTGGCTGCATATAAGCTATGGTAGCACCTCCATCAAAACTGGAATTAGCATCAGGTGTAGCCAACTCCCAAGAGACTGCGATCTACTCACAGATTTAAAAAGAGGCAGTGATCAACCCCATTTTGGGGGGTTCAGGTTGTTGAGCTTTTTTTAGGGAGGAAAGCCCATTTTAGGGGTTCAGGTCAAAGTTGTTGAGCTTTTTTAGGGGAGTCAAATTTGTTGAGCTTCTTTGAGGGGAGCCAGTGATCTACCAGTGATCTACCACAGACGTCCAGTGATCTACCGGTAGATCACGATCTACCTGTTGGCCGTACCTGGAATAGATGATGGTTGTTGTTGTTGTTGTTGTTGTTGGAATACAACCACTATTAGCCCAAATCATTTGACATGCTGGCTGGGGCTGACAGGATTCCAAATCCAACAGAGCCAGCATGGTCTAGTGGTTAGAGTGCTGGACTAGGACCTGAGAGCCCAGGGTTCAAATCCCCACTCAGCCACTGGGTGACCTGGGGCCAACCACTGCTTTTCAGCCTAACCTACCTCACAGGGTTGTTGTGCGGATTAAACGAGGAGAGGAAAGGCCATGTACATCACCTTGAACTCCTTGGATAAAAAGATGGGCTACAAATGCAACAAATAAATAAATTTCTGGAGAGCCACAAGTTGCCTATCACTAGAGGACGTGATGCAATAATATAGAAAGGAAACATACAGGATATATATACTGTATATATGAAAACAGATCCTTCTTCCCTCAGGGAATGAGTAACCAGTGTGTGGGGTATGTGGAGGAAACATATGAGTGGATTATAAAAATGATGTCTGGTGTGGATAGTGGACAGTGAAAATCCCCCACTCCTCTGTCATGAGAGTAAAAATAGGGATGAGGAGAGATTTGATTGGGTTCACATTTAAAATGAACCTCCCTAATTCACATGTTCTGGGTGTGGGGAGAACCAAAACATGATACAGTGGAACCTCGGTTGAGACTCAAAGGTCAAAGATGGGCGGAACTCAGGCTTTGTCCTCACTCATGGGTTCCCTTCGCCATCATTGAGAGGTGATGCCCACACCTTCCTTGGCATTTACACTACTGCTTCACTATCTGAAAAGCTGATTGGTTTGAACTGGAGGGAATGTTGGTACTTGAACAGGTGGCTTTGGTGGAAACAGTGTTTGAAGGAATACCTATGCACGCTCTTTTGGGATGACAGCTGTGGAGGGCAAGGGAGGCAACAGCCATTGGACATGAGATGCAAGACTTCTTGCAATATTACAAGGCATTGTCATCAAATGAATGCCATCATCAGTGAGCTCTATAGCGACAATGACAACAGCACACGCTCCATGGGCAACCTAGGAAAATGCCTTCTATTGAGGCAGACCATTGGTCCATTTATCTCAGAATTGTCTACAATGGCTGGCAGTGGCTCTTCAGGGCTTCAGACAGGGGTCTCTTTCAGCCTTACCTGGAGATTGGATATGAAACCTTTTGTGTGCAAAGCGGATTCTCCAGCCTTGAATTAGGGAACATCACCTCTTGAGTGCCTGCCTGCCTGAATTTTTCGTTGAAGCAAAAAGGGGCAGCTATGGAATCCTACCATCCTGACTTTAATAAAGGGATGAGGAACATTTTTCATTCCCTTCAGGCCAACTTTCTGGGAGCCACATTGAAGTGATGAGCAGGTCTAAGAAAAAACTGGGTAGAGCAACAAATACCAGTTTTACCTTTGTAGATGTCCAAGACAAACAGAAAGTGCTTCCCAACGGTCGCTGAACTTATTTCTCCATTCTCCGATCAACCAGGTTTGGCAGGTTTTTTGGAAGCGTACGAAAACCTGTGCGACTTCTTTGCCAAAAGTGAAATGTTGGGTGAAAAGACATACCACGTGTGGCAATCTCACTTTCTAACTGCCTTCTACTCTGGGTGAGGGAAAACACACACCTCTTGTCTGTCTCCATCCTGAAACAATGCATGGCTGATTCCTTTCTCCCTTTCTAATCTCTGGAAAACACTGCCTCCGAGTGGCAAGCTTCAAGATAGAAGACTTCCAGTCCCTGTTTCCTTCCCCACTCCCCTTCTTCTTATTCCCCTTTCTGAAAAATCCTCAACTGTATTATTTGAAAGGATATTCATTAACCTTGTTGAGTGGAAAAACCGAAGTGATATTCCTAAGAACGGAGTCATATAAGCAATCTCGCAGCGGGCATTATTTCCCCTGTTTATTTTAAGAATTATCAACAAAGTTGTTTAAAGCAGTGATCAATTTCAGTTTTTGTTTACTTGCCATCTTTATTTTTACATTTCCCAACATATTGCGAAGGAACGTAAGAAGCTGCCTTATACTTAATCAAACCATTGATCCATCTAGCTCAGTACTGTCTACACTGACTGGCAGCAGATCTCCAGGCCATCCAGTCCAACCCCCTGCCAAGCAGGAAACACCATCAAAGCATTCTTGAACATATGCCTGTCAAGCCTCTGCTTAAAGACCTCCAAAGAAGGAGAGTCCACCACACTCCTTGGTAGCAAATTCCACTGCCAAACAGGTCTTACTGTCAGGAAGTTCTTCCTAATGTTTAGGTGGAATCTTCTTTCTTGTAGTTTGAATCCATTGCTCCGTGTCCGCTTCTCTGGAGCAGCAGAAAACAACCTTTCTCCCTCCTCTATATGACATCCTTTTATATATTTGAACATGGCTATCATATCACCCCTTAACCTTCTCTTCCCCAGGCTAAACATACCCAGCTCCCTAAGCCGTTCCTGATAAGGCATCGTTTCCAGGCCTTTGACCATTTTGGTTGCCCTCCTCTGGACACGTTCCAGCTTGTCAGTATCCTTCTTGAACTGTGGTGCCCCGAACTGGACACAGTATTCCAGGTGAGGTCTGACCAGACAGGGTCCTCTTCCATCTCTACCTGCAGATACCAGGGATTGAAACTGAGACCTTCTGCATGCAAGGGAAATAGTCTACCAAGCCAAGGGCCCTGCCCCTTTCATGTATGCATGCTGAATCACTTACTGAAACCACTATGGTACTGTATTTACCTGTCCTCTTGTGACATAGAGAGTTTGCTTTCCTAGACGCACCCCATTCCCCTGAAAGCCAGATCTTCCCCTTCATCAGCTTTGTTTGTCTTGGAATTCTCTCCCACCAGGTTTCGTGCTTTGTTTTGCCTTTAGGTTAGGAAAATGAGAATGTTGTGTTTGTTTCTTTGCAAAAGAACAAAGAGTCACCATGGGCTGATAACAACAAGTTGCAGAATTGCAAGGTTGCTCCAAAATACAGTGGTGAAGTCTTGAGGGAACAACAGGCTTCCAAAAATATATATGAGTTTTTACACAGACTAGAAGAGAATAGATAATCATAGTTTGCCAGTGGACTTGGATGTAGGTCAGGAGTAGCTAACTTGGTGCTTTCCATATGTTTTGGACTCCAATTCCCATCAGCTGCAGCCATCATGGCCAACAGTAGAGGATGATGGGAACTGTAGTGCAACATCTGCAGAGCTACCGCTAAACATAAGAACTTGGCAGGCAATGGCCCATCTAATCCAGCATCCTGTTCTCACAGCAGCCAACCAGTTGCTTGTAGGAAACCCGTAAGCAGGCTCCAAGCACAAGACCACTTTCCTGACCTGTAGTTTCCAGCAACTGGTATTCAGAAGCATTACTGCCCCCAAATGTGGTAGCCACTGGTGTATGCCCTAATTATTCCTCTCGCCCCACCCCACCCCATTCATGGTGGCTAACAGATTGAGGTTGAATCCTGACAAGACAGAAGTACTGTTTGTGGGGGACAGGAGGCGGGCAGGTGTGGAGGATTCCCTGGAGGTAACTGTGCCCCTGAAGGACCAGGTGCGCAGCTTGGGAGTCATTTTGGACTCACAGCTGTCCATTGAGGTGCAGGTCAATTCTGTGTCCAGGGCAGCTGTCTATCAGCTCCATCTGGTACACAGGCTGAGACCCTACCTGCCTGCAAACTGTCTCGCCAGAGTGGTGCATGCTCTGGTTATCTCCCGCTTGGACTACTGCAATGCGCTCTACGTGGGGCTACCTTTGAAGGTGAATCGGAAACTACAATTAATCCAGAATGCGGCAGCTAGACTGGTGACTGGGAGCGGCCGCCGAGACCACATAACACCGGTCTTGAAAGACCTACATTGGCTCCCAGTACGTTTCCAAGCACAATTCAAAGTGTTGGTGCTGACCTTTAAAGCCCTAAATGGCCTCGGTCCAGTATACCTGAAGGCGCGTCTCCACCTCCATCATTCTGCCCGGACACTGAGGTCCAATGTGGAGGGCCTTCTGGCAGTTCCCTCATTGCGAGAAGCCAAGTTGCAGGGAAATAGGCAGAGGGCCTTCTCGGTGGTGGCACCTGCCCTGTGGAACGCCCTCCCAACAGATGTCAAAAAGGAAAACAACTACCAGACTTTTAGAAGACATCTGAAGGCTTTTAATGTTCAGGGAGGCTTTTAATGTTTAATAGATTACTGTGTTCTATTTTTCTGTTGGAAGCTGCCCACAGTGGCTGGGGAGACCCAGCCAGATGGGCGGGGTATAAATAATAAATTAGTGATCCTGCTCTATAGCTATGGAGAATATGTTGCTATGATTATGGTGGGGCAGGAAAGCTGCGGTGGTAGGGGGAGGAACTTGACCCGTGGGATCAATATATCTCAGGATCGGTTTATATCACACATAAAAAGGCGCCATAACTGTACTGCTCGCTTCTTGTTTAGTGTCCTGTTCTTTCTATCCACTAATACATCGTAAAGCAGCTGATCCCTGAGGTAGAGCACTGGCAAGGAATCGCACACTTTTTAAAACTTACTTTTCGGGGGATTTGTCTGTGCATCTAGAATTGATGCAGGGTGTAGAGGCGGAGAGAGGGCTGGAGCTGCCTTCAGCATTTGTCTGGGAGGCTCAGATGATCAGGCCAAAGAAGCCTGTTGTTGTATTCAAGGCTGGCTGATGTTCTATCGGTGTTCTGTAATTTCTTTTCTTTACTGCAGGAAGATCATAGAATCATAGTATCATAGAATCATAGAGTTGGAAGAGACCACAAGGGCCATCCAGTCCAACCCCCTGCCAAGCAGGAAACACCATCAAAGCATTCTTGACATATGCCTGTCAAGCCTCTGCTTAAAGACCTCCAAAGAAGGAGACTCCACCACACTCCTTGGTAGCAAATTCCACTGTCGAACAGCTCTTACTGTCAGGAAGTTCTTCCTAATGTTTAGGTGGAATCTTCTTTCTTGAAGTTTGAATCCATTGCTCCGTGTCCGCTTCTCTGGAGCAGCAGAAAACAATCTTTCTCCCTCCTCTATATGACATCCTTTTATATATTTGCACATGGCTATCATATCACCCCTTAACCTTCTCTTCTCCAGGCTAAAGCTGCAGGCTAAAGATAGGAAGGCGATCTCCAGGCTAAAGATAGGAAGCTCCATTATACTGCGTCAGATCATTGGTCGGTCGGTCTGCATGGACTGGCAGGATCAATTCAGGATTTCGGGCAGGGGTTTCTCCCACCCCTACCTGGAGATGCTGGGACTGAACCAGAGACCTTCTGCAACATGCTTCTGGATATCAATTTGGTGGGAGCAAGTGGCTGTTGCTTGCTTGAGGTTTTAAGCTGGCTCAACATTATTGGGAAGAGGATCTTGGACTGAACAGACCGTGGACTAAACTGAGACTCTGAGATAATAGCAACTAGGTAGGCAGGCTGGGCACACCCTTTAAAATAACTAGTCCCCCCCCCCCAAAAAAAAGTCTATGCAAGAAGAGCCTTCCTGGATCAGACTAAAGGTCTACCTAGTCACCCCCAGTAGACCACCCAATGTCTATCAGAAGCCTACAGGCAGCTCAGGAGCTCCATGGCATTCTCTCGTCACTTGTGACCTGAACTGGTTAAAGCAGCACTCTTAAGTTCAGTTTTCCACATTCCCACATCAGTTTGCAAAATTTTGAAAAATCGTGAAAACTCAGGAGCATTTTACTGCAGATTTCTCCTCCTGTGCACATCCTTTGTATCTAATTTTGCCTAACGTAGCAATTTTTACAAACACACACACACACACACACACACACACACACACTTGATGGTTTTATTTCCACTGCATCATTTATTTATTTATTTATTTAGTCACTTTCCCCCACAAAACAGAACCTCAAAGCAACTTATAAACATAGGGCTGGTTGATTGATTATAGAAACCGATTTTCTATAATCAATTAAAACTTCAACAACTCTGCCCCCCCCAAAAAAAAAGTCAACAACTTTTGTGTCCGGATTTTTGCTCTTTGAAATATGGCAACCCTATACAAACATCAACATTTTAAAACAAGGATAAAACTATCTACAATACCCAAGTAACATATATAGAAAAACAGGTCTAACTCCACCCCATCCCACTAAAAGGTAAGCAGGAAAGGTAAGCTACAAAGGCCCAAGTGCATAAATATGTTTTTACCTGGTGCCTGGTGCCAGGGACACGGGTGGCGCTGTGGGTTAAACCACAGAGCCTAGGGCTTGTCGATCAGAAGGTCGGCGGTTCGAATCCCCGTGATGGGGTGAGCTCCCATTGCTCGGTCCCAGCTCCTGCCAACCTAGCAGTTCGAAAGCACATAAAAGTGCAAGTAGACAAATAGGTGCCACTACAGCGGGAAGCCACTTCCGTGCGCTGCTCTGGTTCGCCAGAAGCAGCTTTGTCATGCTGGCCACAGGACCTGGAAGCTGTACGCCGGCTCCCTCAGCCAATAACGTGAGATGAGCGCCACAACCCCAGAGTCGGTCACAACTGGACCTAATGGTCAGGGGTCCCTTTACCTTTACCTTTACCTTTAAAAAACAATAGTGAGAGTGCTGAGCATGGTTCCCTGGGGAGAGCATTACATACAAAAGGAGCCACCTCTGAGAAAACCCATTCCCATATCTTTTGCAAGCTTACTGGATTCTACTTAGAGAGTACGGTTAAGTGGTATATAAACTTGTAACTTTAATAAAGGTTAGGAAAGGCCAACACCAATATGACAAAGTCACAGAAAAGTGCAGCTGATGTAGATTGAAATATATTTACGATCTAGGTAAAGGGTAAAGGGACCCCTGACCATTAGGTCCAGTCGTGACCGACTCTGGGGTTGCGCGCTCATCTCGCATTATTGGCCGAGGGAGCCGGTGTATAGCTTCCAGGTAATGTGGCCAGCATGACAAAGCCGCTTCTGGCAAGCCAGAGCAGCACATGGAAACGCCGTTTACCTTCCCGCTGTAGCAGTTCCTATTTATCTACTTGCATTTTGACATGCTTTCGAACTGCTAGGTTGGCAGGAGCTGGGACCAAGCAACGGGAGCTCACCCCGTCACAGGGATTCGAACCGCCGACCTTCTGATCAGCAAGCCCTAGGCTCAGTGATTTAACCACAGCGCCACCTGGGTCCTTAATATATAAGTACGATCTACTTATATATTAAATATTCTTGGCTAAGGTAATCCCTTTTTAAACTATAATTATTTTATAAATTAAAAGGAACGGTTTTGAGTGGTCTTGTTGTTGTTGTTTAGTCGTGTCCGACTCTTCGTGACCCCATGGACCATAGCACGCCAGGCACTCCTGTCTTCCACTGCCTCCCACAGTTTGGTCAAACTCATGTTCGTAGCTTCGAGAACACTGTCCAACCATCTCGTCCTCTGTCGTCCCCTTCTCCTTGTGCCCTCCATCTTTCCCAACATCAGGGTCTTTTCCAGGGAGTCTTCTCTTCTCATGAGGTGGCCAAAGTATTGAGTGGTCTTATATTGAATAATATTTACTGTAATGTCTTTGTAGAGTGTGTATTTCAGACTTATGTAACATTACTATGTTTATAGACAGATATAGTTAATCTTTGGATATTTGTATTTAGTATTTTGTATTTAGTATTTTGTAACTATGATAACAAAATTCACATTATTCACACCTATGGTAACAAAGCGGGTTCTCCTTCATGGAGAGCACGTGTTGCGGTGGGGACTAGCAAGAAACCACATCTGCTGGTGGGTGGGATTATCTAGCTAACCATGATTGTGATTGGATCCTTTTTGGTTGTAGGGCAGATTTGTATGTTGCAATTTTTGAGTGACAGCCAGAAGCTTTAAATTCCTATTTTATATACATTTTCCAAACAAAACATAACATCTCCTCTTATCTTATACAGCTTTTTTATATAAATGTATATTTCAACATCTTTTTCATCTCATTATATATCATTTCCCAGAAGCTTTTCACCTTCTTACATTCGCATCACGAATGATAAAAAGTACCTTCTTTTTCTTTACATTTCCAACATTTGTTACTTATTTTATACATTTTGGCTAATTTCACTGGTGTAATATACCATCTATACATCATTTTCATCACATTCTCTTACCGTGTTTCCCCTTTTTTAAGACACCGTCTTATAACTTTTTTCCCTCAAAAAAACACACAGTGGCTTATTTTCAGGGGGTGTCTTTTTTTTTTAAAAAAAGTGCTGGTACAACTGGGACCCACTGGCTCAGGATGCTCGGTGCTCTCTTCTGCACATTGCTGGGCGCGTTGTTGGCGCTGCCAGTTCCGAGCGCCTGCAGGGTGGGGTGGGGGTGGCAGTGCTTTAAACCCCCAACCCTGTAGAAAGCAATGGAAGTTATGGACCGTAACAATCCTTAAGAGGTGCAGGTCTTAAAAAACCCCTGGTATCACCCTTGAAGCACAGCCTTCCAAAGTCAGGGGGGAAGAGGTCTGTTTAGACAAAGGAAAGGATCGGGGTGATTCTGTGCCCTGGGACCCACAGAACTACTTTAAAAATCCCAACCTGGGGTGGGGGGTCAAATAGTGAAGCCCCATAGCCCTGTAGCAACAGAAGGCACATTCTGAAGCACCCGAGCTGTTCGGTTCCATAAAAAATCCAGGAATTGTAAAATTAACAACAATAATGGGGGGGGGCACTCTATCCAAAGAGTTAAGAAGGAATGGGAAAGTGTTGAGTTATATATGGAAAAATATGGAAAGGAAAGTTAGTTAAAGATAAAAAATAAATAATTATCGCAAGGGGAAAAATAACATCATAAAGGGTAATAATATTAAATATAAAATAGACAACACAACAGAAAAAGCAAGTATATGACTAAATGAGATCGCACAGGAGTGAGGGAAGTGGGGAGAGAGGGAGGGGGGTAAGGAATGGAAGGAGACAATGGTTGGAGGAGGGTATAGGGGGATGAATTAAAGGAAAATTAAGACTGAGAAGCGCATGGTTTTTGTTTTTTAAAGATGCAAAGGCTTGCAATCAGCCAAAGTATAGAGCCCAACTTCCAAGAGACTGCGATCTACTTGCGGATTTATAAACTGGAGGTGATCTACCCCCGTTTTATTGGTGTTCAGGTCAGAGTTGTTTTTAGAGAGAGGAAATATCCCATTTTTGAGGTTAAAGTAAAAGTTCCTGACCTTTTTTTTATAATGAGGAAATGCTGCTAAAACTCTGTTCTTCATTCCACGAAGGGGAGAGGGGGCGGGGCCGGGTGCTCAAAGACAAAAGAAATGGAAAAGGAGATAGCGATCAACTCCAGCCTCGCATTCATGCAGCCGTCGGGAGAGGCAGGGGCTGCAGCCGAGTGCTGCTTCACAAACAAACGGGGGAAAGTGCTTAGAACCCAGAGAATCCAGCTGAAAAACACGAAGCAGCAACAGCAATTGCACACACACCATCCCAAGCCAGCACAGTAACCAAGTCCCAAAAGCAAGAAAGGACTCAGCAAACACTGCTGCGGCCGGCGTTGCTGCTGCTGACTCGGGGAGCTCAGTGATCTCTTCCGCACAGCGCCTATCACTATGGCTTATTTTCGGGGTACGGTTTATATTTCTCAAATGCTTAGAAATGCTGCTATGGCTTATTTTATGACTACGCCTTAAAAAGGGGGAAACACGGTATATCTGGTTTTTTTTCTATCTTGCTTTAAATTCCTGTTGTACAGGAATTCCCTTTGGGAACAGTTCTTGAACAGTAAAGGTAAAGGGACCCCTGACAATTAAATCCAGTTGCGAACGGCTCTGGTGTTGCAGCGCTCATCTCGCTTTAAAGGCCAAGGGAACTTTGTTTGTCTGCTTCTGCAGACAGTTTTTCTGGGTCATGTGGCCAGCATGACTAAGCCGCTTCTGGCAAAACCAGAGCAGTGCATGAAAATGCCATTTACCTTCCTGCCAGAGCGGTACCTAGTTATCTACTTGGCAGGAGCTGGGACCAAAACACAGGAGCTCACCCCATTGTGGGGATTTAAACCACTAACCATTTCACTGGCAAGCCCAAGCGGCACAGTGATTTAACCCACAGCGCCACCCGCGTCCCTTCTTGAACAGTAGTTTCTTAATTTTTAGAAATAAAAATGAATGCATTAGTCCCGTCAATGTTTTCTAATTACAGTGGTACCTCGGGTTAAGAACTTAATTTGTTCGGGAAGTCCGTTCTTAACCTGAAACTGTTCTTAACCTGAGGTACCACTTTAGCTATGGGGCCTCCCACTGTGGCGCAATTTCTGTTCTCATCCTGAGGTAAAGTTCTTAACCCGAGGTACTACTTCCGAGTTAGCGGAGTCTGTAACCTGAAGTGTCTGTAACCTGAAGCGTCTGTAACCCGAGGTACCACTGTATTCTCATTTTCCATTTTTCTGTGGGGGGGAAAACCCCAAATGCACTCAGTGGCATTTCTGATTTGCAGAACTGTGCAATTGCACAGGTCAAAATGACTGTGTAGCCTTCAAGTGACCTCATCTGCTTTTGGGATCATTTGAATAGGCAGTATAGAAGTCCCAAAAGAAATGTAGTAAATAAAAATGCTGTAGGAAAGCCTGCGCCAGCTCCATTCTAACAATAATTCTGCCAAAAAAACAAAAGTTGACACTATGAAGATGCACACTGCAATGCAGATCTTTCACACAGATCTTTCAGAGGTTAGCTGTGTGTTGTTGTTATTATTATTATTATTATTATTATTATTATTATTATTATTATCATCATCATCATCATTTATTATTATTAATACCCGCCCATCTGGCTGGGTTTGCCCAGCCACTCTGGGTGGCTCCAGCAATGTGATGCAGCAACCCCCCCCCCCAAAAAAAAAGCTGATGCCCTTCTAGTCTGCATCAACAGAAGTATCGTGTCCAGATCAAGGGAAGTAATAATACCTCTCTATGCTGCCTTAGTCAGACCACACCTGCAATACTGTGCCCAGTTCTGGGCACCACAATTTAAGAGGGATGGGATATGTGCAGAGGAGGGCAGCCAAGATGATCAAGGGTCTGGAAACCAAACCTCATGAGGAATGCTTGAGGGAGCTGGTTGTGTTTAGCCTGGATAAGAGGAGACTGGGAGAAGATATTATGGCCATTTTCAAATATCTAAAGGGTTGCTCACATGGAAGATGGAGCAAGCTTGTTTTCTTCTGCTCTGGAGGGTAGGATCTGAACCAATGGTGGGGGGTGCTGAATTTTGGCCTCGCACAAAGTGCTGCGGAAATTTGAGTGATCTGCCATCTGCCGCAGATGTTTTAGTTGAGATTCCTGCACTGCAGGGAGTTGGACTAGGTAACCGCCAGGATCCTTTCCGACTCTGCACTTCTGTCATTCTATGTGGCATGGCCCAAAGTGACTTGCAGAAGTACTTGCTGAAGAGGACCACAGAAACTGTGGGGTGCTCACTAGAGTATTCTCAGGAACACAGGAAACTGCCTTATCTATTGGCCCATCTCCACGATTTCAGAGAGGGCTCTTTTCCAGGCCTACCTGGAGATGCCAGGGGTTAGTGGCTTGGTGTTGGGGCTGTTGTTGTTGGTAGGAATGCTGGCTGGTTCCTGTGCCTTCTGGCCTCTGTGAGGCAACTGCTGGGCTCTGGAGTTACTGATCTTCCATCCCCTGTGCCCATCATCAAGCCTCTAATCCACCTTGCCTGGGAAAGGGCCTATTCCTATGGCCTTGCTGAGGGAAACACAGCAACATAGGAGCATAGGAAGCTGCCTTATCTTGAGTTAGACCCTTGGTCCATCCAGTTCAGTATTTTCTATACTGCGTGGCTGGCAGTGGCTCTCCGTGGTTTCAGGCAGCAAGTCTCTCCCAGAGATTGAATCTGGGACTTTCTGCACACAAGCTCTACCACTGAGCTTTGGGCATCCCCCAAGAATTGCGGGATACTTTGGCCGTGCAATTCAGCGACAGATGCACTGTGCACTCTAGGAACAAAACCTTTCTGGGAATGCACACAACACCAGTCGTCTACAACTGTGGTAAGCACTACCTGTGAGCCAGCCATGCCTCGTTAAACTCAGAGCGATCAAGGCTTGAGTTGGAAGTGGTCCTGTTTGCCGCCACACGCTGTGTGTTCGCTGGATTCACTCTTACAATAAAATAGACTTTGCGGCTACTCTCTGGTGTTTGGTTGTGGTGTAGTGATGTCAGAGCCCCTGTGATAGATGGCTTTGAGGTTCGGCTGCAGGCCTCATTAAATCAAACAGCATCGCTATTTGTGTGTGGGGGGGTTATTTCCCCCCTCTCCCCTCCCCTTTTCAAGGAAAGAACGTCATTTTTTTTAAAGAGTTCCAAAATGCACAGGAATCCGTTTATATTAAAAATGCAGCATAATTGCCTAATTACAGTATTTGCATCATGCTACACAGATTGGCTGGGTTATTTCAAATTGTTTTAGAGTCAGAATGGCAGCGGGCCTGGAGTCTTCCTAAAGCGCTCGGCACATGTGTGGTTGCATAATGAAACATCGCAAATTTTACCCTGCAATTGTGCTTGCTTTAGCCTCGCCTAAGTGCTACATTAAGAGCATCAGATTACCGAATTTACCCAAAACACTTACAAATACAGAACTAGCTCCCCACCACCACCGCCACATCGCACCACTGCCAACTCTCATCCACAAATTAAGTCCCTAAAGATACTTTTCAAAAAATCATTAACTGCACTGAAGCAATAAATATTTCCTTTTTTCCAGTTCCTCAACCGTTTTGCATGAGGAGGAAGCCCGTGCGGGGTTTTATCAGTTAATTTACACCAGTATTGTCTCTTGTGTAAGTAGGCAATGCAAACACTTGTCTTTTATTTCATTGCTTTGAAAGCTGCTTTTCCTGACACAGAGACAGAGAGATGGACAAGCACACACACACACACACACACACACACACACACATGACAGAGTGATCACTACAACACAAATTGGGCATTGGAGATGTAGCCCAGACTTCTTTGCTATCATCCCTGATTGCCCTGTGGGATGAGAAGTGGCCAATTTAAAGCATGAATATAGTCTGGGGATACATGAATCGTGAATCAAATTTCATGTATGGAAAGGAACAATCATTCAGAAAGGCAGAAAATGCAGTCATCTGCTTTTTAAAGTTGGAAGGGAAGTCTGTAATAGACAACAACAAGGAGATTAAAATACCTGGAGTATAGTACCTGGACATTATATAGTCTTTGCTTCTGGCTTTCCTTTTTGTTTTGTTTTTTAATTGGGCTGGAAAGGGTTACTTCATTATGCAGCAAATTAGAAAATTCATAATTTATCATTGCACCCAGTCGAAATGCCACCCAACTGAGTCGCACCCCTGCGAAAACCATCACATAGTAACAAACTGTCAAAGTCTGCTGCAGCCGACGGGCAAAATTAATATGCAAATGTATGCAAGAAATTAAAAAGCAGAATTACCCAGGCAAATGAGGTAGCTATACTTGAATTGTTAGAATTATGAATAATTACTGCGAATTTTCTGCTCCTAATATAACTTGTTTTTTGATAAACAAAGACTTAATTATCGAGATGCGCTGGAGAATTTCCGTGGCGCTCATTAATCTTGCAAAAAAAAACCAAGTCCCTGGTGCCCAAACCGTAATGAAGAGCGCGTGCCCTGAATCTTCAGAAAGATCAGAGGCACCAGGATGCCAGGGCTGGAGAAAAAGAAAAAAAAAGACAGTGCCAATGTCCCCTCTTGTACCCTGGAGTGTCATAACGTCTTCCACTAACTATCAAAGGGACTTATTTATGCCAGCAGCTGAGCTATAAGTCCAATTTACGATGCCTTGAGCAGTGGTGAAATGATCTGTTGATGTGCTATGGAAATGCCATCTTGCTGTGGTTCAGCCTGGTCCCAGGGATACCAACTTGACAAAGGGGAGCCCTCCACTCCGCAGCTAATGGATGCCACATGACAGACCACAATACCCAAGAGGGACAATCTTTTAGGACCAGTCTCAATGGCCGTCCATTAATCTTGGTTCTGCAGTGCTCTGGTGTCCATGGGAACAAGGGCATTATCATAAACACTGATTTTAAATTTCCCCATTAGGGACTGCAAGACAGACAAGAGTTGCTTGGGGTGATGAGCCTGGAAGCAGGGGGGGGGGGGTGTGGAACGGGACAAGAGAATGGCCACTGTTAGCTTGTAGATATATGGGAGCCAGCCTCACCCAGGAGTGGGTGGTATAGGCAGGATTTCCCCTCCCCTGCCAAGATATCACATAGGGCCCACAAAGAAAGAAATAGCTCTAAGTGTGTCTCTGGAACTCTGACTATTCCTTTCCTCTCTTTTTGGAGAGAGAGGGGGGGGGAGGAAATCTGTCTGGCCCTGCCGGGTTGAGATAATTTACCATAAGAAAGCAAAAAAGGGAAAATAACCCCAGGTACTCTCCATGCAGACCAAATCGAACCTGCTGTGAGCTTATTATTACTTAAAAACTGGCATGTAAGTGGAAATGACTGACTCCCTGTCATTATCCCTATTTACCAGGATGATAAACCCTGAGCAGATGAGAAGGCAAAATTACAAAACATCAGTTCTGGCGCTCAGAGGCTACTTCAAGGAGCTCAAGGCAGGCTGTGTTTTCTAAAGCATCCTCTCTGAATTCAAGTCCCCAAATTTCCTGATGCCTTGACAGGACCATTTGGCTGCATAGACAAATTGTCACCTTTTAAACCAGGAAATCTCTCTCTCTCTCTCTAACACAAAACTCCACCACTTTCTCCCCCTAATCCTCCAATTTCTCTACATGCACAGAAAAGAGACAGTAGCAGAATACTTGAAAATATTGCCTCTTGCCGCCTGGTCTACATACTTAAATATGGATGTGGGAAGCTGATGCCTTGATATATGGAGGATAGGGTGGTGGCGAGTGTGGGATGGCTTTTCGCTGTGATCCAAATTATGTCTCTTCGGAACTTCCCTTTCCTGGATGTTGTTTTAATGCAGAAATAGGAGCGGCTGTGCTTTGGCCCCACCTCTTGGTCCAACTCTATGCAAGTTTACTCGGAAGTAGGCACTGCCGAATGCATTAGGAGTCACTGCTACAGAAGGGTGCAGAGGAGATCACTCTCTGTCTCACTTTCTGCAGGATTAATTCACGCCATGGGCATGGCACAGATGATACTCTGAAACAAATGCTCTTTTCTGTGAGCCTCTGAAAAGAACCATTTAGGAAGCTCATTTGGATACCATTAGAACTCTCAAAGCACAGCCCAAAATTTCCATTTCATTTTGAAGGAATTAAAAAAAAAAAATCTACAGGATCAACGTTTCCCAACTAAAGACCTAGCTGCCTGGGTGGATGGCTCATTCTAAATCCAATAATAATAATAATAATAATAATAATAATAATAATAATAATAATAATTTATTATTGGGTGGCTTCTAACCGAATATTAAAAACAGTACAGCATCAAACATTAAAAACTTCCCTAAACAGGAATCAGTTGTCTTCTAAAAGTAAAATAGTTGCTTATTGCCTTGACATCTGCTGGGAGGGCGTGCCACAGGGCGGGTGCCACTACCGAGAAGGCCCTCTGTCTGGTTCCCTGTAACCTCACTTCTCGCAATGAAGGAACCGCCAGAAGGCCCTCAGTGCTGGATCTCAGTATCCGGGCTGAATGATGGGGGTGGAGACGCTCCTTCAGGTATACAGGACCGAGGCCGTTTATAGACTTGTAGCATTGGAAGGAATCTCAAGGGTCATCTAATCCCCCCCTCCTGCAATGCAGAATCCTGCCCACAGCCATCCCTGGTTGGGCTCAAATCCCCAACCTCTTGGTATTCCCAGGCATTCTCCCATCCAAGTACTAACCGGGCCTGGCCCTGTTTAGCTTCCGAGATCAGACGAGATCGGGCTTATTCAGGTTAGTTATGTGCACAGACATTCAGGGTCAAACTGGTTGTGAAAACAGCAGGCACTTCTACTCATCTGCACACTTGTTTCTGAGGCTGTGTGTGCTTCACATGGCTCTCCTCCCGCCCATCCTAGGAACAGTAGTTTTTTTAAAAGGCTGTTTGGAATTGTGGTTCTGTTCCCAGGATTCTTTTTTACAGCCTGAGTCATGTAGAATTTGTGAGGGGAAAGGCCACAGCTCAGTGGCAGAGTGCACACTTTTGTCTTCCCATTGAAATCAACTGATTGCCTGCCTCCCCCCAAAAAACTGCTCACCTTTGGCTGGGTTGCATCCAGTGGTGGTGGTGGTGTGTGTGTGTGTGTGTGTGTGTGTGTGTGTGTGTGTGTGTGTTGGGGGGGGGCTTTAATTTTCAGACAAACCAAAGTTCAGACAAACAACCAAAGGTTCAGTAAGTTCCCACCATCACCCGAAAAAGTCATCGAAGGAATTAATACTCAGTTAATTATTTGGATGTACATGTTGTTGTTGTTGTTGTTTAGTCGTTTAGTCGTGTCCGACTCTTCGTGACCCCATGGACCAGAGCACGCCAGGCACTCCTGTTGTTATGTACTGAGCTGAATCCTAGAACAATAGGATTCAGAATCAGCGGGAGCTACCCAATCCAACTCCAGGTGGAAGTGAATCCGCAACCTGATTGGCCTGCTGGAGCAGCCAATCAGGCGGCTGGCAGAAGTGAATCTGCTACCTGATTGGCCTGTAGGAGCAGCCAATCGGGCTGCAGGCAGAAGTCAATCCACAATATAATTGGCCCACAGGTGTAGCCCTGAAGTAGCCAATCACGCAAGGCCCATTGTGTAAATAATGTATATAAGCAGATGGTTTGGGGAAAAGAGCTATTCGTCTTCTCTTCTCCTCCTTGATGACTATGAGCTGAATAAAGAGCATGAAATTCACTCTTGACTCCGAGTATATTTCACTGGCGACGAGGATGGGATCCTGCTGAGCTGACCGCCACCACGCACTGCACCGCAGCACCGCCACCTGCTGCACCGCTGCATCGCACCGTGCATCCAGGCTTCAGCTCCAGGACCCAAGGAACCCAGAATGGCAACCGACAGCAGCTTCTCGCCATTCAAACCAGCATCAGGAGACTGGGAAGGGTACGCCGCCCGTTTCAACTTCCTCCTGCAAGCGAAAGAAGTCACCAACGATGCCATGAAGAGGGCAACATTCTTCAGCGTCTGTGGAGAGGAGACGTTTGAAATCGCCCGGGCTCTCCTTGCACCTAGAGATGTCGCTACCGTCTCTTACAAAACAATAATGGAACGGCTGAAGGAGCACTTCTCACCACAGCCCTCGGTGGTAGCTTGCCGAAATGTCTTCTACGCAAAGCGGCAAGCCCCGGGGGAAACCATAACTGGGTTTGTGACCTCCCTCCGCCAAGCCGCCCGGTTATGCAACTTCTCAGAATTGGAGAACATGCTTCGTGACCGCCTCGTCGGTGGCCTGAGGGACGAGATGTTGCAACGACGCCTCTACGCCAAAAAAGACCTCACGTTCCAGATTGCTCTGGAGGAAGCCCTGGCAACCGAAGCCGCCGAGAGGTCAACGCAAGAGGCACGACCGGCCCCGCCATCCCAACCGAGGGTCTACCACGAAGACCTCACCGACGAATCCGAATCTGACAGGGAGGAAGTACACCGAGTACAGCGGCGCACTCAAGCAGCACACACACCACAGCAGCCTCGACGAGAAGGAGGGAACTGTGCAAGCTGCGGGGAGAACCACGAGAGGAGGACCTGTCGTTTCCGCAACGCAGAGTGCAGGCAGTGCAGAAAATTGGGACACATCGCCCGGGTGTGTCGGGCTCGACTCACCCGTCGACAAGCATCAGATGACCGACCCAGGAGCCCCAGGTCACACGGCACCATGCACCAAGGCAACTCGACGGAGATCACGGACTACCAGGTATTCCAGTTGCCCCATCCCAGCACAGAGAAAATTTATATAGAGGTACAGATAGAGGGAGCCCCATGCCGCATGGAGCTGGACACGGGTTCAACTCTATCCATAATCTCGGCCCGAACATTAAGGGAACTGTGCCCTAATGGGGGTCCCAAACTAAGGCCGGCCCCATTCACCCTCCGGGACTTCCAGAAACGTAAGGTCCCTACAATGGGGGTGGGGACCTTCAGGGTGCAATATCGAGGGCGAAAGCAACAATTGGACTTGCTGGTAGTTAAGGGCCCCTACGTTAGCTTACTGGGACTGGCATGGTTTGGACCTCTGGGGCTAGCCGTTACCGGGGTGAACCGCACTAGCTTACAAGTGGACGTGGACGCCATATGCAAAGAGTTTCCAGGGGTTTTCGATGGGGCATTGGGACGATATACAGGACCCCCCATTGCCCTACAGCTAGACCCCGCTGTACGACCCATCAGGCACAAGGCCCGCCGGGTCCCGTTCGCCCTGAAACCCCGCATAGACGAGGAATTGGACCGGCTCGTGGAGCAAGGAGTGCTGGAGCCGGTGCCCAACGCCCCCTGGGAAACTCCAATTGTCACACCCGTCAAGCCTAACGGTTCGGTCCGCATCTGTGCAGACTACAAATGCACCATAAACAAGGCTCTCACGGCCCATGCATACCCAGTGCCAGTGGTCAGCCATGTCCTCGCCACCCTGGCTGGGTCAAAAATCTTTGGCAAACTGGACTTGGCCCAAGCGTATCAACAGTTGCCTGTGGACGAAGCCACAGCAGAGGCTCAGACGATTGTGACGCACAGAGGGGCATTCAGAGTTAAGCGGCTGCAATTTGGCGTTAGCGTGGCACCAGGCATATTCCAGAATCTAATGGACTCTCTCCTTAAAGGGATTCCTGGCGTCACCCCCTTCTTCGATGATGTACTGATCGCCGGGCCCACACCAGAGGAATTTGAGGACCGCCTCCGCTCCGTCCTGCACCGTTTCCAGACGGCGGGCCTCAAGGTGAAGCGGGAAAAGTGTTTACTGGGAGTGCCACAGGTGGACTTTCTGGGATTTAAGGTGGACGCAGAAGGGGTCCATCCAACCGGTGACAAGGTACGGGCCATTTGTGAGGCCCCAGCGCCCAAGAGCAAGCCCGAACTTCAGTCATTCTTGGGACTATTGAACTTTTACCATGCCTTCCTTCCCCATAAGGCAGCGGTAGCGGAGCCCCTACACAGACTCCTAGATAAAAGGGCCCCTTGGGTGTGGGGCCAGCGACAAAGGGCCGCATTCCAGGCAGTCAAGGACTTGCTCGTCTCGAACTCGGTCTTAGCACACTTCGACGAGAGGCTGCCAGTGGTGCTGGCATGCGACGCCTCTCCCTATGGCATCGGCGCTGTCCTGGGACACAAACTCCCGGATGGAAGAGAGGTGCCGGTGGCATACTTCTCCCAGACGCTTGCTGCAGCCGAACGAAACTACTCACAGATTGACAAGGAGGGTCTGGCAATCGTGAAGGGCGTAAAAAAATTCCATGATTTCTTGTACGGGCGGCCCTTTACCATAGTGACGGACCACAAGCCGTTGCTTGGCCTGTTTGCCCCTGAGAAGCAGACCCCCCAAGTGTTGTCTCCACGTGTCCTCAGGTGGTCAATTTTCCTTGCCGGCTACCAGTATGCACTAATCCACCGCCCTGGGAAGGCGATGGGCCACGCAGACGCCCTCAGCAGGCTACCACTACCAGAAACAGGCCCCGACCCAGCGCCTGCGCAAGAGGTTATGACCCTGGAGCTGCTTCCCGACCGACCCATTCAGGCACAAGAAGTTGCGCACCATTCCACAAAAGATAGGGTCATCTCCCGGGTCCTGGACTGGGTGTGGCGAGGATGGCCCAGCAGCAGCCCCGGGCCAGAATTCGCTGGCTACACAAACCGCAAACATGAACTGTCGGCCCACAAGGGGTGCCTGTTATGGGGAAGCAGGGTTGTTGTTCCCCAGCCCCTCCGCAAAAGGGTCCTCACAGCCCTACACGAGACACACCCAGGGGTAGTGAGGATGAAGGCCCTTGCCAGGAGTTATGTGTGGTGGCCGGGGATTGACAGAGAGATAGAGGCCTGGGTCCAACACTGCCAGACCTGCCAAGAATCCCGCCCGGATCCCCCAAGGGCCCCAGTCCAGCCCTGGGAGTCCGCCCGACATCCATGGTCACGCTTGCACGTGGACTTCGCTGGCCCCTTCCAGGGAAAAACATTCTTCATAGTGGTGGATTCCTACACCAAATGGCTGGAGGTCGCACTGGTACCATCCACTTCTACGGCGGCAGCCATCCGGGTACTCCGTAAGCTGTTTGCGACCCACGGGCTCCCTGACACCCTCGTCTCGGACAATGGAACCGCATTCACGTCAGAGGAGTTCCAGACCTTCACAGCGCAGAACGCCATCCGCCACATCCGCTCAGCACCATTCCACCCTGCCACCAATGGCCAAGCGGAGCGCATGGTGCGGACCACCAAGGACAGCCTCCGCCGCATGACACAAGGGGACTGGGAATACCGCCTTGCCGCATTTCTTCTAGCACAGCACAGCACCCCAAGCACAACGACGGGCCGGAGCCCAGCTGAATTACTAATGGGCCGGCGCCTTGCAACTAGACTGGACCGACTTCACCCCGACAGAGCTCAGGATGAGGTAGTGGTGGGGAAAGGCAGGAACCCCCAGACATTTGTGGCCCAGGACCCAGTGTATGCAAAGAATTTTGGGGCAGGCCCAGCATGGGTACCCGCCACAGTCACCAAGGTGACCGGTCCCGTGTCGTACGAGGTACTAACGGAAGGGGGGAAATGTTGGCGCCGCCACTGTGACCAGCTACGGCGACGATTCCCAGGAGGAACCCGGGAGGAGAGCGGGACAGAGGGGTCCCAAGGGGACAGCAGGGCAGTGAGGCCTGTAGAGCGAGAGGGGTGGGCAGGGGAAGCAGAAGCAGTAGGCACAGAGGGGCGCCCCGAGGCTGGAAGGACACCGGAACCAGAGCTACAACCTAGTGGTTCAGTGGCGCCAGACCAGACAGTCCTGGCACAGCCAGCAGCCTCGGAACACGAGCCAGAACCAGAACCCCTGACCAAGGAACACCCCAGGCCACAACGCACACGGAGGCGGCCAGCAGACCTTGGGGACTACGAATGCAACTTCCCGGGCAGGACTGGAACTTAGAGGGGAGGGGTGTTATGTACTGAGCTGAATCCTAGAACAATAGGATTCAGAATCAGCGGGAGCTACCCAATCCAACTCCAGGTGGAAGTGAATCCGCAACCTGATTGGCCTGCTGGAGCAGCCAATCAGGCGGCTGGCAGAAGTGAATCTGCTACCTGATTGGCCTGTAGGAGCAGCCAATCAGGCTGCAGGCAGAAGTCAATCCACAATATAATTGGCCCACAGGTGTAGCCCTGAAGTAGCCAATCACGCAAGGCCCATTGTGTAAATAATGTATATAAGCAGATGGTTTGGGGAAAAGAGCTATTCGTCTTATCTTCTCCTCCTTGATGACTATGAGCTGAATAAAGAGCATGAAATTCACTCTTGACTCCGAGTATATTTCACCTGTCTTGCACTGCCTCCCGCAGTTTGGTCAAACTCATGTTCGTAGCTTCGAGAACACTGTCCAACCATCTCGTCCTCTGTCGTCCCCTTCTCCTAGTGCCCTCCATCTTTCCCAACATCAGGGTCTTTTCCAAGGATTCTTCTCTTCTCATGAGGTGGCCAAAGTATTGGAGCCTCAGCTTCACGATCTGTCCTTCCAGTGATGTACATAGATGATGTACATAGATGCTTATTATTTGTCTATTTGAAATGCATAGCCTGACCTTCCTCCCCCCACCCCCCAGGGTGGTTTAAACAATTAAAAACAATTTAAAAATTAAAAACAATTTAAAATAGCACTATGTCACATATTGCTGATAGCAGTTAAAACCAGCGGCGTTACAAGTTCATAAGACTATTAGCCCAATGCCTGGATGATTTTGGTGTTGTTGTTTTTAATGTCACTACATGTTTTCAGAATGCAGGGAAAGGGCAGAGAGGGGAAGAGAGCTGCTTTATTCCCCTTGGGAGGCAGTTCCATAAATGGTGTGCTGCCACCAAGAATGTCCTGCCTGTTCAGTCCTTGCCTGGGGGGGTGGCAGAAAACCAAATCGGGATGGAGGAGGAATTCCATGCAATCTGCATTTGTAAAAGCAACCCTACCCAAATCATGTTTTCTGAAATCACACAAGAACTGAAACACAGCATTCTTTGAAATTTGCAATTTTCCAGATTGTGCAGTGCAGTTCTCCAGCCAACCAACATATATAAAAAATGCACAGACTGTGATAAAGTGTGACTAAAATGCACTGCATTAGTGCAAATTACATGCAGAAATGCATTACATTAGACAAAAACTGCTTTGTACAATTTTGTGCATTGGTCAATACCGCATGCAAAATGTTTATATTAGGAGAAATTCACACTAAGATGATGGTTCATTTTCATCAGGACTTTTTTTTTTTAGTAAGAAAGAATAAATGTGGAGAACTGAACTTAAGATTTGAAAAATAAGAAACTGAGAGGAAGTGAACTGGGCAGATTCGCAAGCCCCTCAAAGCCAAAGGCAATGAGGTAGTCATAAGAGATATTTGATCAGACTGAAAAGTGTAGTAGCAATAATAGAATAATAGAATTGTAGAGTAGGAAGGGACCATGAGGGTCATCTAGTCAAACCCCATCTTTTGTCCAACGTAGGGCTCAAACCCAAGACCCTGAGATTAGGAGTCTCATGCTCTACCAATTGAGCTATCCACCACCCCTTTGCTGCCTCGAATGGATAAATATCTCTTTGGACTGCCCTATTTCTTTTTTGCTTCTCCTCTAGTTCCTTTGGGGGGGGGGATTCCTAGATTTGTCGCATCCCATCTGAGAGATGCCAACTTGCAGGCTGGTCCAAGTTATGCTTTCTGCCCTAATAATGCTAATGGGAGAGTTAAGCACCACCAAGAGTTAAGCACCTATATACTACTGCATATGCCTCTCTCCTATTGACATCAAAGGGATTTAGAAGTACTTAACTGGATCACTCCTACTGCGTTTGTGGGGGGGGGGTCGGCAGGGAAGGGGGAGAGCCCTCAAACATTGCTCTTTTGTTGTCACATTCCTCCATTGTATCGAGTGGCGTATTATTCTGCTGGCAGAGACTGAAAACTGTATTTTTCCCAAGCACTGGTGTGCCTACCTTGTTCTTACATCTGAAATGGCATTACCTTGTCACGCGCGTACATTGATCTAGTTTGACTGTCATCCTCCCCCTTCCATTATTTAGGGTTATTACTTTTTTGTTATTATTTTTCACTCAACTCTGTAATTACTCTTAACTTTCAAGTTTATTTTGATCTCTTTGTTCATGGATTTAGGCTCCCCTCCCCCCCTTCTTTCTCTTTGACAAAAGCATGTGGCTGTTGAGAATACAGCCATAATCATGCCTAATATTGTTCAATTAACAGTCACTCATTTGTGACTATTAATTTGGTTTTCCTTTGAACCTCTTAATGCATGTGGATGTAACAAAGCGTTGCCAATCTGATTTTTTTTTAAAGGGTTCTCCCACTTTAGTTTTCCCCAAAAGAAAGTTGCTGCTTGCCTCTTAGTTAAAGAATCCTTAAATTGTACCTGCAACAGGGATCAGACCTTAGTGTAGAGGTGAAAGCAGGCACCCGACTGGCTTAAAACACCATAATTTTATTGATAGCAGCTTAGAACGTGATAGCATCTTACTACTATTTAACTTTAAGAATTGCTCCAGGGTGGTGGCTGTTTGTCCTCTTCCCAACCCACCCATTTTTCCTTTTGTGCTGTGTCTTTTGGAAAAGTAAGTCTGCAGGCAAAAATTGTCTTGTTTTGTATTGATTGCATGTAAGCCACTCTGAAAATCTTTTCAGCTGAATAACGGGGTGAAAAGGCTTGAAATAAATTAAACACCGTACTTCTCGACATAGGAAGGGAAAGGTTCTCCGGGTATGAGAGCCCAACAGTGATAAACTGCTGGGGGGATGGCTGGGGACAAAGCCTATGATAAGGCAGTCAATTGTTCACCCCTATCCAAAGTCAATCCAAAAACTGAGGTGGCCGCTTGTGTCCCGAATCCCTAGCTCCCATAACCATCACCACCCCATGAAGGCATGTCAGGCACAGCCAAACATCCCATAATGAGCTGTTGCAACAGACAGCGCATATGGTAGGAAAGCATACAGTGTAGTTTTTAGGGCGGTTCCCTTGTTGCGAGAAGCCAAGTTGCGAGAAGCCAAGGTCTCCCTACATCTGAAACTTAATAAAGTTGTGACCAATTTTAATCCCATAGCACATTGTCTTGAGTCATTATTCCACTCGAGGGTCGCCTGGGGTTGGGGGGACTCCGCCTGTCTACACGAAGTCTGCAGAGTTGCTCTGATTTCCGGAATGTGGAGTGGCTGCATTTTGTGTGTGTGTTTTTGTTCTGCAAGCGAGGCTCAACCATACGCACCAATCGTACAGGCAAATGAAAGAGTAACATAAAAACGCACAGACAGCAACAGCAATACATGATCCCCTTGGTGCCATAGCTAGAGGCTTAATGAAAATATATCTGCAAGATACAAAACCACTTTAAAACAATTTTGCACCATTAATCACCTCTTTAATACCGAGTCTTATCTTATTAATTCCAGTCTAACTAAATGGAATTGCAAAGGTTTCCAGAGATTTCTTTTGTTAGATGCAGGTTGGAAAATCATTACATATGATTTGAACTTCTGCCTCTCACTCTGCATTGTGGATTCTTTTGGGCTCAACCCTCTGGAATAGCCAGGACACGTAGCGATCTTCAAGTGGTGCCCCTTCTTTCCAATCTTTTCCTTCTTATTTTAAAATCAGTATTACATTTCAGAATGTATTGAGAGAGCAAATTAAATAATACACATAGCTTTAATTTGTCTCTGATTTGGATTCTACAGGCACAAATCTGCCTTGGCTATCATCGTTATCATATTGTTTTATTACGACTCTTAAAATTAAAACCCATTCTTGTCTTTAAATGTTTTATTGTACTTGTCGTTCTTGTTTTGCATTGCGGGATCCGTGATTAATTTTGCCCGCCAAGTGCATATGGCTACCTGGCTATCATCCATTATCTTCATCACTGTTGCTTCAAAATGAGAACTTTATTATTACTTTTTTTCTCTCCAGCTTTTCAATTACCATATGTGCTCTCACATTTCTCCACTCTGGAGGCACCTCCCTAGACTCAGACTTTTAAGGAACGTGCACAAAACGCCCAATGTAAGTGAGCGAGGTCAAGGGGACCAACTTGTCCAAAGATGATAGCACAACAACGAAATCCAGAACAGCTATTTCAATACAATTAGTGGCTGTGGGAACAACATGAAAATGAACTGGAGTTGCTAAATAGTTTGACTTTGAGGTTCTGTCTGTCTGCTGCAGGGGTAGCCAACATGGTGTTTTCCTGGTATTTTGGACACCTCCCGTCATTCCCAGACATCACAGTCAAGGGTCAGTCCTTTGACGTGATGTTGGAGGGGTGTCTGTGTGTGTGTGTGTGTTCTTATATATTCTTCACTGTGTAGTAATATGAAATAACTTCTCACGTCCACCTCCTACATGTCAGGCTTAAAAACTAAAATTCTCACTCCACTCCCTTCCACCACAAAAATCTGTCCTGGTACGAGCACAATTCAAAGTGTTAGTGCTGATCTTTAAATCCCTAAACAGCCTTGGTCCAGTATACCTGAAGGAGCGTCTCCACCCCCATCGTTCTGCCCAGAAACTGAGGTCCAGCGCCGAGGGCCTTCTGGCGGTTCCCTCGCTGCGAGAAGCCAAGTTACAGAAGCCAAGAACCAGGGAGAGGGCCTTCTCGGTAGTGGCACCCGCCCTCCCACCAGATGTCAAAGAGAAAAACAACTACCAGACTTTTAGAGGACATCTGAAGGCAGCCCTGTTTAGGGAAGCTTTTAATGTTTAATAGATTACTGTGTTCTATTTTTCTGTTGGAAGCCGCCCAGAGTATAGATGGGCGGGGTATAAATAAATTATTATTATTATTATTATTATTATTATTATTATTATTATTATTATTATTTCTAACGGGAATACATAGTAAAATACATATTGTATTTTAATATTTCTGTTGGAAGCCGCCCAGAGTGGCTGGGGAGACCCAGCCAGATGGGCGGGGTATAAATAATATATTATTATTATTGTTATTATTATTTCTCATAAAGGGAAGTGATATTTCCCCCTGGTTATTTTGAACCAAGAAAATGTTGTGTGTTGTTTTTTTTTTTAAAGTCAGCACTGGATGACATGTTTAGTCTTTTTTGAAAAAGGAATAAAAATAAGGCTGCTCTCTTCAGCTGCATATATATTGAAACAGGAATAAAAATAAGGCTGCTCTCTTCAGAGAGAGAGAGAGAGAGAGCGAGAGAGAGAGAGAGACTGCTGCACCATAAGTTTAATGTGTGCATGACTTCCCCAAGGAATCCTGGGACCTACAGTCTGCCCTTCAGAGATCTACAGTTCCTCGCACCCTTAACAAACTGCATTTCCCAGGATTCTTTGGGGGAAGTCACGTGCTTTGCATGTGATTTCCGTGTGTGGTGTGTGCTCAGCTTTCTACTCTCCCATGGGCTTTGGCCATAGGTGGAACGGGACATTTTTTTTTACCTCTATAGGCAGCAGAATAAAATGGTCAACCATTTTGGAAACCATCAGGGTTCTTTTTAGACTGACACGCCCTCTACCCTTGCACCTTGCAATAGAAGAACAACGTCTATATTAATGGCTACTAGCCCTCCAAGTTCAGAGGCAGTGTGCTCCTGGATGCCAACAGCTGGTGAGCAATGACAGGAGAGGGCTCTGGCCTTCGTGACCTGCTTGTGGGCTTCTCGGAGAAACATCAGATTGGTCACTGTGAGGAAAAGGACGCTGGATTAGCTAGGCCTCTGGCCTGATCCACCAGGGCTCTATTTATGTTCCTAATCTGCCCCTCATCGCTAAGCTGAAGCCACAGGGGGTTGACTCTCCCAACTGAGCTAAATTAATGCTGAAGGTGACGGATCACTTTGGCTTATGGAGCACCCGAAAGCATGCTAATTCCGTGCAATATTCAGAAGCAGGTTGGAACTCAGCATTTGCTTACCGCTCTGAAACAAGCCCCCCCAAATCCAGACCTTGCGAGACTTTGCTTGTCTTCTGCTCGGAAAGGTTAGGTGTTGCACGACAATGATGCGCAATGGCATGGTGGACTTGACTGAGTAAATCTAGCCTGACATTGTTATTTTCCATTTCTGTCAGGGAGAAATGACTACCTGCGAAGTGGACATCTCTTCACTCCACCTTCCCCTTCCTGCTATCCCCCTTCACTTTTATGTCTTTCTGCCTGACACACATGCACATGCAAGCCCAAACATTGTGCCCTCCCCCCAAAAAAAAAATCTCCTGCATTTTTATTCACCCTCAATTAATGAGAATAATGTATTGCGAACAGAAATTATCGAAAGTGGAGGGGGGGGAACCAATGAAATTCTCATAGGCGGAGTTAGGGGTAATGAGGCACTTTCCTTACCATTGAGATGGCTGAGGGGTACGCTGGCTGAGACCCTACCTACCTGCAGACTGTCTCGCCAGAGTGGTGCATGCTCTAGTTATCCCCCCGCTTAGACTACTGCAATGTGCTCTACGTGGGGCTACCTTTGAAGGTGACCCGGAAACTACAACTAATCCAGAATGCGGCAGCTAGACTGGTGACGGGGAGTGGCTGCCGAGACCATATAACACTGGTCCTGAAAGACCTACAGTGGTTCCCGGTACATTTCCGAGCACAATTCAAAGTGACGATGCTGACATTTAAAGCCGTAAATGGCCTCGGCTCAGTATATCTGAAGGAGCGTCTCCACCCCCGTCGTTCAGCCTCTTCCGGGGGTCGTCTGGTAGTTCCCTCCCTGCGAGAAGTGAGGTTGCAGGGAACCAGGCAGAGGGCCTTCTCAGTAGTGGTGCCAGCCTTGTGGGACGCCCTCCCATCAGATGTCAAGGAAATAAGTAACCACCTGACTTTTAGAAAACATCTGAGGGCAGCCCTGTTTAGGGAAGTTTTTTAATGTCTGATGTTTTATCGTGTTTTTAATATTCTGTTGGGAGCTGCCCAGAGTGGCTGCAGAAACTCAGCCAGATGGGCGGGGTATAAATAAATTGTTGTTGTTGTTGTTGTTGTTGTTGTTGTTGTTGTTGTTGTTGTTGTTGTTGTTGTTGTTGTTACTGTAAGTGTCCTTTCCTTCATCCTGCAGATCATTTCACCTGTGGCCTGCACTTTGCAGCCTTCCCAGTTTCCCGCTCTTCAATTAAAGCCTAGGGAAATATATCAAGAGTTAACCTCTCCTTTTTCAGTTCAGGAAGCCCAAGCAACCAAGGAGGCTGCAGGCATGCGGGAGAAACTCAACCTAGGAGGTGCAAGATATAGATAATGGGAGATCGGAGAAGGAGGGTGTGAAATTGAGAGAGGGGCAGCAACTCTTTTCATGGCTACCAAACTGTTCCCAAATTTATAAGCATCTGGCACTGCCCTCCCCCCTCCACACACTATTTGTTTTCCTAAATTAAAAGGTCTCAAATGCTTTACTCTTTCCATGAGTATTCCATTCTGATTACCCTTTTGGGAACTTTTCGCTACCCAACAATATCCTTTTAGAGATGGGGCTACAAGAACTGTACCTCATACACCAAGTGCAGCTACCCTGTAAATTCTACTGTGCTGACAGCTTTGTAGAAAGGCCCCTCCAGATGACCTGTTTATGAAATATTCATTGGAAAGGATGGTAGTTTATTGGCAGAACATCTGCTTTGAATGCAAAAGGCCCCAGGTTCAACCCCTAGCATCCGCAGCTAGGGCTGGTAGTGACTCCTGCCTCAAACCCCACAGAGCAGCTGCAAGTTAGTAGAGACAGTATTGAGCTAGATGAACCAACGGTCTAAGGCAGTTTCCTGTAGTCCATCCTGATTTGCTTGCACAAAGCTTAGGAGAGGTTAGATCATATCGAGTCTTTATCGAGATTTTTCACCGGATTTGTTTACAGGGCCCTTGTATGACAGTCAGCATTCATTCTGCATTCACCCTGATTTGTTTATGATGTGGGTGACGATCATTTGAATTTATCAGTCACTTCCTGCCTAAAAGGTCTCCAAGCAATATCCATACATGTGTTATTCCATAAGAAAAAATAAAATTAAAATCAATATAGAACTAGGGGTGCCATATTTCCAAAAGTGAAAATCCGGACAGAGTTGTTGAGCTTTTGGGGGGGGGATCCTGCCACCTTCCCAAAGCCTGCCTGATTTTGAGAAAAGCTCTTGGATGCTTCCGCAACCCTGGCACTACTTCTCCACAGTGAGATCTGCCTGCATCTCCCTACCCGTCACTCCAAACTGAGCTGACTGGAGGCACGACAGAAGCCCTCGAAGGGACGAGGGATTGCGTGCCAAGGCACCTGAGTCACAAAGTTCCCAGGAGAAAAATAAAGCACATGGACACAATGCATTTTGGTTTATGGGTTCAAATAGGCCACAACGTTATTGGTTACAGATGTGAGCGGTTTGGCTTAGGCATTGGAGTGAAGCCAGGCTATATATTGACTCCTACCCATCTGCAGGGAGTCCGCTTAAGGGTAAACCACCGATAGGGGCGCCCTATGACTATCATCAAATAGGGGCGCCCCAAGGGGTCCCCGTAGGGGCTGTGACATTGCCCTAGCCTATGTCCAGGCTTCGGATAAGATTCACACACCAGATCACTTTAACAGGATACCCTTAGTAAGGAGGGGCAAGCAAAGGCTGCAACCTCTCCTCCATCCAGACAAAGGCTTACAAAAGTTGTGATAATTGCTACTAGGTAGGCGAGGGTGCCGGCCAGCCGCGCCACAGTTAATCGCCCACAGCCACACCCACACTGAGAGCAGATTGGCTGGGGATGTCCAACAAGGGCAGAACCCCAGCAACAACGTGGCCGGCATGATGCAGGGAAGAGGCAGCAGCCCTCTGCCCCTTAAGCCAGAATACTGTTGCGACCCGGCTGCCCAGCCGCAACGCCGCCCACCAGGAAAAGGTGAGTGGACACCTGGGAAGCGGAGAAAGGGAGGGAATGGAAGAGGGATCCCAGCAGATAGAGAGAGAGGGAAGGAAAGGAAGGAAGGAAGAGGGTCCGGAGGAAGAGGAGAGGGTGCTGGGGGTGGGGTGTCCAGGCAGGAGGCAAGGGACTGAAAATCCCACACAATGGCAAGAGGCTGGGGTGGAGACAAGGGAATGCAGTGGCAGAGAAAGGGAGGGTGAGTATTTGCAGCAAGAGGAAAGCTCGTTTGGGGAAAGGTCAGGGAGCCAGCAAGATGTGGGTAAAGGAGGGAGAGGGGAGAATTAAATCAATAAGTTCCAGTTGGAAGAAAGGAGGGTTTCCTTGAGCCAAATAAATCCTTGTTTTCTGGAGGGAGCCCACCAAAATGGGGGAGAAGGGGGGATTGGATGGTTTGGATGGTTTGCACGCCTTCCCAGTTGTCATTTGTTCATCCCACACTTTTCAGTGCATTTCCCCATTGCTTTCCAGTGTGCCAAGATGTGTACATTTCCCAAAGCCCATAGGGAAATAATGGCCAGAGAGTGTACAAAATTCAGTCAATAAATGTGGATTCCCCAAGGGGACAAAGTTCCCTCTTCATGGAAGGATTGTATGCACATTCTCCACAAGGCTTGGTGAATGTATACAAGTGGCTGGTTATTATGCACAATATCCACTCAACTTATAGTCCCCTTGCCATGCATGCATACAAACATAAAAGAGGTCTGTATGGAAAGCTATCGATCCGAGCTGCTTTATTTTTATAGCACCATTAGGAAGCATTAAAACACAAGATCACTGGAAAGACCATTTCAGATAATGCCACGAACTGCTTTTATTTTCAGTTTATGAGATGAATATTTCAAAGTACTCATAGATTATTGTTAATTGTAATAAGTTCAAATAAAACTTGAGAAAACAGCTATCCCGTATCCGAAAGGAAAATATTTCCACAGTAGAGTTGGTAGCCAGAAGTCTCTCTCCACAGCTTTGTGAAAAGGTAGAGATTATTTTATTTCTTTAAGCTTTTTATTAGCCACTCTTCAGCCCAAGCTCTCCTGGTGGCTTACAAAATCTAACAATGAAAACCACAATTAATAAAACAAATATCATAAATAAACCACAGTTAAACAAAAGAAATGTAACCTGCCCCATGAGAGGGGAAGGATGCAAACCTACTTATCCAGCCATCGCTTCATCTACAACACTGTCAGCAAGTAAATCTCTTCTCTGCCCCCCGGCTGCTGCCATTAAACTACCCTTTAACCTCTGGAATTCTCTAGAACAGGGACGTCCAACTCCCAAGAGGCTGCGATCTACTCACAGAATAAAAACAAACTGGCAATGATCTACCCCTTTTGGGGGGCAGGGTTGAGCTTTTTTTAAGGAGGTATGTTTACCTTTTTAGAAGGGCATGTCAAAAATGTTCATCTTTCTTTAGGGGGGAAAGGGGAAAGTCGCTCACCAAAAGATCAATCAGCGAAAACTCTGTCTTCCGTTCTAGAGATCATGTGCGAATGGAGGGCAGGGCGAGCGGGCAGGTCAGATCCTCCCCCCCCCCCGGCAAAAGAAAAAGAGTCCACAGTCGATTGCGATCTACCCTAACCTACCGGGGATCTTAGTCAACCAGTTGGACTTCCCTGCTCTAGAACAACTGTGATTAGAGTGCTGAGCAGAAGCAGCTCATGGGATGAGGGAAGAGCTGTTCTGCTAACTTCCTGTCAGGTGGGTCTCTGCTGCTTACCAGGAGGGAGAGGGGCAGGACAAAGCACTGGGGAGGCTGGCATGGTGCAAACACACTAGCAGGAGCCAGTGGCGAAGCTGCATGCTCCGCTACTGGGAGCGGAGAGAAGGTGTGACTGGTGCCCCCTGGAGGGCGTGGCACACTTTCTGGGGGCATGGTGCCCGGCGCGCGGGGGTGCATGGCATGTGTCTGGGGGGCTGCCGCGATGGCACCCTACCAGAATAGTGGTGCCAGGGGTGGTCCACTCCCTCCACACTCCCGTTCCTCCACCAGTGGCAGGAGCACCAAAATGGCTCCAGCATTTGCAAACCTCCCAAGGACCCACTTGTGAGAAGTTAGTGTAGCAACTCCTCCCCACCCAGCAAGCCGCTACTGCTGCTGAGGTAAAAGCCAGGAGACTCAAGTTCAAATCTCAATGCAGCCATGAAGTTCACTGGTTGGCCTTGAGGCACTTATTACCTCCCTAACCTACCTCACCGGGTAATTGTGAGAATAAAATGGAGAACCACGCACACTGCCTTGAGTTCCTTGGAGGATGGGCAGGATATCAAAGCAGTTAGTAAATAAACTCTCCATGCTGAGAGGGTGCATAGCAAGACCTCAAATCTGTTGGTAGAGCACGAGACTCTGAATCTCAGGGTCATGAGTTCAAGCCCCATGTTGGGCAAAAAGATTCCTGCATTTCAGGTTGTTTGGACTAGATGACCCTTGCTGTCTCTTCCAGCTCTACGATGTTGTGATTCTGTCATTCTATTCAAAATAAAATTAAACCAAAATCAGTGTTCTGATGTAGCAACACTCTGGGGGAACTGTGGGAAATTGAAATGGCACCACCCAGAGTCCAGCAGTAAGGAGCGTCGCTGCTGCTTCTGCTGCTCCTGCCTGAAGCCTACTGAGGTAGAATGGGGTCCCCAGAAAGCATCCGGCAAAGGCCCACTCAAGCCTCTCTGAGAACAGAGAGAGTGGCTGGAGCCACTGATGGCGGAAAAAGGACTGGCGAGTGAGAAGGGTCAGCGCCATCTTTTTATATGCTAAAGAGGTAAGATTCCCCAGCCCTGCTTTATATGCAAACAAGGTAGACACACGAGCGATCTGCAGTGAGGGGCAGGCACTTCTACGTTGCTTTTAAAAAAAAACCAGAAGAAAGCATATGACCTGAAAAGGGGACATTTGCAAATGCTAATTGATATGCAAAGATGCAAATTTGGAAACAAGTGCTGTCATTTAAGCAGAAATACAATGCATCTCACCCTAGAGAGAAGGACCAGGGGAGCTGTGGATCCTTGCTCAGCCTGCTGACCGAGTTTTAATCTGCGGATGGGCAACTTGGAGGCTACTTCCTGCTCTCCCTTCTGAGGGTTCTTGAGCTTTAAACTGGACATGGACCAGGAAACCTGTCAGGGGGGCTCCTTACAGGGACCCTCCCCCAGTCATCCTGACCAGCACTTTGCCCAGTGACAGCGCTAGCAGCGGGTCAGGAGGAGGGAATGAGGAATGGAGCGGAGTGGAGAGGGGGCTCTCAGACGTGTCAGAGCCAAGGCACCAACCCAGCTGGTCAGAGGAGGAAGGACAGCACAGCGAGGTGCCGGAGCCTCTGCAACGCTCCAGCCAAGGGACGGGAGAAGGAACGCAGCCCCTTCTGGCGCCCGAATTGAGGCGCGCCCCCACACGCAGGGCTAGGGGGAGGCGCTTTGGGGTGCCCAGGCTTTTATGCTGGTCCAAGACGCGACATAAGCCATTGCCGGGTTCTGAATCGGACTAGGCAGTCATGTTTTCCGATATCTCTGCACTGTAAATAATATGCACAATAAAGCTCTTAAAGACAGAGCGGACTGGAGCGTCTTTACTCGAGAGTAGCTGCAACAATCCCCTGGCAAAACCTTTCAAACAGAGTTCTTCAAATAGAGGGCTGTCCTCTGTACTGTAAGACACGTGATCACATGATGAGCCATGGCTCCGTCTCCTCTGGTCTGACCCCAAGTATCTGGATTCCCCTGATGTTCTTCGCTGCAGAATTCATCGGAGTGCCTTGCCTGCTTCATCGGCTGCTCAGCATAGTTTCAGTGAAAGGGACTTGGTATCAGCACATTGCTTTGAAAGGTTTTCACAGTGGCAGAATGGAGGCCCCGTGTGCCTTTGAGCATTTAAAACGGAGCGAAGTTAAATGATAAAGTGCACCTTTAACTTAATGACAGTAATTCAGTTTCGGATGGTGAGTGTTATTATACCCCCCCCTTTAAGTCTAGAATCAGTCATAATTGAAATGACAATTATAATAATCCTTGTGTAATGAAGATTATTCTGAATGAAAGAAAGAAAGAAATCTTTTTGCATGGGGTATGTGTGTGCTTTCCCATAACCTAAGTATAATGGCATCGTTCTCTATAGGTGAATAGACAAGGGGGGGGGAGTGAGAAAGAAAAAAGAGGGGAGGTTGGGGGAGGGGGGAGGGGGGACATAGGGTATTTACAAGTTGATGTATTTTATATTTTGATTCTGTATCTCGGCTGGAAAGTTTTTTGCGTATTCAGATGTGTTTGTTGGAACCTATTGCAAATAAATAAAATAATAATTTAAAAAAGGTGAATAGACAAGTATTTCGCTTGCCACTAAACTGCTGCAGTTTTGCTTTCCAGGTTCAGAAGCAGTCGGTGAGCATTCTTCCAATGAACATTTGGCCTCCAAGCCTGAGGTTCCCTACCACTGTTTTTTTTTTTTTTTTTTAAAAATCCACATTAAGATTAGCAAAAAAAACCGGCAACTGCAGAAATAGCAACAAAAAAGAAATAAAACCCAACTTAACCTTTTCTGTAGTGGCTCCCCGACTGTGGAATGACCCCCCCCCCGAGAGGCTCGCTTGGCCCCATCATTACATGTCTTTAGGTTCCAGACAAAAACATTCCTCTTTACTCAGGATTATGTCTATTAAATAATCTATGGCCTGTTAAAACTTGGGGGAAGGGGCTGTTGTTATTATGATTATTATTTTATGTCTGTTGTTATGCTTTTTGTTATGCTTTTATTCTTGGTGCTCTGTAATGTGCTTTTAATGCTGTATACCGCCCTGGGACCTTCTGATAAAGGGTAGTATATAAATAATAATAACAACAACAACCACCACCACCACCACCAAATGTATAGGAAAATCAGATCATTTTATTCTGGTGCCTAAAAGTAAACAAAGTCAGTGCCAGTCACAGAAACAGCCCTTTTTTGGCCACAAGCAGAGAAGCATAGAAGGAGACCTTAAAACATAGAGACAGCATCAAGTGAGATGAGGCAGAGCCACTTTCATAAATGCGTATGCATCTGCATCAGCACAACCGGACGCCTTCATCTGCCCCAGCTGCAACAAAACATGTCTCTCCCATATCAGTCTCTACAGCCATGGCAGGCACCGTAACTCTTGCAATGGTTTGACTTCGCTCCCATTGTCTCCTGATGCCAACGAAACCTGCAAACTGGCGAGTGGATCGTGCAAGCTGAGTTTCACTTTCCGAAATGCTTTTGAGAGCAGGACTCTTGTGATTCATGTGCCATGGTTTGGTGCAACATTGTGAAAGGTGTTCATGGGGTGAGGTACATACAGATTGGAACAGCTTTTTCTAGGCTGCATTTCATATGCAAGACCAGTGCTGTTTTTCTAAAAAAAGAGGTGCCAGAACCAGTGGCGTAGGAAGCCGCTCAGGCACCCGGAGCGGCAAACATGCCGTGCACCCGGGGGTGGGGGCATTGCTACATAGCGTGCATGCACAGAGTTGCTACGTACAACATATGTGTCGCTACGTACGATGCATGCGCCGCCACGTATGACGCATGCGTTGCTACATAGTGATGACGCGCATGCGCGCTGCGTAGCAGGGTGCCAGCGCCGCCGGTCGCACTGCCCCCAAAAAATACGGAGCTAGGAGCAGGCCGCCCCCTCCTCTTCCCCCTTGCTACGCCCCTGGCCAGAACTCACCTTGAATACCTCCCTTGCTCTCTTATAATAGCAGTGGTGCACACCTGAGAGGTGCTGGAACTAAGTTCCGGTGAGTTCTGGCTGGGGAAAAAAAGTTCAGTGCAAGATTATATACACCATGACAGTTGGGCATGCCCTACACTGCTGGGGTGTGAGTAATCACATCTCTGGCCATTTCACTGCACCTTCTCTGATTAGGCACTGCCAAGACACATGGTACATGTTTTGTGGGGTTTACAGAGAACAATATTACACGTGATTCCCCCTCAATAATCTTCACGCAGGAAAACGCTGTACACACCTTTTAATTATGAAACACGGCGCAAGTAATTCACCCTGCTAGAGGCATGTGAGAGAAGAAGCTGCGTACACAACGCCTGTTCGTCATGAGCTGATCCTATGTGTACTACCCTAAAAGCAGATTAAGAATTGGTTATTTCTTCTTCGGCCTGACCTAGTTCTAATCATTTGCCATTCAAAAGATGCAGAACTTAGATCTTGGCAGGAAGCTGTTACCATTCACTGCGAACGGTGGTTTAAAAGGACTGCTGTATGTAGTCAAATACATTGGCACAGTAGGGAGATGTGATCTTTTCTAAGGCTGTTATTCTAATCATTTCATCTAGTCCCTTGTCCCAATATAATATTCACTGGCACAAAGTTAATTTAATGCTCTCTTTTTTCTCGAGAAAAAAAAGAAGACCCAAAAAACCCTATTATAAAAGCAGAATGCATTGAACAGGGGCTTCTGGGAAGCCCTTCATCTCCTGTTAATTGTACACTGCATTTTGTGTCAGGAAGCCCTCGGTGGCAATGCACGGTTGCCTCTTCCCTTATTTTAATGCAATATTTAAGAACAGTTTGAGAACCGCCGGGGATAGTGGGCATTCTCCATAGAATCGCTGGAAGGAATTGCAATTAAATATAAGGCAACAGATTATATTAGGAAGCATTTCTCCCCTCCCACCCTTTCCTTTCCTTTTCCTTTTTTGCTTAGGGCTGCCGAAATTCCCATCATTGTGATGGGAAGAGTGTATGTAGCTAGAAACCTGGTGGGTTGAAGGGACCAGGGGCGGACTTTGGCTTTTCTAATCTCAGCGGCAGCCTGTGTGAGGCCAAAATTTGGCAGGCACGCGTATGCCTTCTGCCTTCCGTTCTGCACAGTTCACCACAACCTGGTTGTGGCGCCCCCTAGGCTTGGCACCCAGTGCGGCAGAACAGTCATGCTGCCCTAAACCCACCTCTGAAGGGGACCCAGTGTGTGTCTTTCACCAGTAAACTGCGGCACAACTGGAACAATATATTATTAACAAAAATAAAGAAGAGTACCTGGCTTTTTAATTCAGAGGAAAGCATGTTGTGAAGTAAACAACGAAGGCTAATTCTGGAAGGGGCTTTTTCATCTCTAAAACGTGGCATTTCAACCAGTGACTTTTGCTTATGAAATTCTGAATTATTATATGTCTCCTCCTGCATCTGAAAAAAAGTAACTGTTGTTGAGGTACTGGTGATATGCAAAGATATTTAAATATAACTGATGAATGGATCAGCTAATTGGTTTAAAGGCAGGTGATTATTCAAATAAATATTATTCATTTGCTTGGCAGCCCTTGTAATTGGACTTCAGAAAGTTTGGATCCACTTTAATTGCTTCCTCCTTGTTCTGAAATATTAAATGATCAAGCAACCCCTGTGTTGTTGTCCAGGAAAGGTCTATAGAGAACAGCACGACGAGTCTCATTTCTGCCCTCCGTTAAGTGCTATGTTGCGGTTTAGTCTCATCAGAAAGATTCACTTTTCACATCAGTTCAGATGAGCCTCCACATCAGTATTTTTTGCTTGAACCCTGTAAGCCAAGTAAACGCTGCATTCTCCTGAACCGAATGTTGTTTAACAGGGTAATATGCTAGCTTTCAAAATAATTAGCTGAGCAGTAATGAGGATTTAATGGGGTTTTGGGCACCGCTGAAGGACGGACGCAAATACTTTGTTTTTTAACCTACCTTGTGGCTAATGACCTCAGGTGGGAATATGGGAGTATTGCATTTGAAAACCAAAAAACAACAACACAAAGAACGGAACTGGAACTGAAGGTTGGCTGTAGATTTTCAATGAACTTCTTGTTGGAATAAGATGAAACAAAACAAAATAAACATGTCTGATCCTCCCCAGACTTCAGATTTTATTTATTTTATTTTATTTTTAAAAGCATTATAAAAGAGGCAGAACCCTCCTGAATTGGATCTGCACAATAGAAACATCAAAACCTACATTTTCACAGCCTATCTCTAACAGCATATCTGGCGGAAATCTGCATTGATGGAAGTAATTTCTGATCAGTAAAAATCCAAAGTATCGCAGGCCCGAGGGCTAGAGGATGTCTGCAAGAAACCATAGCCTTGCCTATGGCTATCATTTAGGTTTTGCTTCCTTAGACAGTGTGTGGGCAGGTGGGGCCCTTGTACTACTCACTTGTGGCACAGGAGAGGGACAAGCGAGCCAGACCATCATTTTGGGGTTGACATCAGGACTGGCTTTTTGAGGGTTCCCAAAGCAGCTTACCTAGAAGCTAGGGACAAGAAACCATCATGGGGCTGGTTGCTATGGTGAAGTGATGGAAGGCAGGCATGAAACCAGGCCTAGTCAACATGCTGTGCTCCAGATATTGTTCAGCTGCAGCTCCCATCAGCCCGCAGCTAATGGTCAGGGATGATGGGGGTTGTAGCCCAACATCTGGAGGGCCACAGGTTGAGCAGTAAAAGCTGAAACCATGATGAGAAAACCATTTTGGACTCTGAAGCTGAAGGTCATCAACCTGCAGACTCCAAGCCAGGACCCTCTCAAATGAGCCCAGGTTTACCTGAGGAGCCAACCACTTCCTGTTCCACAACAGTACATGGAGCCACTGAGAACCCACTGAAATACAAAGGAGCACTTTCCACACTCTTCATTGAGGGTTCATGGGGAAATCTGGAGTTTCGAAGCCTCCCTCAACCTCCAGCTTTCGTGTGAAAAGGTTGCTTTCTTGGAATTCTGCAAGGTTCTGTAGCACTGGCCGGCCAGCCTTGGTAGAGGCACCCGTTGGGATCTGCTCAAGGATGAAGCAGAACTCAATGGCCAATTGCACTGTCCAGCACTCCTGTGATTCTGGATCTTGACAGGACACCCTCCTCTCCAGGAATAACAAGTGAAGGAGTCCCTCAGATCCAAGCTCCCATTATTAGTGTTCTTGGCATGCTCTGCTGCAGATAGCAATAAAATTTCCTCGTCTATTTTTGTGTGCGTGTGTGTGCTTGTGTGCATTTTTACACACTTAGGGGCCTCTAAATTTATTCAAAAGAAAATGAGGCTCCCTTGAGACTCTAAAAGGTTTACAATGGATTGAGCCCATAATTATGATGTATTTCTTAGCGGACGAACTTTGCCACATTGGGACATCAGAAAGTCAATAGGAATAAAAAGCTTGTCAATGGAATAATTCCACCCTCTTCTCCTGAGTAAATGTGATTTAGGAGTTACGGCCTCCTAAGGTGGCAGCCAGTGAAGAAGTGAAACAAATAGAGGATTAACCATGGGGGTGCCAACCAGCAGTCATGTATCTGCACAGTGCCAATGGCAGCCACTGACTGCCTTCATCACGAACTCGTACGCCCTTATTGGCAGACCCAGCATCAGCCAATGGTGATCTGAAGCAACTGGAGGATCCCTAGACAGTTCCTTTCTCTTTAATCAGATTCATGTGGAACTCCCTCCCATTGCCTGCCCGACGAGCACCTTCTCTGCTGTAATTCCAGCCCTGCAAAAGAGGTTCCACCTTCAACAACCCCACCAAAATCTTAATCCCAGTTGGCATCAGTCTTGAACTGATTTCACGCATGTGCTGTTGATTTAGACTTTTTAGAGTGTGCATGAATGTGTGAGTGTGTTGTGGATACAACTATTTTAACTACTTTTATTTATCTATTTTTTATACATGATATTATTGTAAATCACTTCGGGATTCCTCCGTGGAAGAGGCATCCAGTTGTATCTAAGCACAGATTACAACCTGTTCCTTTATCTCAGGGATCATCATGCAAAATGTGATTACAATATCTTCAATGGTATCCAAATGCATAGTGAACAAACAAATTTCCAAAATATGTGTCATTGTCTCTGCAGTTTGACAGCTTGAACAAATAACTTATAGGCCTACAATTCATCATCTGGGCTGGTGCAGCATTTTATTTTATTTTATTTTTTTTAAAAGAGTTTTTAGCCCTTCAGGTGAGCAAGGTAGGCTTGAACCTGTGTGGACATGCATGGTGAAATTTCAAAACTCAAGGCCAATTCTAAGTACAATTTCTAGTAGTTGGGCTCTGCCCCTTTTGGTTTGTTGTTGTTTAGTCGTTTACTTGTGTCCGACTCTTCGTGACCCCATAGACTAGAGCACACCAGGCACTCCTGTCTTCACCCCTTTTGGTAGGCTCCTCCTTTAAACTATCCGTTATTTCTCAGATGTCGGCACCATGGAATTCAGTCTGGTGCTCAAAGATCTTTCCTACAAAACCTATGCATATTCTGCAAACGGTCAGAGGAGATGGGCCTGGGTTTGCAACCCATAAACCTGACTTTGCTTTTCGTTTGATTGCAAGGGACCAATCTACACTTCTAAGAAGCCTATTCAGATTTCATTTGGGGCGCTTATTTTGTGTTTCCTTCTGCTGAAATTCTGGACAACAAAGCCTGGCTTCTCTGAGCAAATAATGCCGTTGTTTGCCAGGATATTGCT